>NW_028241704.1:0-439833 GCF_964263255.1 Lissotriton vulgaris | reverse complement strand
GTACATCTGTCATTCGAAAAGGGAGACAGTAATAGGAACAAGGTTCGCACCAATATATGCACATAATAATTATGTTACAGCTACAGTTCCCTGTAAACTACCCACCAGGGCAGCTGCGCAGGCTGCATTTTCTTTCCGCGCAGGAGTCCAGTCTGGAGTGCGTATAACAAAAGGATCATGCTGCTGTGCTAAGTGGAGCTCGAACACAAATGAAGGCATCCGGCATCCGCAACATCTACGGAAAGATCTTGCTTCTTGGAAAATGCTATTTTCAAGCTGTGCTTACACTCTGCAGTCACATTGCTTTACAGCCCCCATACTCTTCTCAGCCAGCCCCCACAGTAGAGGTGCTTTGATGGTTTATTTTGTTTTGATCATTTAAATTAATAAGATCTGTGGTCTGTCTCTAGCCCTGAAACAAACTTATGGCTCAGAATGCTTTTGACAAGAATGCAGGCTCAGTGGGATCGCTTTACATGTTGATTTGCTAATGTATACATTCAGGTGCCAAATCACTTCTCCTATCAGTATGTTCAAAACTGGGTGATTTCAATACAAAACACACTCTACTTTGCTTTGGAATTAACTTTGTTCTTTGGGAAAACTTCTTATGTCAAGTTGATTTAACATGTTAGGTTCTGAGCACATGCTTAGTTAGTTCCTGGAGTGAAAAAAAAACCAAGCTTTTTCTTTCCGATCAAAATGAATAGGAAATAAAAGACATTCAGGCAAAAGCTGAATAGAAGAATGTCTGAAAAGAAACCATGAGGCGAAATCCCGGCTTACCTGCTTCACCTGTGATCTTTGGCAAACCGTTCGCTTCCCAGATCCTCATTTTTCATGATCAACAAATCCTGATGACACCTTTAAGTCATTCAGTTCTTGATGTATGCAATAGAAAAAAACTCCCATGTAGGGTTTAAATAACATTACTCCATACATAAAAACAATGTTTTGTGTTTATAGAGTGTGAATGACGGACATGTGTGTCTCCTTGTTCACTCATGGCATCATCATAACTGCATTGAGGACTTAGAGAATGTTTTTAAGTTGAAGTTTGGAAAATAATACTTTAACTGTCACTTAGTGCATCACTACGATTTAATGCACCTAGTGCTGGACGGGAAGTCCAAAGCTGCCCTGTAAATATTCTTTCATACCAGCCCTGAATTTTACTTGGTCAGCGTAATGAATATAACTGGGATTCCCCACGAAACAGATATAAGGAGCCTTTTCTCTAGGAATTTTTGGCACCAGGGCACTCAGGGGATATTGCGCTCCACTCGCATCAACTGGAGTGTTCCCCGCTGGTGTCCTGGGGCCTCAGTACTAGTGGACCCAAAACTAGATAACCAAGTACTCCTCTCCAGCACTTGACTCTCAGGGTAGTGAGACAGAGGAGTCCGAGGCTTACTCAAGGAGGTGAGGTGGGGCTAGACACTCAGAATACAGTGTAAACCGTACGACCAGCTGATAAACTCAACGTCCAGTCAGGGCTTTACTTTTTAGAAAAGAAAACTACTTTTATACACACAAGATAATTATACTACACATAAAACTAGGATAAGCAGTGAAAACCAGATGCCTCTACAACCGTCTGATTTTAAAGAACAGGGGTCCTAAGGATTCACAATATGAAGAAGATAACAATATAGACTACAATCAGTGCTATATTTTTGAAAAAACGCCCAGCCGGGCGTAATTTTATTCATAAGATAATGTAGAGTCGTGTTGGCCCAAGGGGAGGCCAAAGTTAGTAGCAAGATAGGGTACAGTCCTGTACCTATCCCGAAAGGTTTAGAAGAGATAAACCAGGAAGAGGGAGATAGAACAAGGAAGAAGTTTTTCAGGCAAGCAAAAAGTTTTTGAGCCAGAGGGTGACTTGTAGTTGCAGTAAATACAGTTACAACAAATTCACCCTGCAGTGTCAACAATTTCAAATAAACATATTAAGTAATATGCTACACTGCATATTGCGTTGACGTTTCGATCCCTAAGGGCTCATAATACAATGGGATCATCATCAGGACAATTTTTACAGTTAGTGCCTGCAGTAAATGAAGCCTGGCGCTACTACTAGTCGCCTTTGGTTGGAATAATTCTTCTTACCGGAGGAAAGGTATTTCCACACGGTTTCGCAACATAAATTGCTGGCCACATATAGTGTGGGCCGTGTAGGGGTGGGGAAAAAAAGTCTGTTATTTTCCGTTTTTCGGAGGTCTCCTTCTGATGGATCCTCGTGGTTGCTAGCTACGTTTGTTGTAGCCGAGGGCGGGGAAAGGAGTAGGCGCTCTTCTTTTAGGATGCTTTAAGTCAATCCGTAAGGTTGCTTGCTTCTGGATGGAAGCAGCGGCGGGTTGGGCGAATCTCGATCAGCTTCTGCCCCCTTCACAGTGGCAGCGCATAAATATTGAATTTATCATCAAGTTAAAAGGCAGTGTGATTAAGATACAAATATATGAACAGGAATATCGTTAATATATCAATATATCAATATATAGCTCTGTAGGTCCTGATGACACCTTTCCTGATTTTCAATTAAGTAGATGGATAGGAAAAAGGCGATGGTCCTGTAGGCCTGTTTATATGTTTGTATCTTAATCTCACTGCCTTTTAACTTGATGATCAATTCAATATGTATTCATACACACCGTTCTAGTGTTTGTTTCTTTGTATTTGTTTTATGTTTAATTACAATGTGTATTTTCCTGTTAATCTGAAGAAAGCTGTGTTGTTGATTTATTCTACTATAGGACCATTGATCTGTCCTGATAAGTTTTCCTAAATCAGTCTAAAGTAATATTTTCAAAACAAATCCCCTTGAAGGCACCCCCTACCTTTTCATATATTTACCCAAGCCCTCAAGGGTATTTCGGGTTGCTCACTGCTATAAACTTGTCTGGAGATCAGCATAAGGCAGGGGAAGCACTCTCTCCAGAGACTTGCAGAAGACTTCCGTCCCAGCACAATGTTACTTGTGTTTTTACTCTGTTCTTCAAGGTATGGCCCATCACTCAAGTGAGAGTTTGGGATCTGTAGCTACAGTCTAAGATTATCTATTTCATTTGTTTTGATTTTACCAGGAGTTATAGAGTGCACAAAGGCCTATGGGCATGAAGGCGCTGTACCTAAGCACAAATGCAGTGGACTAGTAGGATACAAAAGATATAGCGCCCATTTATAGGGAAACCACCTTGTTTTTAGTGCTTTCCTAAAAGTTAAATGCATTTCTAAGGATGTAAGACAGAGGGGGAGGGTATTCCAGAGCCTTGCCCCTGCAAACAAGACCTAATTCACAGATTAATGAAAATAGCAGGAGCCATACATCTGGAATAAATACATAAACTGTGCAATGACTGCATCTACCATGCAGTCACCTACGATTCTTCATTGGAAGTTCAGCAAATGAATAAGGGGAAACTGTGATTGATTCCCGGATAAGAAGTAAGGTCAAGAGATGCACTCCCAGGAAATCCTCCTCTGGTTTTCAGCCACCCAAGTAAAAGAACACAAAAATGATCAAAAAGCAGCATTACATTTAAAAAAAGAGAGAATGGAACACACTTCTGTCAACACACCCACACAGAAGGACCTACAACTGTGCAATCGGAATAGAGAATGACTGTCCTACCCCTGAGGACAACATTCTGAAGGTCATTCTCTGAGCTGATGTAGCTTGGCCGCACTGACCTTTTCTGAGACTTGACCTTCTGTGTCACCCTCTATAAGAAGCAGAACCCAGGGCACATTTACAATCCTGTTGAGAAAGGACCATCAATTGTTCTTGTGAGCTGTGACATACGCTATACTTAATGCCACACATCCACCTACTTGGACCTTGGCTACCTTGTCATAATCCCTCTGAGAGAAAACTATCACACAAGTAATTGAACATTCATACACATAGGTCAGAATACTTAATAGAATGAAGTCCAGTGCCTTCATTAAGCATTTCTAAGGATTCACCTTGTCTCTGACTATCCTTCGCATTGCAATACTGCGATTTCTAGGTGCTCAAACAGCAGCAGTTATTACCTCCCAATTCAAGGAACTCAGAGCATATTATCAAGGAACGGCGTTAAAATTATCGCAGCTTTAGCGGCAGGAATATTCCAATAGAAGCCCATATTAACACCAGAACATGGGCTTCTATTAGAATTCTCAAGGGCATATTATCGAGCCCATTATCGCCGCTTTAGGGGCAGTTTCCTGCCGCTAAAGCTGCGATAACTTTAACACTGTTCCTTGATAATATGCCCCTGAGTTTCATTGTTTCCCCTCCTGGCCAAGCATGAACGAGAGGTGACCCACAGTCTCTCCAATGTGGCCCTCCAATGTAGTGCAGTCACTATGCTATATTATCCATTTTAGTAACATTCCTGAAAGGGAAAGATCCTGAACAATGTTGTTCCGGAGTGGCGCAAGGCGAACAACGACTTGCCCGAACAACAGCATGTGCGTGGTTAAAGCTAAGTCGGTCTAGTGTTCGGGATGGGCGGAGTTGAGAGGAGCATCGGACAGGAACAGGACAGGTAAGAAGGGTTTGGGGGTGGGGAGGTGGGGTCTGTGTTAGTTTTTAGGGTGTGGGAGGGGTTCAGGGTAGTTTTTAAGGGGTGGGGGTTTGTGTTAGTTTTAAGGGGGTGGGAGGGGGTTGTGTTCGTTTTTAGGGGGTGGGAGGGGGTTGTGTTAGTTTTTAGGATGTGGGAGGGGTTCATGTTAGTTTTAGGGGTGGGGGTTTTGTGATAGTTTATATGGGTGGGAGGGGTTTGAGTTAGTTTTTAGGGTGTGGGAGGGGTTCAGGGTAGTTTTTAAGGGGTGGGGGTTTGTGTTAGTTTTAAGGGGGTGGGAGGGGGTTGTGTTCGTTTTTAGGGGGTGGGAGGGGGTTGTGTTAGTTTTTAGGATGTGGGAGGGGTTCATGTTAGTTTTAAGGGTGGGGGTTTTGTGATAGTTTATATGGGTGGGAGGGGTTTGAGTTAGTTTTTAGGGGGTGGGAGGGGTTCGTATCCATTTTTAATGGGTGGGTGGTTAGTGATCGTTGTAAGGGGTGGGAGGGGTTTGAGTTAGTTTTTAGGGGGTGGGAGGGGGTTGTATTAGTTTTTAGGGGGTGGAAGGGGTTCGTGTCTGTTTTTAATGGGTGGGGGTTAGTGATAGTTTTAGGGGGTGGGAGTGGTTTGTGTTAGTTTTTAGGGAGTGGGAGGGGTTCATGTTAGTTTTTAGGGGTGGGGGTTTCATGATGGTTTATAGGTGTGGGAGGGGTTTGAGTTAGTTTTTAGGGAGTGGGAGTGGTTTGTGTTAGTTTTAAGGGGTGGGGGGTTTGTGATAGTCTATAGGGTGGGAGGGCTTTGTGTTAGTGTTTAGGGTATGGGAGGGGTTTGGGATAGTTTCTAGGAGGTTGGGGGGGTTTGTGTAAGTTTTTAGGGGGTGAAGAAGGTGTGACCCATAGTCGGCTTAGACACCGAAACGCACGTCGGCGCTGGAGTTGATTCTAGTCTCCCTGTTCTCATCTATTTTTGTGAAAAGAAATTAGATGGTGGACTGTATGACCAACTGATCATGGGATTATTTGATGTTATGGATTCTATCGAACCATACTTTTGAATTTCTGAATCACCACATTCTGCGGGAGGGGTTTTGTGATCATTTTGTGTATATATATTTATAAAAAAAATGTGTGTTTCTATTCAGTGAATGTTGAATTGGTAGTATGTAAGAGGTTGTATGGGTATGTATCTGGTTCATGTTGATTGAGAGGTCATGTGTGTGACGCAGGATGTGCTTGGAATTTTGATATTTATCCCATCATGTTTTTTACCATTGTGACAAAACAAAATAAATAAATGGGACTTTTTCAGCATATTATGTTGTTTATATTATAATTTGGAAGGCAAGTACTTTTGCATTGTCCCTACATATCAGTGACTGTGTAGCACCTTACTTATTAGCATACAGGCGGAGGGTCTTTGTGCGATTTTACTAGAAGAAATTTGAGACATGGTCACAAAACCTGGTGGAGGGTGTTGGATTGCATAGAATTTGGCAACTGAAGTTCACTTAGATTCTGAAATGGACCAGTTCTGGGCAGAAAAAAGGTGATGTGAGAAGTAGCTTTCTGGCTCTACGTTGCCATTGTTACTTGTCTTTTACACTAAGCAACACATTTTTATAATGTCCTTGTAGGGTAGTTTCTGGAGATCTATTAGCCAAAATGATAGATCACATTTTTTTATAGGTTATGCATCGGTATACCACACAAAGAAAGAAGTAAACCCATATTTCTGAATCAAAGAAGCATGATTTTGAAGGATGAATACATTTAGTCATATTTACCAATTGAAGTGACTATCATGCTATTACAAGATCACAAATATTACATTTACAAACTGGCAAAATGGTTTTGCTGAAAAATGATTCTTGGAGTGGTTCTGTGCTTGCTGAAATATGATGTGACAAAGATTGTCCAAGTCTAAAACTAGCCTGCTCAATGGGTAACAGATGGTTACTTTTATCCCATTCTTCAAGTTCTCCTCGCACGAGAAATGAACAAATACTTTAAATCACACATAAAGTAGAGCGAATAATTTGTAAGTAGCCAGTCAACTGGCTTTCCCGCCTTAAAGAGGGATTTAATTAGCAATCCCTTTCAGCTGAAAGGGATAAAGAAGTGAATGTCAAATGTTATGTTGCCGTTTTTAAGATTAAGCCATTACTTTGCAGTAATTACATCACAAGTACTTTATTGTTAACTTGTTGGATTATGCATAAATATGTATTTTCATATACACATGTGTAGATATATATTGAGTGATTTAAAATATTGTTTTTTTTTCTAAATCTCAACATTAATCTAAAATTATGTTTTTAAATTAAATACTTTATTTTTTTATTTAATTATATTTAACATTCTCTCACTATATATAAATATATATATATATATATAAATGTGTATATATATATATATATATATATATATATATATATATATATATATATATATATATATATATATATATATATATATATATATATATATATATATATATATATATATATATATGAAACAAAACTCGTTCCGGCACAAGCCTGTGCCACCAATTATTCCAATCAATCGGCAAAAGAAAGAACGAAGAGTTGAACCCAGCTTCAGTGCTTACAACAGGGTGTTTATATAAATATGTTGCTGAGCCTGTCCGCCATAATATATATATATATATATATGTAAATAACATTCAGTAGACTTGCGTTTATTAAATCACAATGATCACGTGACCTGGGGCACTCCTACCATGCCCATAATGCACCTGGGTTGTTGTTACAAACTGAGGTAGATGTAAACTTATGCTGACTAGCGTCTTAATACCACAGTCCGAAAAAATCATAGTCAAGTGCTTAGACTGTGATGTAATAAAAATGATGCTGGATAGCGTCCCAACTCACAGTCTAATGGCCCAAGCGCACTGTGATGTTCAAAATAAAATGGCACATGTGATGTACACCGCGATTACTTTCCATGTTTAGAATCCTCAAAATGTGCTGCCCATAATGTTACAATATCTTTGCAGTTCTCCCAAGGAACTCTGGGCTTCTTACTCGGTCAGGATGTTGTGTTTTTCCTCTATCCTATCTTGAAAGATGGGGGTATCCAAAGATTTTGGAGTAGACGCCTCACTCACTTATCGTGACATGCTTCATCATTGGTGTCTATCCACACCTGGGTAAGGTGATACTAGCCGGGTCGGACGCAACCATAAATGGAATGGGAGTTCTTAGATAAAACAAAACTGGATAAACAGGGATCCAGATGAGTGATATTTTAAAAACACCTCAAGGTCTACCAAAGGCTATGCTTTATTCGGAGGGTGCCTGGCGTATGGATAAAACATGTATATTTGTTGGGTTTTACTGAATTCAATCGTTCAGTTGTACCCCTGTTACTGTGCCAACATATTTTGGCTGTCTCAACGAGCACCTGTGGAGAGAACTTCTAATGCAACAGTTGCTTGTGTGTTAGCATCGTAAACTGGAGAGTGCAACTGACCCGACTTTCTCTCGCTCTCCATAATGTACAAGAACAATATCTTTGCGCACATTGCCAGTGAATCCAAGTCGGCAAGAGGAGATGCCACTCCTCTTGTTCTCCCTTTCGCGCCGCCGTGCAAAAATCCCTGGATAATCCTTTGTGTTAGCACATGGGCACGCAAGACATGATCCTTAATTTAGGGGGTCATTATAACCACTTAAATTTAAGTTTATTATTTAATTTGCACCTTGTCACATATCTGAATGGTCCTGAGGAAAGCCAGCTTAAAATCTACAAGGCACTGGCTGAAACATGTAGACCACACTAGACGTTGGAGGTCATAACTAGTACTCCATTCTACGTCTTCTTGCCTTTTTAACCGCTAACAGAGGCCCAGTTTATTAAAGATAAGTAACCCTCGGGTGCTGGGACCTACTGTATAGCTTTTAATCTCCCACTTTTCTCACCCTTTTTCACTGCACACTCATCAATATACCAGCTCCGCAGTCACTTGGCATTGTAGCACACCCGGGGCACATTCGGTGCCACTGTGGTGGGCCCGATGATGAAGCATGCCACCGACTAGGTCGGTGGGTGAGGGCTTTATAAGGAAAACAGTGTGTTTCCTCATGTATTGACGTACTTACCTGAGTCTTTATATAATTATGCCCCGCCCTCAGCTCCGCCCTTTGCCCCGCCCCCTGAGTACCTGCACTTATTTTTCCCCATTTAAAGCACTGGTAACACACTGGCTTTAATGTGTCTCAAAAGTTGCAGAACATCAAACCTGACACGTTTCGGCCCTTGGACATGGCCTTGATTGTGTTGGGCGCGTTGCCTCACCTGAGATCCACAGAGTTCTCCGTGGTTTCCTGGTATGGGAATTTGGTGGTTAATGTTTTCGTACCAGCCACAGTCACAACAGAGGCACCCACCAACAAGTTGTTAAGCAGTGTCTCCTCCACTAGAAATCAGCAGATTCCTTATTCCTCCAATCTCTACATCCGAATCACTGTATTACTAGGGCGCTTATAACAAGTTGGGCAGAATAGGGTGCGGCGTTTAGCACATCCAATAAATACCATTGCCTTGGGGTGAGGTATTTACCCTGTGAGGTACATACCACCTATTCTGAGTTTTCAACTTGGAAATGAGGCATTGCATGCAGAACCAATATTTCAACAGCAAATTCTGCAGGGGTTGGCATTTACCCTAATACATTTTGGCAGGTCTGACCTACTGAAATCTATCAGCCAAAAACTAGGAAGGTGTGATAATTAACACACAACTTGTGATTCTGACACCTGTGGAAGCTTCTGTTTACAGAAGGATCAGAATTGATCCTTGCACTTTAACCAGGGCGATTGCACTCGATTATGCTTGCCCGGGAGTAAGTACGGACAATTATCGCATTGGTTAAACCCAGACACTGAGGTGATCAGAATTTATCGGATGCAATAATCATTACGTATCCCGTGTTCTGCCCAAAAATGGGGATTTTACTGCTTACCACACCAAAATCCATCTGTTCTTTTCTATATCTTTTTCACCTATTAAATTCGACATTTAATTGCGTGGCGCACTGTACATCGCACTACTTGTTAATTTGGCTCCCTGCACAAATAGGTGTTTGCCCAGGGATCCTATTTTATGAGGCCACTCGTAATGAGACCCTCATTTACTGTAAAAACCTATCCCTTTAAATGAACCTTATTCATCTTTTAATACTGACAGAGATAGTGCTTTAAATGGGCAGGTACTGTCCGGTACTGAGTACCTGCACACCTCTAAAGAGAGAGAAGGAACCTGCCCTTTTTCGTAGTTGTGCTGCAATACATTTAATGGAAGAGGACCTGCACTTCTCAGGAGCAAACAAGTGCTCTGAAAGTGAGTGAATGTATGATGTTACAACGCATACATTTACAAGTCATGTACTTACAACGCAGTTTTTACATCGCAACATCCACTACAACGCATACCATTACATCGCATGACACTACATCACATATTTAAAAATCTACCTTTACAACGCATTCTATTACATCGTATACTACCTTTACAACGCATACCATTACAACGCATAGCATTACATTGTATTTAAGGTAAGAATTGGATAGTATAGGGGTAAAACTACAATTCTAACTCCAGGGGGTGCAACAGAAGGGTAAGTGTTGGATAGTGTAGGGATACTATGCGTTGTAATGGTATGCATTGTAATTGGATGTATGACGTTACTCCGCATACTTTTACTCCGCATACCGTTACAACGCGACTTTTACAACGCATCCCATTACAACGCATAGCGCTTTGAGGTGCTGGATAGTGGTAAGTATAATTTACTATTCTAACTCCAGTCCCCGTGGACCCTAGGGAAGGTGTTGGATAGTAAATTATACTTATTCCCTATCCTAGAGCGCCCCCCAGCGCAATGCGTTGTAATGGTATGCGGAGTAAAAGTCGCGTTGTAATGGTAGTGCGGAGTAAAAGATGCGTTGTAACGGGTGTATACCATTGTAATTGTATGCGTTGTAATGTTTGTGTTGTAGTGACATGCAATGTAGTGTCATTTGTTGTAATGGTATGCGTTGTAGTGCCTGCGTTGTAGTGACATGCTTTGTAAAGGATGTTGCGATGTAATGGCTACGTTGTAAGTGTAGTGCGATGTGATAACTGCGTTGTAAAGGTTGTTTCCCAAAGTGAGTACCAGCACTTCTGTATTTCCATTCAAAACACTGGCAAAAAAATATGCAAACGTTGCAACTCCATGACAAAGCGTTGCAACTTCATGACTTTTTCAAATTTTTCGATTAAACTCTGAAAAACTTCTAAAACTGAAGTTCTGGTACTTTGGGCATCCCCACCCATTGCTGAGCTCCCAGGGAAATGAAATGATTAAATCCCAAAATATGGAAAATGAGGCCTTCAGTTCTCTGAAATGGTCTGCTTTGTAGCCTTAGAAATATCACAGGCTGTTTTTTTTTCTTAGTACTGTCACTGTTTCTCTATTATCTTTGAAAGTGCTGCCTTCAGGGACAGCATTTCCATTGCAGTCATTTGCATTCCCCACTGCCAGCAGCGCTATCTGTCTCGTTTTTGAAATTGTTTGTATTGTAAACCTGATCTTGCAGCTATGTAGAGTTCGACAGCATCAGCGCCTACTGGGAAGCTGTCGCTACAAAGGAACCATGGGAGATGAGTGGGTGTTCCATTACCGTTTGGAATGAATGGAGCTCTTAGAAGGCTGCGCACGCACCTCGCGTCTCCCCCTAACACCCCCCACCGCCTCTGACGCTTGGGCCGCAGTACGCTGCTTCCGGGCAGTGTTGGGCGGTGATCCGCTGCATTCAACCTCAAGCCAAGCGTACAACAGTTGTACGCGCAACAACATATTTCTAAAAAATAAAGAAAGAACTAGAGAATACTGACCTGATTTGAAGTCTGGCCAGTGTCATCTTAGGGATTTTGGGGGCCTGGGCAGAACATTTTTTGGAGGCCCTGGTACTGAATAATTTCCAATTCTACTACTCACTCTCCGCTAAAAGAAAGCCCGCTTAATGCAAAATATTAATAAATGTCCACTTTGCCCTTACATTAAAATGTCTCTCAGTCTGGCAGGCAGGTTACTGCATCACAAACATGACTGCTATCCCATCCGCCTTATTACAAGTGCCATATGAAATAATGTATTTGTAATAAGGCAGAGTACCCGTCCGCCAAATTCTAAATCAGACTTTAAGGGGACAATGAAGGCATGGGAAACAAAGGGATTCACAGCCAATTGGTGGGTATTCCAAAACCTCAAATGTATGGTTTCTCTGCCTCATTTCGAGGGGTAATTGGTTAGATTCCTGACGTTGGCGCTTCAGCTATCTCCGCCTTTTGAAAACTTTAACCGTTGGCCATCCAGCTCGGGACTGCGGCAAATTTTGCAATGGGCACGTTTCCTATCGGGTACACATACAAGGCAACGTGACCTAGAGCAGAAACATTTATCAACGATCCACAGACAAAAAAATACTTCCATGCTGTGTCATGGTAAAGATAATGTGGGTCCTTGGGCAAGATACAACCTTAAATAAATAAATATATATATAAGGAGTCAGACAAATTTTTCTCCAAGTTCGAATTGGCACCCTTTGAAACGATGGAGGGCATTTTCTGTGTGCGTCTTGAACATGGTGTTAAGTTCATACTATTTAGTCTAAGGAGGTTAAGTTTATCATTGAGGGATTGAGGAGATATATGTCAGTAATATACTTTATTTAAAAGATTTAGTATAGAGGCAGCAGTGAGGCAGGGACAGAGAGATGAGACTGATAAAGTGACGGTGAGGATGAATGAGGCAGGGAGCGAGAAAGAGTGGTGAGGTAGAAATTCATATGTGGGGCTTGTGTCTGTTCTAAAACATCGCCGGTGGCAAGCTATCATTTTATTTTTTAGGGCTCGCCTGAGACAGCATAAGTGTTGTCGAGGAATTTTATTAACCAAAATGGGCTTAAATTCTGCCTATTGCTTATCAGTTATTGGCGTCATTATCACTCGTATCTGCTGGCTCCTCATAGGACAGCTCGTGGCATTTTCACTTTTTCTTGATTTCTTCCTCCCGTCAGTGGAGCATTGACCAAGTACTGATTGCTTCATCTTTTTAATTAGTGTCCTTCCACTGCTTGCGCTGGGATTGAGAGACTTTTTTCTTCTTACCACCTGTGCTGTTGTCACTTGTTGCCCTCATCCCCCATCCCCCATTGTTGCTTCCCCCTTCCTGCGTATTTGTCCTTGCCCTGTGGCCCCCCCCATGCCCCACACACTCCTGCTTCCGTGTCTTTGCTGGGCCTTTCGTTGCGCCCAATGGATTTCTTTTGCAATGCTCAACCGAACAATCTTCAGAACTCTGCAATAATAGCCGGATATGTCTATTTTAGGTCACCTCCATTTGAAGCTATTGCCTATGCACCAGTTAGCATGAGTAAGGTACAACCAGGTGTATGTTTCACAAGGTGACAAAGAAGGTGGGTGAGATGGCAGGGGGGAGAGGGAAACACTTGAAATGGCTCTGTGGTTTTTCTGCATTAGCTTCTTCAATCTCTCCAGCTATTTACTTCCCAACAATCCAGTCACACAGCTGACCTAGCTTTATCAAATCATTTTTAAATGAGCACGCAAGGTGAGCGACAAATGGGCCACGTGTGATGGCATGTGCATCTCTGTTAGTCGTGTTAGCATCAAATGATGGAAGAAGGGCGGTCAGGAACTGGTTTTCTGTCAAAAGCCCTTTCTTTTGTCGCGTCCCTCTCCTTTGATTGGTTACTTTTCTCGACTTCTCCTCCAAGCCAAGAATCCCCCAAGGGACAATCCAACCCCAATACCAGATGGGATAGAGTGAAGGACCCCGTCTTGGTCACAAACTGAACACCCCACACGAGATGTCAGACCGCTGTGTGGTGATTTCTCAGCATGCCGGGACCCTCGGTGTCAGCGAAGTTCCTCCTCTGCTAATCTATCGGGATGCTCTTTATTTATAATAGAAAGCAGCCTTGCGATGTACACATAGATTAGTGATGACATTTGCACGTAGTGCGAAAGGAGACCTTCTACATGATGTTCAGATAATGTTGTGTGAAGCTAGATGTAAAAACAAGTTTAGTTTCAGAGAAACTAATCTAACAATGTCCTGTGAGCAAATGTTTGCAAAGGTCACAGATGGAAATGTTATTTGTGAGGACAATGTAAGAAATAAGCTGCTTCCCTACATGGGCCAGGATTATAACACCATAGAAGCTCTGTTTTATGTAATCCTGAAATGTGATGGAAGAAAAGATTTTGAATAGGATTATCACAAATCAAGATACTCTGCATAGGGCCCGATTCTGATGCGGGTTGGAAAGCTTCCCGACCGAATCGATTTGGAAATGGTTTCCTACCCACTCGGATAGGTAGAGTCCGACTGACAGAGTACGATGCATCCAGATGCTTCTCGATACGATTTGGTTGGACTCCCATTGACTTCAATGGGAGCATATGTTCCTAACTCCATCATAATTGGGTCGCTGAAACCTTACTTCCACACATTGCCAATTGTGCGCTATAGTTTGATGAGGAAAATTGCATGCCTGTGAACCTCTAGTGGCCATTTCAATGGAAATGCTTTGCCTGTAAATGACGGTAAGCTACCATACCATGCTATATTAATATGGCTGGGCCGGTGCTCCAAAATGCACCATTGGCTACACACCGCACTCGTACTACTTTCCTGCTCGATTGGAGTGGCTCATTCACCACACTTGTTCTTTGTGTGACACTAGGATTTTTCAAAATCCCTATGACTTCGGTGATGCAACAGAGAAGACAGCACCCCACTCTGAAAATTGTTTTTGCACCACTGCATAATATTTGTTAACATATTTCTGCAGAAGGTAAGGATGTGGTGCGTAGGATTTCAGGGCCAATTTTGATCATGAACACATCCAGCTCAGTATCTTATTCATGCAATTATCTTATTCATGCAATTCAAAAAGCAGAGGGTCATACTCTCTTGGCAGATCTGGGCACCCCTCATGTCTCATGAATGGAAATTTAGCCATGTTGAAGAGTAGAGCTATTTGGCTTTCTCACATGTTTTTTGCCATGTTTTGCTGTGCAGCATGGTTACATTTTGTTTTTACTTTCAGCTGTGTTGCTGTACAACATGGCTAAACGCATTTATGAAGCAAATAGATCTAGCACTGGTGAGACCTATTGGCGTTGCCAATGCTTGGTGTTTTTGTCAAAACGTTCCCCGGCAAACCAGCACTGACCTTTAAGTTTGAGTAGCTGACAAACTCAGGACGTGCTACTCAGTAGACTTCATGATGCTGCATCAAGCAGGTGACTGGGGTGTAGGGATGGGCCTACGCTTCATTATCTGCCATTAAAGTCCCACTACTGGTCACATATCATGATAGATAGCACATTTGGCGATGCACCAACTGCAGAGACTTGTGTGTGACCAAGAAGTCATAATTTCAAAAACACAGAATGCCAAACTCTGGCTTTTATTCTCCTGTGGTTAAAAAACTGAGCACCAGTAACATTAGTTTTGTGGTGTCCAATTTATACACAATATATTATATTAAAAAGTGACAATTAACATCCTACTACCAGTTAACATTACCATCCCCCGTTTTCTACCAAGTCTTATTTAGATCTGGTGTTAGCCAACACCTTTTGATTTTTCAAAATTTTACATATATATACCTATTTAATTTTAAAGGGCATTTCAGCCACCTCTCTTCATCCATTGGTCTGTTGTTGTGTCATTCACATTTTGATTCCTCCCACTGCATTATACAGCATGGGGCAGTGGGTCAGTCTTCAAAAGCTACTGGTTAACTTCACTTGAGTGACTGCAGTTTGCTCTTTCACAAGGAGCACATCCACACACAAGGTAGTCCCCCTCAGTGCCAGTAATTTTCCTTGTATTTTTATAGTTACCGTATTTTCCGGCGTATAAGACGACTTTTGAACCCCTGAAAATGTTTTGGAAAGTCGGGGGTCGTCTTATACACCGGATGCCAAATTAGACCCTTTGTTTTTATGGATATTTCGATAGCGCGGACTACTCTTGGGTGCGAGTTCGAGCTGCACCATTTCCCGCCCACGCTTCCGACCCAGCGGCGGGGTGGGGGGGGGGGCTCTAATCTGCCGTCCGACACAAACGGGTAAAGTCCGCGCTATATAAAATCGCATACCATCTAAAGATTGCAGCCGGGGATACCGAGCAGCTTCCACAGGCGTTTCTGTAGGCACAACTACCGTGGAGCGGAACGTTTATTACATAAACCCAAACTACGAGCATATACCGGTAATAGGTAATAGTACAAAATGAACAAATTAGAAAAAGCAAACGTTAAGTTACATGGATCAAAAGTGCCTAGACTGACCTGCACACGCGCCTCCACATCCCCAGGCAGATGAGGCAGCAGGATGAGGCAGCAGGAGGTCCTGAAATATAACAGGCAGCTCTGAAGATGGCGGCCCCCACTGTGTTCCACATGTGCTGATCTCTCTCTCCTTCCAGAAATCTCATGCTCATCGGAAGGAGGGGAGTGTCAGTACCACGTGATCTCCTCAGTCCATGGAGATAGAAAGTTGGACTGCGCTGGAAGTGGGGGTAGTCTTATACGGCGAGTATAGCATGAAACCTAAATTTTATCAAGCAAAGTAGGGGGT
Source organism: Lissotriton vulgaris (assembly GCF_964263255.1). NCBI lineage: Eukaryota > Metazoa > Chordata > Amphibia > Caudata > Salamandridae > Lissotriton > Lissotriton vulgaris. The sequence goes on along the minus strand of NW_028241704.1, from coordinate 423,608 downwards.
CGTCTTATACGCCGGGTCGTCTTATACGCCGGAAAATACGGTATTACTTTAGTATTGTCTTTGTGTTTAGAGCCTTATGTGATGGCAGGATGGTTTTCATGTGAGCACAGGGCACATTACAGCTTTATTAGATCCCATCTCCTGCTAATGCTGTTGTAAACTCCTTTTGGAGTGACCTTGTTTATGTGGTTGCTGTTATTTAATTTCAGCTCACAGGATCTCGGAATGCAAGCTTAGCTGTGTGCTCTATCAATCTTGCCAGCCCTAACTGTTTTTCCTTCTTTTTTATCTTGCTTTTTTTTCTTTATTCTTCCTTTCTTTCTTTTCTTCTTTCTCTTTTGTTTTCTCTCTTTCCTTCTTTTTTCTTTCTTCTCATCTTCACTTCTTTCCTTTTTTCCTTCTTTCTTTCTTTCCTTCATTCTTGTTTTCTTTCTTTCCTTCATTCTTTTTTCTTTCTGTCCTTTCTTCTTTCCTTTCTTCCTTCCTTCTTTTGTTTTTTTTCTTTCATTCTTTCTTTCTTTTTTTCCTTTCTTTCTTTTTTCCAGTCTTCTTTATTTCTTGCCTTCTTTCTCACTTTTTCTTTTTCTTTCCATCCTTCTTTTTTCTTTCTTTGTTTGTTTGTTTCTTTCTTGTCTGGGTTTTTTCTTTCTTTCTTTCCTTTCTTCTTTCCTCTTATCTCCCTTTCTTTTTCTTGATTTCCTTCTGGCTTTCTTTGGCTCTCTTTTGTATTTATTTATATATTTCTTTCTTGCATTTTTCCTTCCTTCTTTTGTGCCTTCTTCTCTCTTTCTAGTCTTCCTTCTTTCTTTTCTTTCTTTTTTCTTTCTTTTCGTTATTCTTTTCATCTTTATTTCTTTTCTTCTTGCCATCTTCATACCCTTCTTTCTTTCTTTTCTTTCTTGCCTACACCCTTTCTTTCTTTCTTTCTTTCTTACTTTCTTTCTTTCTTTCTTTCTTTCCTTCTTTCTCAAAGGCATGAAGCTGGCAGCCAATGCTGGACCAATTGGCTTTTTTAGGTCTGTGTTAACCAAGACCTTTAGATTTTTTTACAGGGGTTGTCAGTCAGACTTTTTCCATCAGTCTCTGGTTACATCATTCACAATTTTCTTTCACCCACCCCAGCAAGCACCAAAGGGCAATGTGCCAGTTTGCTGTAGCCATTGGCCTACTACACTATAATTCATAGCATACCACCCTTTCACAAGGATCACATCTACCTACAACGTAGTTACCTTCAGTGCTGGGGGTTCTACAGAAATGTTTGCTTTTATCAGACCCAAAAAACATTTTTGCCTTTAGCCAATGTTGTTTGGGGGGATTGATGTGGGCCCTGCAGTTTCTTGAACAAAAAAGTTTTACAAAAACCACAAGACAAGAATTGCCCAAAAACTGGTGGCCAACGCCAGGCCTATTGGCTTTGCCGGCTGTATTTAATCATTCGAACAACAGCCAGGGGGCTCATTACCTTCCTTGAGAGGACACCAGAGGCACCATAGTATGTTTCTCATGTCTATTTCCTCATCTTTATGAGCTAGCAGTAACTTGTAGAATCCAATTTAATAACACTAATTTTAATTGGCTGCTCTTTCTTTATTCTGCTGTAGATCAGATGTGATTGGATTTCATCTGATCAAAATTCTGGGACTACAGACTGGATTTTTTAGAGGCACTGTAATTTTGAAAATAATCTCCTGACCTGCTTAGTTGAGGAAGCCTTGGCCCCCAACACTCAACCTCTTAATGCTGCCTTCATTGATTTAAAAAAGGCTTTCAGTAACATCCCAAGAGGCCACCTCTGGGCCAAGCTAAGTAATTTGAGGTCTACCACCGCCCCTCTTGAAGGCTATGGAGTCACAGTACAGTAACACCTGGGTAAAAATTAAACTATCAGCAAACTGGACGACCTCAGAAAAAATCCTTTCAATTAAAGGATCAAAAGAAGGCTGCATTACTGCTGCTCTGCTTTTTAATCTATATATGGCAGACATGGAAAGACATCTAGGCTCCCCCTGGACCTGCCTGGATCGATTGGCGAAAAAAAGTACACATTTTACAATACGCAGATGATATGGTTGTACTGGATTGCACCCAAGTTGGAATGCAGAGGTCGCGTGACGCGCTAGCAAATGACATAGGAATTAATCTAAGAAAAACGAAAACAATAATTCGCAGCAGATCTCTGATAAAAAAGATTACCTGGTTAACATTAATAACCGATATATCAACTGCTAATCGTTTTATCTCAACCTCGAGATTATTGGTCTAATGTTCGAGTCCACCCTGTTCATACTTGTGCTGTGGCTTTGGGCCATTGGTCGTTGCTGTAGTTTGTAGGGTCGGTTTTCTATGGAGGCTCATAGGGGTCTAGGGACTTGTCCAGAGACGACCACGGTCCCCTTGATGTCGCTTTCCAGGGGAAGTGTTGCAGTGCCATGCGGTACGCGCCTCTGAGGTACGTGACCCAGTTAATCCAACCCTTGTAGCTAGTTTTGCTAGTGTCTTCCCAGTTGATTAGTACAAGTTTAATCGCAGCTGTTAGTAGTAGGTCCATGAGTTCCATATCTCTCTCAGAGGAGAGATCAGTTCGCATAAACGCCGTGGTGAGGGAGGCAAAGTCTCTCGTTAGTTTGCATTTAAACACTATGGGCCCGATTCACAGAATTAATTTAAGACACAATCCTAAACTTACTACTTTTGGTATTCACAGGAGTTAGGATTTTGTCTTAAGTTTGTCTTAAGACAAACTTAAGACAGACTTAAGACAACATCCTAACTTAAGTCTGTCTTAAGTCTGTCTTAAGTTTGTCTGAAGACAAACTTAAGACAAATCCTAATTTCTGTGAATACCAAAAGTAGTAAGTTTAGGATTTTGTCTTAAGTTAGTTCTGTGAATCGGACCCATTGTCTATGAAGTCAAATACCCTTCCCCAAAACACCTTGAGTGTTGGCCAGTGGAAGATAAGGTGCGCCAAGTCTCCCTTCTCTGTGTTACAGTTTCAGCAGAGAGAGTCTAGCAAAGGGGTAACCGCATAAGCAGCGCCGTGGTCAACCCCAAAGCAGTATTTGTGATTGTATACAATATATAAAAATAAACAAGTAAATACAAAAAAAATAATAATAAAAAGATTACTTGGTTTATCGGAGGAAAAAGTTGCAAGATGTAAATAAATTTGGCGTAACACAAGATGAAAGAGGTAGCAGGAAAGCGCAGTTAGGCGCGCTGAATATGAAACGAAGCACTTGGGGCAGATTTTCAAGCCCCTTGCGCCACTTTTGCGTCACTTTTCCCATGTTAAAATTGACACAAAAGTGGTGCAAGGGGCTTGTAAATAAGCCGATGGGCCAACTCAAGAGAAACCTCGCTTACCAAAATACCAATGCCCTCCTGACGGTGGGTGCAGCCATCTGATGCCAATGATCTTGTAGGAAGCAAGTCATATTTTAGGACCAGCTCCGCAAATGGTTAGATAAGCAACCTTGCATTCACTGTCGTCGCTTCTTTACTCTCCCAGAATGCAGCAGCCAAGAAAAAATCTGACTGGAATTCAAACGAATAAAGCAGGACCGAAGGGGGATGTTTGGGATTATTTCACCCTCCTAAAAATGTATTGTGTAGTAAATAGCTGGGCTTTGTCTGGTTTCCATGTCTTTCAGGGTGGATTATCTTTTCTCGACCATCACTTTATCTTCTCTTCTTCGTTTTTCAAGCTCCCGTCTCCACCCCCACCCATCTCACCCCCTTCAGGCTCCTCTGCCCTCCCTCCCCTCTGACACGCACACCAGGAGAAGCAAAGAGACTGCCACCATCTGAGCTGGAAGCAGTTGAAATGCTATGCTCTGCATCACTGTCCGGCTTTCTCATTTTAATCCTTTTGTTTACATTATCGAACATGCCGTATAATATTCTCAGATCGTTTTTTAAACATAATTGATGCATTATTAAATATAGGCTAAATCACCCGATGGGATTGTTGTATGCCACTGACAATGCCAGACAGGCAGGCCTACTGAGACACCAGGCCGTGCCAGACGGCTGCTCTGAAGTGTATGGGCCGCTTTCTTGGTTGTTTGTGGGCCTGTTCTATGGTCTGCTGGGCACATTTTAACTTTTGATTTCTCTGATATTACCACAAACATTAGCTGCAGCAAGCACACCTATGCAGTCTTCCATACCTCGCAAAATATCCTCACAGTTTCTCTTTAAATGATTATAGTGCTCTGATTTGCAATCGAGGGCCACTTTTTAGCTATCTGAATCGCAGATGGTTGAAAACTTGCTACAGAACAAGGTCTTCATCCACATTCAAGCTGCACGGATAATCAGGGTTCGAAGCTCTTGCTCGTCCATCTCTGTTTCTCCCTTTGCTTTGTCCCCTTTTGTTCTTCCCTTGCTTCCTATCACCTTCCTTGTGGTGCAACACCAGGTTTCTCTTCCAACACTACAGTCTTCGAAGGTTATATCTCCCCCCAGACAAGTAGACAACACCCAACTTGTTCTGTGTCTGGCCAAGTACCTGACTCCAACACATAGGGCCTGATTTAAATGTCGGTGGAAGGGTTACTCTTTCACAACGGTGACGGATATACTGTCTGCCGAAATATAAATCTCATAGGCTACAGTAGGATTTTTTTGGGGGTGGACGAGATTTCCATCACCGTTGTGATGGATTAACCCGTCCACCAACAGCTAAGTCGGGCCCATAGTCTCCACGACTGAATACATTAGTCAAGTGGGTTTGTATTTATCTCTCTTAGACTCATTACTGACAAAATTGTTGTTCTTACACTAGGGTCTGTCCACATTCTGGACAGATAACTGGTGGTCCACCATGATGAGTCCCGCCCCTTTCCTCAGGAGACAATACACAATCTTTACATTACCTGTCCTCTAGCACGCTCTAATAAGCCTTCAGCAAACCTATCATTCTGCTGCTGTCTCTGCTTGAAAACTCTGAGCAGGATTCTTTCTCTTCTTCCAATCAACTGCCGTAAATTCAGTGCTTAATTTGAGCCGGTGGTGTCCGGTGCTCAGCACCGGCATAATAATCAACACCAGCGCTTTTCATGAGCACCAGTTAAGGACACATTCATTTACGAGGAGATTAAGTGATCTGCCCAGAATCACAGGATGTTGAGCCCCCAGCTCCGAAGTTGGCAGTTCTTGCCATAACGCCACATCCTTCCTCCACTTTCCTGATTAGTAGTTGGTTCTGTTTTAGGTGGCATTAACAGGAGAAATGGGCTGGTGCAAGCTGCTTCCTGACGACAGCCCTGGTACCTATTTTTTTTTTACAAATTAACCACTACGTAACTCTGTCATTCATGCAAAACAGCAGATTTCTTCGATCTAGACTACGACAACCCTGTACAATTGCACCTTCCCAAAAAGGTGATGGCCTTCTCTAAACTGTTCAAAACAAGGCTGTTAAGTTTATTTTGTGCATCTCATGAACAATGTTCTCTCTAATTACTTTTCTTGGTGTGTGGCAATGCAACGCTCGTGAGCCTTCCATTCCGATTGGTGTGCGCAACTGACACCTACCCAGTAGCGGCCATTAGAGGGAGTTCCGTGGGGTGGTGAGGCGGGTGGGGGAGGGGCAGGGTGGGGGGTAGTAAACACCGGAATATGGATGAAAGGAGGTAGTAAACAATTAAATAAATAAAACAAATTTTGTTGCGCGCGCTGCATCGCAAAATGCGGTGCAGCGCGCGCAACGTAATGCATTTTATGTATTCAATTGTTTACTTACCTCCATTCAACCATATTCCGGTGTTTACTACCCCCACCCTGCCTCTCCCCACCCTGCCTCACCGCCCCACAGAACTCCCTCCACAGGCCGCAAATGCACAAACCATGAGCCGCTATGCGCATGAGTGTGCTACTTCCACGGCACTGAGAGGCAACGTATCTGTTGGTGTCATCAGAGTTGGTGATCAGAGAAGTGAAACGAATTGCCTAAGATCACATGTCAAACAGGGAAGCTGGGATTTGGCTTCATGTTTTCTTTTCAGACATTGTGCTATTCAACTTTTGCCTGAATATCTTTTTTCTCTTCATTTTTAACACAAAAGAAAAAAACTTGGGTTTAGATTTTTTCCCAGGAAATACATTTGTATGTGTTTAAAACCTTACATGTTAAATTAACTTGGCATAAGAAGTCTTTCCAAAGAACAAAGTTAATTACAAAGGAAAGTAGACTATGTTTTGTCACCCAGATTTGAACATACTGATAGGAGAAGTGGTTTGGCACCTGAATGTATACATTAGCAAATCAACATGTAAAGCGATCCCACTGAGCCTGTATTCTTGTCAAAAGCATTCGGAGCCATACGTTTGTTTCAGGGCTAGAGACAGACCACAGGTCTTAATAATTTAAATGATCAATACAAGATAAACCATCAAAGCACCTCTACTGTGGGGGCTGGATGAGAAGAGTATGGGGGCTGTAAAGCAATGTGACTGCAGAGTGTAAGCACAGCTTGAAAATAGCATTTTCCAATAAGCAAGAACTTTCTGTAGATGTTTCAGATGTCGATGTTTGATTTGTGTCCTCGAGCTCCACTTAGCACAGCAGCACGACCCTTTTGTTATGCGCGCTCCAGACGGGCCTCCCGCGCGGAGAGAAAATGCAACATGCGCGGTCACCCAGGCGCACAGCTTACAGGGAACTGTGTTGGAAGGAATGCTTGCATTCATCTCACCCCTGGTGATCACTCAAGAATCATAGTTATTCACCCACTGTGCCACTCTGGACAGAGACCAACCATATGCAACTCAGTCTTGGCCTTGCTCCAGTAGGAACAGTCCAGCTTGAGCTGAAGGGCTGTGTCACGTCCAGAAAGGGACACAAGGAACCCCAGGTAGGCTCTGGCCTATTGAGCTGTGTCAGTAAGGTACAGTTTGTGTCCTCTGGCACAGCGAGTATGAGATCCAAGCCTTGGCACACCAGTCTCCCTCAGGGGTGTCTATTGCAACAAGCAACAAGGTGATGGGAGGAATGACCGAGTTAAACTACGGCAATAGTGATCACTTGAGCCCCTTCTCAATCTTTGCCCCCCGCGCTACTCTAGACAGAGACTGGCAATATGCAAATCAGTCTTGGCCCTGCTCCAATGGGAACCATCCAATCTGAAATGCCAGCACAAATTCCTTGCAAATGAAAAAGCAGGCAACACCAGCTGGTTTCGGCCTTCTTTGGCCTCATTAGTGCGGTGTAGCATTAGGGCACATTTGGTGGCACAGTGAGTCCTCCTACCATGTCCACAGAGTCCGCCTTCAGGATGTCTTATATGGGTCTGACAAGAGTTGTAGAGTTCTGAAGAAATCGCCAAAAATACATAAAAGTCTTGATAACACACTCCTTTTTTGGGTCAGAGGCTACCCCTTCTGAAGAGAATCAGTAATCACAGAATTCTATTTATGACTGTAAATATTCACATTTTAGTTTGCTGGCCACTGTCCCACCAATTCTTTAGCAAAGATCATAGTAGCCCAGTATGGTCCTTGACTCTGGCGGCATAGACCAGAATGTCCTAGCAGACATTCAGCATTTCTGAATCTGACTTGGATAAAGAATGTGGTAATATACAAAGGAATCCTGCCTTCAGGTTGAATTTTGAAAACCACTTGGTGCCATTGACTTCAGTAATCATGCCTTCTACAGTATGTCTGAGGTGGCATTCTCTTCTTATTTGGCATGCACATATCAACGCTGATCCTCAACTCTCCAGGCTGCATTGGTCGTCTTGCTTTCACAATGGGTGACATCCACGGGGTGGGTCCTTCACCCTTCAGGGTGAAGTCTGTCTCTTCAAGCCTTCTGAGGGACATATGTGCTACAGCATTTCTCATACACACAGAAAGGGTAAAACCCTTTGATATATCTGACCCATAGTTCCTTCTTAACTTGCTCTCAAATTTTGAGCGGGATTCATTGATGTTCGAATGCGAGTGGTTGCACTGATCTGTCAATTTGAAATGTAATATTCGTTCTTTTCAGACTCTGAATCCATTCAAAGAATTAAACAAATTCATTTAACATTTGTTCAAGGTTGTAATCTTGTATCCCAAAAACGAAAGCAATTAAATGAAGGGACTCTGTTACTTTTGAGCTAATGAGGGTGTTGCCATCAGATTTGGTTACGTAGGAATGCGCTAGAATTGAGTCATGTGATACTTTGACGAAAAACATGCCAGCAATGCTATTGGGGCCATACTGCCATATGTATATATTTGGTATTGGTGGCCTTCTCTTTTGTACATGGTTGAAGTCCATTGTAATCTCACCATGAGATCACACACACAGTTGCCACTGTATCACTGAGGAAGGTAATCGAAGATCTTTGGGAATCCAGTTTACAGTGGATTTGTGAGTTCCGCTCTTGCTTTGGTCACCCCATAGAGCCGGCTTTCGATGCACATGTCATCAATGTAGACGGATTCTTCCTCCATGTCCTCTTCTAACTCACACCTTAAGGGACTGGATTCTAGGCACTTCAACTCTTTTTTTTGGCATTTAGGTGACAACTACTTGGTGGCTCGTTCGAAATGCTGCTTGATCAGCACACTTTAATGAAATTATTTGCTTTGCCACAGGTCGAGCAGGATTTTCCTTTGATATGTAAGCTGTGTCAGTGTAGGGTAAATTCCCACAATTCCTGGGAACGAGTCCTGACCTCATGGCCTGCCGTCTCGACGCTCAAAATCGCTGCTACCATAAAGACCACCCACTTGGTGTCTTCATCTAACCCTTGCCCCCACCGAGCTTTCACCATAGGACTACTACGGATCAACCAAGAACTAACATCCATCCTCAATTCCTCCCTCGACTCAGCCACTTTCCTGAACACTTGGAAATGTGCCACCATCATGGCCTTACTCAAAAACCAAGCTGACTGACCCATGATTTCCAGCTACAGACCCATCTCCCTCCTCCCCTGCCCAGCAAAAATCTTAGCAAAAATTAATCAACGGATGCCTTATCCACCATCTCAGCAACCATCAGCTCCTTGAAGCCATGCAGCCCAGATTCAGGCCCAACCACAGTACAGAAACAACGCTCATCCCCACCAGAGACAACATCCGCATGATCCTTCGCAAAAGAGACATGGCAGCCCTCATTTCCCCGGACTTCTCTGCAGCATTTGACATCTCTCTTCTGGATTTCAGCCTTCTTAATGGATAGAATACAAGTTGTAGGGCTGGCGCCTTTCTCCTCAGAAGCCAGCAACCCCCATCTGGGGAGGGCCTCAGGTTTCATCGCTCAGCTCACCCCCTTCAATGCATACATGATCCCTCTGGCCAATGTCATCCAACATAAACATCTTATCCTATGTTGATGCCACGCAATTCAAACTCTCTATCTCGGACAAGAACCCCAGCGCAAGAAACAAGTTCACAAATTACATGACCGAAGTTGTTAACTAGATAAAAGACAGCTGTCTCAATATCAACTCCAACAAGACAGAAGTAGTGATCTTTGGCAAGAACACCTCACTATGGGCCAACCAATTGATGGCCAGCCGAACTCGGACCCACACCGAGAACCCACGCCAGAAACCTCAGATTAAAAATCAACAGTCAACTGGACATAACTGCACAAGTCAACGCCATGACTGCATCCTGCTTCCACACCCAGAAGATGCTGAGGAAGATGTTTAAATGGCCCCCAAGCGACACTAGAAAAACTACCACTCATGCATTTGTCACATCAAGTTGGACTATGGAAACACCCTCTATGCTGGAATCACCAGGCAACTCACTAGAAGACTACAAACCATCCAGAACTCTGCAGCCAGACTCACCCTCAACCTCCCACACAGAATTAACATCACACCACATCTCAGGGAGCTCCAATGGTTCCCGATACACAAACGTGATGAATTCAAACTCCTTGCACGCATTCAAGGCACTACACAACTCAGGCCCCACCTACCTGAACAGTCGCATCTCCTTCCAGCAAGTACCAAAATACCTCTGTTCAGCAGGACTCCTGCTCGCACACATCCCGCGCATACACGAACCAGATCAGGGGGATGCGCGTTCTCTAACATCACTCTTGTAGCATGGAGCGGCCTCCCACTCCACGTCCTTCTCCTCTCTTCTTGAATTAGAAAGATGCTTCTCAATTAACAAACCGGGCACTACAGGGCCAGACTGGGAACCAAAACCGGCCCTGGCAAAGTGCTCAGCCGGCTCCTGGGGTTGGGGGTGCCGCCGAGCAGTTTCCCAGGGCTGCTGCAAAAACGGCCCTGTAACAAAAATGGCCCCCAGGGGCCCAAAACCGGCCCCCCATCTGAGCGGCGCACCGGGGGATTGCCCGGTGCCCGCTACGGCCAGTCCGGCCCTGGGTCACAAGCAGGGCTAGGCACGCACTGTCTCAGCATCAGGACACTTTTGTGGGTGATCATTTATTTTAACAAATACACATAATATAACATAACATGGTTCATTAAAGTGGTACACATATGTATATAATGATCAATATATAATATAATGTAGTGCACAGGATAATCTAGTGCAGGCTTCTGTGGTCCCTAAAACCGCTCATGCCTCACCATGTCTATTCTTAAAACCTCTATAGTTGACCAAGTTACGCTGTCAGTCCCCCGCGGCTCACCCTTGAGCTCCACACGCTTTCCCATCAACCCCTGCGTATCTCCTATATTCCACACTTCTCCATACCAACCCCAAAGCCCAGTGTCTCCCTGCCCGGCCACCACCCGCTGCCACCACCCGCCTCCCTCGCCATGCCTCCCCTGCAGACTGCCAAGTCTCCCCAGCACCCCCTGTATCCTGCTTGACTTTCCAATATACCCTAATGGAATCCATGTCCCTATAGCAGCACCGTCTAAACACAAGTCTGTGTGATTATGTGTGATCAGCTACAGCAAAGCAAACAGAAATTCACGCTGATAAATAAATATAAATGTAAAAATATAGTAAAAACATTGAGGATAGCAGTCCAAAAATTACTTGCAAACCATCTATAGTCTACATAAATGAACACAACGCTCAATCTGTGTGGAATATTCGATGGCTGCTGTGTTCCCCCATAATGCACACAGCCCTCTGCCTTAGAACTGTACATTACCCAGTGGTCCCCTGTTGCACATCACTCAGTGCTCACCTCATGCACAGCACCCAGCGCTCCTCTGAAGTAGAACATTCTGTGCTCTCAAGGGGGACATCAGGCACTGATCCCCTCAGGGATATCTTCCCATAATTCCATGCTGGGCTTCACCTAATATTGGGCTTCATATAAATGAGTATCCGCAAGCGTGTTGGTCTGTGTGCAGGTGTGACCAGATGCTGCATTTCTCGATGTGCATGCACCAGGGCCGACCTTAGGCATGTGCAAGCTGTGCACCTGCACAGGGCCGCCAAACCTAGGGGCCGCCACAAAATATACCGGAGTACCGGAGCTAATTTTTCTTTCTTTGCATGAAGCTGTATGTTGGGATAGGAGTTGTGCTTGTGAGTGTTAAGGATTGAGAGGCAAAACACCGTATAGGATCACCCCATCTCAAATTGTGCCTTGCATCTGCAGGCCCAGAACGGATGTTATCAGATACTCAACATCGCCTTCAAGCCAAAAATACTGGGTACACAGGATCTTTTAAATTATACTTATATTTCGCCTTTTATATCCAAAGAACGCTAGATAGGGACCGCTCCTTCTGGTGGGATAGGGGGCACACGACATTCCACCCCGCCCAGACCCCCTCTTCCGTGGCCCCCTACCTACGCTCCCTGCCCAGGGCCGCCATTAGCCTAGAGCCGCCCCTGCATGCACTTGAGAAATCCTTTGCCCTTGCCAATGCTTGTTTAAAGGCAACTAATCAGAGTCAGATTAAAAGGTAGGTCTTGAATTTGAAGCCATGCTACATAAAATGGATCCAACCTCATGAATGTAATCCTCGTGAGAGGTCTGCCTGTTCACAATTGGGCACTGAGCATAACTGGTGCTCGGTGTGCATGCACTAGAATAACCCTTTGGCCATGCCAATGCTTGTTTGAAAGGCAACTAATCAGAGGCTGATTAATAGGTAGGTCTTCAATTTGAAGCCCTGCTACATAAAATGGCTCCAGCCTCACTGTTCTCAAGTGGCCTCTGAGCATTATTGACTAAGCAGGCTCCAAAATGTTCACTAGGAATTTGATTCACAAAAAATATGCAAATCAATGCACCATGCATCACAGAGGTATGCCCAAGTAACTGAATCCTGAAGAAATGTAGGCACATTGTGCAAAATCCACTGGGGTGCAGAAGGCAAAAATGAAAAGGCATACATTTTATTGTACAAACTCTTTTTTTTGGCAGTGAAACATTGCATTTGGGGGAACCCCCCCCCCCCTCATTGTGGTGTCCCACTCCCCCTCCTCTTCCCAGACTGGAAATAACTCCTTGTTTCATCCTCTTTGTAAGAGGAACTTTCTGGGAAAGGAAAGGAATTGCCCAAAGGTGCAGGTGAGGCTGGCGCTGCTTGTGGGCGAGGGGGCGGACACATGGGGAGGGGGGATTTCGCCAGGGGTCAATTAAATAAATAATTATAAATTACAAAATAAATCATTTAAAAAAAGTCAAACTTACCTTGCTGCCGCCGGGTCCCACGTCTTCTCTCCTGCTCACCTGTGTGCGACTCCAGGTCGGATTAGGAAGCAAGCAGCCGGGCTCCCACGCCTAAGTCAATCACAATGCTCCAATGGAGCTTTGTGATTAGTCTGAGCGCTGTGACATGGCGCTCAGCCAGCATGGAGAACAAGGGAGTCTGAGAGGGCCGACCAAACAGTCACTGTGCACTCAGGAGTGGGCAAACCACTCCTACCCTGCCCTGCTCTGTAAGCAATGCAGCTGGCCGGTCGGCCGGCAAAAAAAACATGAAAATGGTAATAACTTAAAATTATTACAATTTTATGTTTTCGCTTCTCACACTACAAGAAAGCAGTGGGGAGACACTGCTCTGCCATCGCGACGATCCGCCACTGGAAAGATGACTTTGGTGGTGTTCACAGACTTCTAGCTGAAAAACTGCCCAAGAGAACCTCCTATCTTAAACGGTGACATTGCTTAATTTGAGCAGGTGCTCCGCACTTAATTGACAACACCGGGGCTTGTAAAAGTCTGCCACATTGTGGTGCTGTCTGTCTAATTTAAAGATGAGAACGACAACAGTTGTTTATTAGTCCAATATACATTAAAATGACTACTGACTGCCGCCCAAAGCATCCTTATAGCTTTGGGGGCCTGGAATGGTCTGAATTGGCACACTTATAAGGTGTGATGATTAGTAATCGAGTTCGTCAGCGGTGGCAGGGGCAAAGGGTGGTGAAAGATGCAGTGGCCTCCTGACGAGGCCCTGGCATTTATTTATTTACACATTAAACACTGCCTGGTGATACTCTCTAAGAGAAACTGCAGAGTGGAGTACTGCCTGGAGAAGTAACCACAATCTTCGGGCACAGATGCCCACTGCTCCTGAGTTGGTGAATTACTTACTTACACTGAAAGATATCATTGTGAGCATGAATTTGTAAAAAGTCATGTGCAAAAGAGTTTATGAACCTGGCCTTCAATAGGGAGAAATGTGTATCTAATGGGATACAATTGTAAACAGCTACCAAAAGGCGACAGGAGTTATCAGTTACTTCAACTTAGTTATGTCAACACTTGTAAACTTTATTGCAATATAAAGTGATTAAATGCTGACCACATTAGCCACTGACCTTTAAAGTCTGCAGCGTAAGCAGTGCTTTCTTCGTGAAACCTCTAAGTTGCACCTGGAGGAATTTAAAGAAGCGATGCTGGAAAAAACCAAAGGCCGACAATTCTTGCTAATTACCTGCTGAGAGGAGTTAGTTACTATCGAGCCCCTGGCGACAGCCTAGAGTTATTTATGCCTCCCAGGTAGTTATAGGCGACTGTTCCTAAATGTTTCTCCTGTTGCACAGACATCCAATTAGTGTATTTGCTGAAGATAAAAGTTCAAGCGTGTCTCCCCCGAGGGTCTTAAAGTTACAATACTCTTAATTCTTTTAAAATAATAAGCAAGGCTGCTCTGCAGGGGGGGGGGGGGTCTGCCCTCACCATGGTCTGCTTGAGAACCAGAGAGGTGGCAGGAGGAAGAGGGGGTGCACAAGGCATCACTTATTGGGGTCACCGAGACAAACATGTGGCTACCTGGGGAAAGTACAAATTCCCACAAATTGACCTACTGCTCAATGTGGAGACACGAGCAAGAGAGGACACCTCGCTCTGAAAACGGAACACACCTACATTGGGGAACACAGGTTACTTGCGCCCCTATCTGAGGAATCTGACTTAGGAGCAAAGAAATACGATTACATATCACGGCACTCAGAGAGCTAAAATTGCTCCCAGTCGAAATGCGCGCCTACTTCAGAACAGCTTGCCTCAGGCACAAAGCACTGCACACAGAAACGCGCCTACCTGGCCTCCAAACTTACGAAGGCCGGCCAGACAAGGACCCTCAGGAGCTCTAATACGCTTCTCCTCATCCTACTGAAAACCTGTAATCAAAAAAGCGCAGTCCGCTCCTTTTCTGGAAGTGCGCCCAAAATCTGGAATTCCATCCCAGTCCACATCAGAACTACCGCATCCTTCCCAGAATGTCAAATGAATCTCAAAGACCTCTTTCTCAATAGTTCGCCCCCGTATCGATAGCTGCCGATGGAGCACACTAGCCGGTACCGGGCATATGCCAGATTCTCTGCCATCAAGACATTTACCTCTGTCAAGCCACCGGACGGGTACCTTGCCCCCCCCCCACCCCTAAAGGAGGTTGGCTTGAGCCAACGTGCACACCACTAGGACTCCATCAGACTTCCTTGCCTTAACGCGGCACAGCACACCCATACCTCCGAAGCGCCATGAACAATTATACCATTATGTATACAACCCCGTTACTGTGTGATTTCCTAGACACGTATGTTGTAAAGCGCTCCGATACCTTTGGGGCTGGCCAGCGCTATATAAAACTCTTAAATGAATAAAATAAATAAATACACTTATTATTAGAAGAAATAGTAGTAAAACATAGCAATTTGTATCTTGTATTTTCAGACTGATTTTGAGGCATGATCTTTCTAAGTATTTTTTTACAAATAAAGTATACTTTCTAGAATTGAATATAGATTAAAATGTTCAATGTTGACAGAAGACTTCTTCATAATGACTTGAAATAACATACATGAAAGACACAGGCAATTAGAAGATTTTGTGGAGTGTCTGAGGAATGGTCAATTGAAGACTACTTCTGGTATCCACCTACACTGTAACTCTTTGCCACCAATATTTTGTTCTTTGTGTATTTTATTGCTCAGCTAAACCCTTCAGGGGCATATGTACAAGCCCCTATCACCACCACAACATCCCTTTTTCTGACGTTGTGGTGTCGATAGGGGCTTAGCCTTATTTACAAGGCAGCGCTAAGCCATTTAATATGGTTTAACGCTGCCTTGTAAATAAGGCCCCCTTTCATGCTATGCGTAGCGTGAAAGGGCTGGGCATTGGGTGTTGCGGTGCGCGTTCAACAACAACTCCCATTGATTTTGACGCTGTCCCCTTTGTAAAAGGGCAGCGTACATAGGAGCAGTGCCAAAATTAAGACCAGGGAAAACCTGGTCTTAACTTGGCGAAACAAGCATTGGCTACAAGGACAGAGTAGCAACTTTGCACATGCATGATTTTAATAATATTTTATAGTTTTGTTGAGAATAAGGGAACAGGTTGTAGTACTCTGAATGCTAAAAGGAAACGCCAGGAGTGTTTCATCCCTCACATGTTGGCGTAGCAAAGGCGCACTGGGCCCCAAAGCAAGGAAGGAATCTGGGGCCCCATCTCCTGGTTTGTCAGTAAAAGACACAGCTACTGATTGGCTGACATAGGCCCCTCACACCCAAGGACCACTTCACCTACTGAACTATTGATACCCACACCCCTGCACTCACTCCTTAGGGAGGGAGCCAGGACTCGTTTCTCTGCTCCTCTGTTGAGATGACTTTCTATCAGAGATGAAACAAAGAGAGAAGTTTTTATGCTTCCTGGAAACCAGACATGGCCTGCTCTTGTGTGGACCTGAGGCTATTGCCTTCTTGATTGCCTGGTCTTCGAGCTATCCCCTCTCTTTACAGCCTCATTAATCTGTGCCTGGGACAAAGGATACAGAACATGCCAACAGGATGTAAACAACACATCCACCTGGCCCACTGGCATTACTCATAGGAGAGACAGGGCTGATGCCCAGAGCAATCCTTCACTTCCAGACAGGCGCTGTAATGAGAGGTGAGGGGCACCGCCATAAATCCCTGTCCCTGAGTGCCACCGCTGCAGGCAGTGAGGAATGGGGCAGCCTGCTTCCCTGGCAGTGCCAGGCCCTGTGGCACAGAGAAGGCGGTGCTGCTCAGAGAGTGCCCAAGTGTTGTGAATGAAGCAAGCTGAACACAGCGGTCACTTGAGCTTTGGGTAATTTATTCAAGTCATATAGGAGAGAAAAACCCGACCAGCAAGACCGGATCAAACGGGCATCTAACGGCTGTTATCTCGAACGCTCAGCCCATGACACCACACATAGGTCACGAGCCCAGCGCGAGACAGAGGCTTAAGGAGATAAAGGCACGAGATAAATATAACACATCTCCTTTCCTTTAACAACTAAACAATATAAATAAACTTGCAATTCATCAGAACATAAAGATGAAAGGTGTACAAATACATGCTACAAAGAAAGTCTAAAAACAAAATTAGCACAGATGTTTCAAATGTTACAGTATACAAGTTTCAGTAAATATTGTAATCCCACTCTTTTCCTAAACATTACACATTAAACAAAATCCTTTAAATATTCAGGCGAAACTCTTTTAGGAAGAGGTCTACATTCCTTTTCAACAACAACTCTTTTAATGTCTGGTTGTATTAACTCAGAATTTGTTCGCTTGTCTTTCTTCTGGTAAAGTGCAACCCTGCGGAGATTCCAGGTTTGACCATTTTGTAGCTTAACATAATTACCACTAACCAATTTGACTTGGTAGGGTCCTCTAAATGTATTAACCATCTTATGATTACCACCAGGTTTCACTTTAACTAAGTCACCTTCAGCTATGTTAGTTGTACTATTGCATTTGCGATCCACCCGCACCACTGTCTTCTGCAACCATGTGGTAATTAACTTTGTACCCGCTGATCTCCCTCTCATGAGTTCAAAAGGCGTCTTAGACATATTGGGCCAGATATAGGAAATTCATATTTACCGACTCTTAAATACCGAATTTTACCGATTCGGTATTTAAGAGTCGGTAAAGATGAAGGGGGGAGATGTAGGTAATTCCAAATTGAGAATTACCGAATCGGTAGGATTCGGTATTTATCGATTCGGTAAATACCGAATTGGTATTGCAAATTGATTCCTATGGGCCATGAAGCCCATAGGAATCAATGGGCAATACCGATTCGGTATTTACCGAATCGGTAAATACCGAATCCTGCAAGGGTGCAGGGGGTGTCACTTTGACACCCTCTAGCACCCCAATTCCGGACTTGTGTGCCATGTGGCACACAGAAGGGCATGTCTGTTTGTCACATTGCACAGGTGTGCATGCACAGATGTGCATGCTCACCTGAATTCGGTATTTTACCACCCAATTGGATTGGGTGGTAAAATACCGAATCTGTAAGGCCTTTGGGACTCGGAAGAGTCCCACCTACATCTGGGTTTTACCGAATCGGTAAAATTATCGATTCGGTATTTTACAGAATCGGTAAATTTACTGATTCGGTAAATTTACCGAATCTGTAAAATGATGCCCCTACATCCCAATCACCAAATACCGGTCGGTAACGGCCGAATTCGGCCGTTACCGACCGGTATTTGGGCTCCTACATCTGGCCCATTGTTATGTATTGTTGTTCGGTATGCCCACAGCATTTCTTTTATCTCTTTCTGTACTGAACGATTCGAGGCTAAGGCAAGTTGCACAGTGCCCTTTACTATCCATTCATGCATGAACGTGTGCCTTGTCTAAATTTGTTAGACGCTGCAGCTTTATTTTGTAATGCTGTGGCCTTTCCTCCCTTAACTGCTCGTTTTCCCTGTATTGGACTAATATCTTCTGATGCCCCACCTTGTAAAGTTACAGAATAAGGGTTGACCCAACGGCACTGGGACCTGGGTAGTCAATGTTGCATATAAGGGGGTCCCAGTTGAAACAAATCCTGGCGCACAGAAAAAGGAAAAAATTTCAGGGAAAAAAAATATATATCCAATCTTTACAATTCTTTTGTTGAGTGATGTTTTAATTCACATCCTCAATTGCAGATTGGTTGCACATATATTCATCAACATGAATACATTATTCTTGATGCCCAAAAGAAGAAGGAAAGGGGAAGTGAGGGGGTTAAAGTAGTGAGGGTGGTGTGAATATAGAAAAGTTTCAAAAGAAATCACAGGTGGTCATTTATACATTTGAAAAAATGATACCACAGGGGCGTATTCACATCGCCAATCAAGTATTTCTATACAGATTCTTATTCCTATCCCAATACATTGGACACAGCCAGAAATGAACTGTTGTAGATGGGTAGGGAAAACAGGTGGTATGTCGACGTTTCGACCCCAGTATTGTAGGCTGGTTCATGCCCTACCGCGGGGTCTTCATCAGGACAGGTGGGGGTTCTTGGAAGGTGAGGGCGGCACCTATGGTTTAAAAACAAGGTAATCAGATGGGGAATACCACTTCTAATTGCTTAGATGAGCTGCTACAGTCGCAAGACATTACCTATATAGCCACAGTGGATTGTATGGCACCTTCTAGGACGAGGAGTGGGCCCGAAGGCTTCCGATGTCGAAGAGAGCATCAACCTAGAAAAGTTAGGCTATTGTCAGCGAAGTGGACATTGATTAAGTGAGTCCCACACGGCTGCGAACATAAATGCTCAAGAACGTGCTTCAGTTAACAAGCATCGGAAAAATACCCAGCCGGGTTACAAAATGGGGGAATAGGCATCACATACTAGAGGACCGCACAACCGTGGCACATCTAGATATACCAAACTCGTTGAGCCCAAATTAGTGTCTGGTATACTGTCTCTGTCATCATCATGTAAAACACATTATTCTTAAAAAATAATGAAAAATAAGGTCGTCATGCACTGAGTCATTGTACTAAACAAAAGCAATTACCCGAGGGGACACAATCCTGTGACATCAATATTTTTAGGGTATTACGTTGGACAATGAATCTCGAGTTCAATTCTGTGAGATTATCTGTGGGGGGCAAAGAGGGGGTTCAGTCAGGATGCCCTTGCACGTAGTTTTGGTACGTTACGTTACTACTTTTAGTTCCAGTAAAAAAACTCACCGCAAGCGTGGCGGTTTAGACTCCTGCCACATCCGAGCTCCAATCTACAAGAGAATGGGGGGACGGATGTTTATTGAACTGGTCACATTAACTGTAACAGATCAACGTCATGAGAAAGATGATAAATGCCGTAGGTCCCTTACCACGGATAAACGGTCTGTCTTATCTCACAGGCACCTCATCGAAAGTGAGTTTTTGCGGGACTTACGAAGCTACTTAAAGGGGAAGGACCGGCATCAGCGCGTGTACTCGCAGCAGCTAGATGCTGCTGCTCTACTAGCCAATGACAATGCACGGCATAGTTCATGGAAAAAAGACTACTGCGTAGTTGTACGGGCCGGTAGAAAATAAGCTCCATGGTTATTCTGCTATTTAGAAAGTTGTGGTTTCAAACATCGAGATTACTTGACAGCGGGATGGCTGACCTTTGTGAGGGATGTAGGACATTAGGCCACACTGGGAACAGTCCGTTTGCACACTAGATCTGATTGTGGGTATTGGTTACCAAGTACTAGGTACTCATAGCATATCACCAAGAATTGACAGGAAATATCACAACAATATAAAACACATAATAACATTCGGAATCGCATTGTCGCTCTGTTCATCTGTTAATGTCCTGTGGGGAGACAAAAGTATTCTTGAAAGAACCTCCAAGTATTTACATGAAACACATTATCATATAAGAAACCACAACTCATTAACGTAAACACGCCAATTGGGCATAACTCGTATCTTGTTCATTCAGCCCATGTTGGATCGTGTCCAAACGGGTCATCCATTTACTTTCTCTTACATTAAGGACAGAACCAATGTTCCCGCCCCTCGGGCCCAGGGAGACTTTCTCAAGGACCACCCATTGTAACTCTTCGACTGTGTGGCCCGCCCTCTTATAGTGGTCCACAAGGGGGGCCCCTACCACCTCGCATCTAATCCTGTTTTGGTGCTGGAGAATGCGTGCTTTAATTCTTTGTTGTGTTTGTCCTATGTAGGCCAGACCACATGGGCATGTAATACAGTAAATGACACAGTTGGTGTTGCAGTTTGTGAATGTTTTCAAGTCTATGTTGAGATGCTTGTAAGTGAATTGTTTCGTTTGTATACACATTGGGCAAGCCTTACAGTTGCCACATCTGTAGTTGCCAACCAAAGCCGGTAAGTTCCACATGGTTTGTATGGATGTTGGTTCAGGGGTTTCTAAAAAGGAGCTCACCACATGATAGTTTATACTCTTAGATTTCTTGAACGAGTGCATGGGCAACTGGAGCTGTCCAATGTCATCCGCTACCAATGGCCAATGTTTGATAATGATTTTCCGTATGTTATTGCTTTGCGTACAGTATGTGGTTACACAGATCATTCTTTCCATGTTTTCATCTTTTTGGGGTTGTGGTGTGAGAAGTTCATCCCGTGGGCTATACCATGCCCGTTTCTGGGCTCTCTTGACAAGTCTACGTGGATAACCTCTCTCCAGGAGTCTGGAACTAAGATCTTCTGATTCTGAGAAGTAATCGTCTTTCTTTGTGCAGTTGCGCCTTATCCGAAGGAATTGGCCAACTGGTAAATTGTCTCTCAGACCTCTGGGGTGGTGGCTATTGTACAATAATAATGAGTTTCGTTCTGCAGGTTTCCGAAACAGTGTAGTGGACAACTTGTTATCTTCATGGAAAATGGTGATATCTAGAAAGTCCAATTTTTCACAGTTAGACTGGATCGTGAATTGAATATCTTGGCTCTGTTGGTTCAACCATTGATGGAATAGGTCCAAGGTTTCTTTGGTGCCCGTCCATAGCATCAGAACATCATCGCTGTAGCGCCGCCACATCAGGACGTGGTCTTGGTAAGGGTTGGTACGGTTTAATACATGTTTCTGTTCATACTCGGCCATATAGATAATGGCCAGGTCTGGCGCGAAAGCAGTCCCCATTGCAACCCCTTAGTCTGGAGGTAGAATTTCCCTTGGAATATGAAGAAATACTTCTTCATGGTGATAGTTAAAAGGGCAATGATGAAAGCTGTTGGTACAGCCATGGGTGCTGTTCGACCATCGAGTACTTTTTGCATGACCTCAAGTGCTTCCGTCTGTGGGATGCTAGTGTAGAGCGACACTATATCGCATGTCACCAACAGTTGTTTCTCGGTGTCAAATTCCTAGGCCTGGGCGAAGCACTACGCTACGCTCGCGGAGTTTGCGAAGTTTGCGCAACTTCGCACTACGCGAGCTGCACGTAGCACAGTGCGAACATGCGTAGTTCAGCGTAGCGTAGTGCAGCGCTCATTTTTTGCTTGTTCGGGGTCCTGAACGTCATGTTCGCCACCGCGAGCAAGCACAATTACATCCCGGCGAGATTCTCAACGCAGGGAGGTAAGGTTTCTCATTGTGAGTGGTTGTGCATGCTCGCGACCGCTCTCAATGAGAAACTACCAGTTCGCGTTGAGAAAGCTGCAGCTCGAGTAATAATCTACTTGAGCAGCAGAAAACTACGGCTCGCACTGTGCAAGATGCCGTTTTCAATGATTGCACAGTGCCGGATGCTTGTCCGCACTGTGCAATCATTGAAAACGCATCTTGCACAGTGCGAACATGCTACTACGCAGCTCGCGTAGTGCTACGTGAAGTTCGCGTAGTGCGAAGTGCACTTCGCATAGCTTCGCGTAGGACTACTAGGCGAACTACGCCCACCCTTACAAATTCCATGCCATCGACCAGGTTGATGGTTTGCATCGTATCCCTTAGATATGTTGTTGTTCTTTCAGCTGTGGTTTCAAAAACACATCAACGTATCTGCAGAGGGGCTCCAAGATCGATCCGCATCCGGATACAATTTGGCATCCTGGGGGTTCTTGCATGCTCTTATGTATTTTCGGGAGGGTATATATTGTCGGTAGACGTGGATCGCTTTGGTTCAGATATTTGAATTCCTGTTCACTCACAATCCCTTGCTCTTTGCCTATTGGGGTAACATTAAGGATCTTCAAGGCCAGGTCTTTGGTCGGGTTGCTCTGCAGTTGTTTGTAGCTTACTCCATCTCCCAATTGTCTGAAAATCTCACTCTTGTACTTCTCAACATCCTGGACAACGATTTCCCCCACCTTATCTGCTGGTTTTATAACAATTGCCTTGTTTTCTCGCAGGGTAGTCAGGGCTCGCCTTTCTTCGTGATTCACATTCATTCTAGAGTGTTTGTGGACTGACAGTGCTTTGTCAACTTCATTAAGTACCATATATTCATATGCCAGGATTTGGTTGCTCATAGTACTCCCTGGTGGTACAAATGTGGACGGTATTCTAAGTCCCGTGGTTGAGGAGATGTGAGATGGTGGGCTGTTCCTAAAGAAGTATCGTAATCTGATTTTCCGGAAGAACTTCATTAGTTCAGTTTTTACTGAGAAACGATTGGGATATGATGTAGGTACAAAAGATAACCCCTTCGTGAGAATGTTGATTTCATTGTCATTCAATGTGTACGAAGATAAGTTCACAACCGGACTGGGTCTGTTCACTACCACCTGTAGACCTTCCGACGTGTTGCTATCTCGCCGGGACTCTCTTGGGGGAAATGGACCTGCTTCTGGGTATTTCCACGAGCTTTCTCCCAGTTGGGGTCCGTGGGGAATTGTCCTCTCGATGTTCCTCTCTGCCAATTCCCTCTGCCCCCTGGTGGTCCCCATTGGCCCTCGCCTAAAAAAGGCTCTGGTTGATGGAAAGCTCCCTGTGGCTGATTCCAACCTGCTTGGTAGCCGTAGCCTGTACATGATGTTGCCTGATCGTTGTCCCTGTCGCCACTGTAGGATGAGTCTGAGAAGGTGGTATAATTTCTGCATCCACGGTACCCCCCTCTACCTCTTCCTGTAAAGCGTCCTTGGGAGTCCTGTTTATAATGGTCTTTGTTGAGATAAGTATAAGTGTTTTCTTTTCGTAGTATATGATATCCTTAGAGAGTTTTTCAAGTTTTCTCTGCTGTGTATTGGTCTCGAAGTCTTTTAAAGTTTTAGCAAGTTTCTCCAGGGCATCCTTGGCATTAATCAAGGCTTCATCCCCAGCGATTTCAGATTTGAGGTCAGCAATCTCACGGGTTAGTGTTTGGATCTGTTCCGCAGCTGTCTCCACTCCCAACACCATCCAATGTCGGGAGCAGTTATTTGCTACAAAACTAAAGCCCTCCTTAAACTTAGGTACATCGATGAAGATGGCAGGCACATTCTTTACCTGTAGACCAACCGGGATAATGTTGGACTGAAGATACTCGGTTAGCAGGTGGCCATGTAACTGTGTCCTGATCAACTTTTTTTCTCGTCTCTCCAGACGTGCTATTTTGTCATTAAGTGTATGGTCAATATTGGGTGTTTCAGATGATAAAAATTGGTTGGATCTATCTTTGATGAGCTGGTTGATATAGTCCTCCGTATATGATAAAGTCTCGCTCTCTACCATTATGTGTGTCAGTGAAAGTTATTTACAGTAAGATAATATATTAAAAACAACCTCGCAGGTATGCACCTGCACAGATAACGTTACAGAATAAGGGTTGACCCAACGGCACTGGGACCTGGGTAGTCAATGTTGCATATAAGGGGGTCCCAGTTGAAACAAATCCTTGCGCTCAGAAAAAGGAAAAAATTTCAGGGAAAAAAAAATATATACAATCTTTACAATTCTTTTATTGAGTGATGTTTTAATTCACATCCTCAATTGCAGGTTAGTTGCACAAACATTCATCAAAATGAATACATTATTCTTGATGCCCAAAAGAAGAAGGAAAGGGGAAGTGAGGGGGTTAAAGTAGTGAGGGTGGTGTGAATATAGAAAAGTTTCAAAGAAATCACAGGTGGTCATTTATACATTTGAAAAAATGATACCACAGGGGCGTATTCACATTGCCATTCAAGTATTTCTATACAGATTCTCATTCCTATCCCAATACATTGGACACAGCCAGAAATTAATTGTTGTAGATGGGTAGGGAAAAACAGGTGGTAAGTCGACGTTTCGACCCCAGTATTGTAGACTGGTTCATGCCCTACCGCTGGGTCTTCATCAGGACAGGTGGGGGTTCTGGGAAGGTGAGGGCGGGCACCTATGGTTTAAAAACAAGGTAATCAGATGGGGAATACCACTTCCAATTGCTTAGATGAGCTGCTACAGTCGCAAGACATTACCTATATAGCCACAGTGGATTGTATGGCACCTTCTAGGACGAGGAGTGAGCCCGAAGGCTTCGGATGTCAAAGAGAGCGTCAACCTAGAAAAGTTAGGCTACTTTACCTAACTTTAGGGTACTTTCAAAAGGGCAAGTGATTGTATATGTGCCAGTCTCTGTATAACTTTGTGGGTCTTGCAAACAGCTTTGTTAGTGGAGTGCAATAGACAATGGCTTGTGGCCAAACAGTGCTGGCTCGTGCAGATCCTAACTTGCCTTGAAGGAAGGGCGCTTAGCCTGCTTGAAGAGTGGCCCACAGCCAGGGCCATATGTATGAAAATGTCTGTTTGCGATTTTCAAATAGTGATTTCTTGCGAATTGCTGTTTGAGAATCGTAAAACTCTATGTATGCAGGATTTGCAATACATTTTGCGAATCCTACGTATTCCTTAATTGTAAATCTCAAATTGCGATTTGCAATTAAGGAATACCTCCCCATTCATTCCTATGGACCTAGAGGCCCATAGGAATGAATGGGAAGACATTCTGAATTTGCGATCAGCAATTAGAGAATCGCAAATTGAGAATGCAATTTCAAGCGTGCAAGGGTGTCAAAAGAACACCCTGTTGCACCCCTGAAATAAGCATGGGTGCACATGTGGCGCACAAGCACATACATGCCCTAAAGGCATGTATGTGCTTCACAATGCACTTTGAAAAATGCAAAAAAGTGCACTTTTCAAAGAAATCACAAATTACCAACTTCAAGTTGGTGGCGATTGGCGATTCCTTAAGGCCAAATTGCACTTTTTTGGTGCTTCTTACATTGCATTTAAGGAATCCGCAAATGTGCTATTCCTTATATGCAATCGCAAAATAAGGAATCGCAAATTTTGCGATTCCTTATTTTGCAAGGCAGTTTTGCCTTGATACATACCACTAAGCCAAATTGCAATCGCAAATGCCGAAATTCTGCGAATTTCGGCGTTTGCGATCGCAATTTTGCTTGATACATATGGCCCCTAATCTGTTAAATGTCTAGAGCTCAAGGACTCCTGGCCTGATCATGAAATGCTAGGTACAATAGAGTGGGGTCCACCACCTCATATCCACTCAAAGTTTCAGCTTGAAACCTAGGAGGCAACCCTTTCTTTCATCTGTCTAAGGGGCTCAAATTAAAAACTTCCGTAAGAAATTTCATGCATCTGGCGGAAAGTTGTTCGTCATCACCAATCAACCTTACGATGACAGTCTGACTGCATTGGGTGATACTCAGTTGTCAGAATGTCAACTTTAGCCAATAGCACCTTAAGTTTTTAAAAGCAGTACAAAGGCAGAATATATGCATCGGGGGTTCCTGTTTCAAGTTGCATATTCAACAGTTATAGTAGGCAGTGCATTTTTAGCATCCAAATTTGTATGCTTTTAATAGAATTAGCCCACATCGCATCCTGAAAAATGTCTCCCTAAGAGGTGTTGGATATATATCGGGCTTTTTTTCTCGTCCTGATAAAACGACATGCAGAGGTCTGTGTGGGCCTTTTGTGCTAGTTCTTGCCCGTCTTCTTCCAATTATATTAATTTTGCATTTTTATTTTTTATTTATTTATTTTTATTTTTATTTTTAGTCCTCATAACACTACCGATTGGCACAAGAGGGGACACCCTTCGCAAGTACCCAACATCGGCGATAAAGTTGTCAGAATTTCTGGTTTGATTATTTCGAGATTTTTCGCTGCCCTCCCAGTTACTGGAACAACAGGGTGTAATCATTGGACAAAAAAAAAGGTCTTCAAAATTTTGCATTTTTGACTAGAATTTTGGATATTAGCTTTTGCAGCAGCTTTTGTGTGAGAATGCTCGGGGCTGCTAAACATTCAGTTACCACAAAGAGATCCCATTGGAGTTTCTTTTCCTGAAGGCCACGCCTAATCAGTTCTTTGAGGGATCCTTTAGGGGCCACCATGAGCTTAACAACACTCAAGAATCAAGCTTCGACAGACCCCCCCTTGATGGACTGGAGTCTGCTAACCCCCCCCCCCCTCCCCCCAGCGTCTTGAGACTCTTACGGGTGAGTAGTCGCACTTAACAAACGCCTGATTGATTGATTGAGCTTTCATCATTACTGCTGCTTGTTTGTGGTGGCGTCACTAGGGGGGTGCGGGGTCGGGACCGCACCGGGTGTCATTCCATCAGGGGTGACACCAATCTGGTTAGTTACGCGCTGGCTGGCCTGGCTCGCTCTCGCTCAACACTGCACAGTGGAGTGGAGTGGAGTGGAGTGGAGTGCAGCCTGAGCCTCGACTCATCCTCGCCCTCACCTGCTGCCAGTGCTGCTTTTTTTATTTATACTGCGTGCAAGCCGCAACTAGCGCACACCACCACCATGGTGCGCAGTTGCGCAGCGCACCTGCTGCTTACAAATTAAAATACTGCTGCGTCTGATACTACCGCAGTCAGTGCAGTGAGTGAGTGTGTGCACTGCAGCCGCCACGTAGCCACGCACCCACGCACGCACCGATGCATGTGATGATGGTGCTGGTGCGATGCAGATGCCCCCCCAGTTTGTGTGTCCCAGAGCCGTCAATCTTTAGCGCTACCAATGACGGCTCTGGGACAGCCCCCGCGTTCTGTGCTCCTCTGCTCTGACGCGTCGCGGCGGTCACGCGCCAGGGAGGAGAGAAGACGAGACAGCAGAGCAGGTGCTGAGACACGAGTGCGTGCTATAATAATGAAGTAATTGGATGTCATCTTCTTTGATATCGCGATTTGCGAGCGCCGTCATCTCCTTCTCCCCTTCAAATTTGGGACTGACTAACTTCTTGGGTCTGGACTCTGGAGACAGGCAGTCGGTGAGAGAGAAGTATTATCATGTATATAATGATCAGGGGCGGCCTTAGGCATGTGCAAGCTGTGCACCTGCACAGGGCTACCAAACCACAGGGCCCCCCACGCCAGTATATATCCTTAATATAATAATCCTCTGAGGATGGATACATATTTGCATGGTGGCCCCTGGCAGGGATTTGGCGGCCTCCAGCTCTGTTCCACTTCCAAACACCCTGACCCCCCTCTTCACTGGCCTCCAGCTCTGCCCCACCCGGACCCCCTCTTCCGGGGCCCCCTACCTAGGCTCCTTGCCCAGGGCCGCCATGAGCCATGAGCCGCTCCTGTTAAATGATTATGAATGAACTAAGTTAGAAATGAATGTGGCAGTGCAGTGGCACTAATGCAAAAGAAAAAACGTCAACGATCATCTGTGTGTCCCATGGACTTTTTTTACAGCCTGGTGTCTGTGGTGCGCAGCGGGCACACAAACGAAAACACGCCCCTCTCGGGGTCTAGTGCACCTAAAGCTTTCTTCCTTAATCCTTGGGCAGTCACGATAAGCCTGGGGAATGGGGACTGCGGTAATGGTTAAATAGAAGGCCCTGTCCGGCCCGCCCTTCCAGCCTCCTAGGCTAGTCCTGACCTGGGCATGCATGTGCTTGCAGTTGCACACGGCCGGCGCCGGCCATAGCAACCAACCAAGTTCAGCGTGATTTTGTACTGATGCTTCACCAATGATATGCATGACACATAGCTCACTATTTCTCTCACTTGGCACTACACCTGTAACTATAGTGGTGTCACATTATTACAGTCCAATTACCAGGGCACGTATTGCGCTCTTTCTTATTACACAAATTTCACTATACTGATCCACTAATGCTTTTTGGGATCCGGAATAGCGCCCTACTCGCTGAAAAGCGCTCTGTCGCCTTGTCAGAGTTAGTAAGCGCAATATAAATGCAATTACAGTACAATTCAATACAAATAGGCTCTGACTTAGTATGGATGCTTCAGCACACCTTTCTTGTGAGATCACATACCTTACAATACCTTGCAGCGCCTCCCTTGACTATGCAAATGGGACACTCTATAAAACTTCAAAGCCAGCAGTCAATTGCAGTATATTAAAAAATAAAAAAGGTTTCCTAACATATATGGCTTCTGCCTCTTAATCAGAGTAGGGTTGAGTCAAGTTCAAAGTTTCTTTCAACCTCTGCAAGGGTTTGTGGAAAACGTTGTGAAGCTGGCTAGCTTTTCCAAATCACGTTTGCAGACAAATTGCAGCTTTTTGGACAATGTATTTGCATTTGTGTCAGACTAAAACAATGGTTGTGCTTAAGATATACTTTGCAAGACACTCTTAGAGGGTCATGTAGGCCTGAGGAAGGTTTACAGGCCACTGGTGCGGTACAAAACTCAACTCATC
This sequence comes from Lissotriton vulgaris, assembly GCF_964263255.1. Taxonomy (NCBI): domain Eukaryota; kingdom Metazoa; phylum Chordata; class Amphibia; order Caudata; family Salamandridae; genus Lissotriton; species Lissotriton vulgaris. The sequence goes on along the minus strand of NW_028241704.1, from coordinate 394,834 downwards.
CTGACATATTTTGGTTACTTGCCCCTCTGGCTCGACATGTAGGATTAAGTTGCATCCAGTGATATAACTGACGCTCTTTCACCACTATGTCATGGTCAAATGCTCAACAATTCTTTTTTGTAAGTCGTGAGGGGGTGACACTATGAGTTACCCGCACCGGGTGACACCAACCCTAGTGACGCCACCGCTTGTATGTTCAGTCCAAATTCTAATCGTATGTGGGACAATGGCGGGGCAGTGGGGAGAAGAAACAGGTTTGCCTGACCTAATGCGTTTTAGTGACTTTTTACCAAAATTCTTCCTTTTTTTAAAAAAGAAACTCATTCTGGTGTATGTACTACAATGGCACGAGGAGCAGAGAGGTGCTAAAGAAGATGTGGTGTCACTGAGTTAGTAAGATAGAAAACTCTACTTGGGTAAGAAGTGTACAATAGCAAAGAGTAGTTGTGGTTAGTAAAGGGGCCCTATTATGAGGCAGAGGACAAGCTTTACAAGGGTAGAATGTAGTCTTGAAAACTAGCTGGCCTGTTCTAATGAGGAATAATGGATGGGCGTGTGCAAAGGCGGCGTAATCTAGGGAGAGACAGTAGGTGGTCTTGCGAAAGGGGGTGTGTAGTCTAGCTCCAGAGGGTGGATGGTCTTGTGAGAGAGTGGCTGGTATGGTGAAAAATGTAATATAGTGAGCAACAGTGGGCTGTTCTTTGAAAGGGGACTGTGTAGTCTAATAAGCAAGGGTGGTTTAGCTGGAAAAAGAGGAGGTCAAGTTTAGTGAACGTGGGTGGTTGGTTTTGTAAAACGAGGAAGTTAAGTTTAGTACGCGTGGGTGGTTGGTTTTCTAAAATGAGGAGGTTAAGTTTAGTGTGCATGGGTGGTTGGTTTTGTAAAACCAGGAGGTGAAGTCTAATAAACAAGGGTGGTTTAGCTGGAAAAAGAGGAGGTCAAGTTTAGTGAACGTGGGTGGTTGGTTTTGTAAAACGAGGAATTTACGTTTAGTACGCGTGGGTGGTTGGTTTTCTAAAACGAGGTTAAGTTTAGTGTGCACAGGTGGTTGGTTTTGTAAAACTAGGAGGTGAAGTCCAGTGACAGAGGGTGGGTGGTGTTGAGGAATTGGAGTGTTATTCTAGTAAAAAAACGCAGGTAGTGTTTTGAAAGGGGAGGTGTAGTCTAGTGAGAGGGTGGGTGGTCGTCTTGTGAAAGAGAGGGTGTAGCTGTGTGAGAGTGTGGGAAGTCTTGTGAAAGAGAAGGACTTTTCTAGTAATATAGCATGGGTGGTCTTGTGATAGGTGATCAGTGCTTTGGCTAACGAGGGTGGGTACAATTGTTAAGGAGGGACTTGTTTGTTTAGAAAGGACGGATTGAACCGTGAGGGGTGAAGTGTTGTTCAATACGGGGGTGCATTTAGGGAGTACCCATATTCAAATAAGGCAGTTAATCCAACCTCTTCCCATCAAGTACCTCATAAAATAGATAGCAAACACCTATCTTGCCAAGTCATTTTTCCCTTTCCTGTGCTGCATGTATTTAAATCTAGATATTTTCCCTTTTTATATGACATAAAAGTAAGCCCATGCTCTCAACTATGTTTTGGCTATCAACTCTCTCCATCTTAAAATGCCTTCTGCTGGTCATGGGGACCATAAATGGTCCTTCAGATATTATGGTGTTCCAGGAGAATCTCAAATGGGGCAAACTCACAATAGCAAGAGCCCCCCCCCCCCCATCTGAACCCCACCAAATTGCTGCACTAGCTTGTGACACTTATAATCTTACCTTTTTGAAATGCCTTGGGGCATCAAATATTGCCCATAATTCAATTACAGATAACTTATTGTCAAGAAAATGTCTTTATAAGGAACTGTTATAATTCTACAAAATAGCGGATGAAGTCACGTACACTAAACACCACTCATGTTATCACTCCCAGACGTAACTTACCCTGGGTACCACTGTGACCGACATATGTGGCCCCACACACTTTACTCATGGCTCAGTCGAATGTCTGATCATCAATGTTAAACAATGAAAATACATTTCTGGAATTATCTGGTAGCCGAGAAGACCACAAAGAGGGTGATTTCTAGGAATCAGTCAGCATGCACAAGGGATCCATGGAGCTTCACATGAGGACATGGATAGATACTGTTTCCAGGAAAAATGCTCCTCGCGCTGCGCTTTCACGGATGGCTGTCTAGGGCTTATAAGTGGAGATAGCCCCAGGCTGCTTCTTCCGTCTGTTTTAATTAATACTAATCAGTTTACCCAGCAGGAATGCCTTGGAAGAATCCAAAACGAATAAATGTTGTTTATTGGAACCACACAGAGATCCCAAACATGTTTTCCTTCTGCAGCAGAGGGGTCATGGGCTATACATGCAAATGAGGGAAGTATTGGCTCTAGGTTCCAAATCTGATTAACACTATATAAAAAATGTCCGGCCCCAGAGGAACAGATGTATGGTCAGATATTGTAATCTGACGAACTTTAGAAAACATGGCTACAGGGTGGAGTGGAAACATCCATTACCACGTAGTCTTTGCAACACATTGCACTTACCACGCAGTCATTACAACACTAATGCCTTTACGTCACATGTCAATACCATCCTTATACTTTCACAACAAATGTCTTTACCACACATACCATTACCATGCATTATATATATAAATATATCAGTGATGTCATGAGTGATGTCACTGACCATGTCATGAGTGATGTAATATGTGACGTCATCAGCAGTGCATTGCTGGCGCTCGAGTTATAGTTAGCTCAACTAACTATAACGGGCAAATTTCTCTGGTTTTATGTGAGTCAAATGTCGAACTAACTATAACGTCCCTGAAACCTATGGCCTTTCAGTGTATGTGTGCCTGAGTGATGTGAATAGAACAGAAAAGAACACCCTGCCTCAAGATATAAAGGCCCTAACTAGAGGGTCCAACAGATATATATGGAGGGGTGATTAATCTAGGAGTTGACACTACACACAACAATCACAAGGTCAATCCAAATAGACTCTGCAGATCATGTTAGAAATATATATATTTTTATTTCTTTTGGGATAACAGGGATATAAATAGTAGATAGTATTTTCGTATCACAAATACAATTAAAGCATAAAATGACAAACATGGATATAGGGGCAATAACGAAAGGGAAGATAGGGCTACATTGAGACCTACCCAGTACCGGCCACACTTCAAACACACTGTCTCACTTACTTCAGTCTCTTCGCACTCTGTCTCATCTTATACCATTCACCTTTCATTCTTACATTCATTCTTCTAATCCTGGCAAGTACAACACATAGATGGTTAACGTGTTGTATGGATCGGGGTGTTGGTCCAGGTAGATGATTTTAACTACGGGTCCTGATGTAATTAGGACAATGACCGTATTCCTGGAGACACAAGCCGACGCGCGTTTCGGTGACAGGCCAATGAGGCCACACCTTCGTCAGGGCTTGGGGCAGTATACTGGGAGGGACACAAGGGTAAAATCTGAAAAATAGAGAGCAGAACAAATTTCATTTTACTTTTGTATATGTACATATAATGCTCATTGAACAGTTCTGTGTTACTAACATATACTTATCATGGTTCTGGTTCAATATAACATTTCAGACATATATAAAAAATTAATGTGATTCTAATATAACATTGTATCCATATATTGGATATTGGAACGATGTCCCTGATGTTGACCTTTTGTTGCTGTGCAATGTCAAAACTCTCTAGAGACACTCCCTGGGATAGATTCCCTATTACGTGGAATCTAGATAGGCATAATGATAACCTAGACTGAATGAACCATAGAGCATAATTCATACAACAATTAATCTCCACTTACATGTAGGTACATAACCTCTTTTTGTACATGTTCTATACCCACATTTCTCTTTCTTGCACACACATGACCATATAATGAAAATGAGGCCCAAGGTCCTAAATAGGCGAGTTATTATACTTTTCATTAGTTAATTAGTGCGGGTCTCAGCTAGAGACCAAACCACTCATTTTTTATTATATATAGGGAGAGTTATTGGCATTCTTTGGTCAGACATATATCCTGATATTTTACCTGTATGATTATTTATCTCTGTTGCTTAGAGATCACAGGCATCTGATGGCCGCGTGTTACACCGGAGCGCCACTGTTTTTCATAGGCAGGACTCCAGAGCGATACGGATCCTGTAGTGGAGGTAGATTAGAACCCTTATCCATCAAAACACTGGCAGGAGTGAGTCGAATCTAATGAGACCAGTTTTCAAATTTTCGCCTATATCATTGTCAGTCTATGGGCGGATCTCAGTTAGCTATTGTTTAGATGTCAAAAACAATTTTCTGAACTTCCGATGCTCTTAGGAGGGTTCGTGGCTATCCGGCAAGGTCTCTAAAGGAGAATTAGATGGTCGACACCTTTCTAAGAGATTTTTAGAAAAATAATAATAAAACACAGTAGAACGCTGTAGATGTCAGATATACATACCGGAGTGGCCGACACGTCAGCGCTGTGTTTATTTCAATACCAGGGGATCATGTGGGTTCATAATAATCGTAGGCAGATAGCGCGCCTGTGTGCGAAAGAGGAATCGATTCTTTACTAGTATACCCGGCACTTTTCGATATAGCCATACAAGTACTGCCAAAATAATTACCTTCTATGAGTCTGAAAGCTTTTTCTCAACGGGGCTCCAAGGGCTTCTCTACTCTATTGACTTCCACCGTGAAAGATGGGCCGATGCAGTGCCTTCTCCACTCGGTTAAATGCCACCGCGGGAGACGGGCTAAGGCAGAGCCTAAAAGCGAGATAGTAAAAGGGGATCTTATATCTGTCTAATAGGTGCAAAATTTCTAATCTCCAAGGCTCCCTATCTATGGAATTTACCTTCTTCTTGAAGACTGTTTCGTTCCGATGGGGTTCCGCCGACCGCCGACCGCGTCTGCCGGCCTACTGCTGGAGACTGGATTCTCACCTGTTGATTTCAGCGTCCTGTTTAAATAGCGCAATATTCGCGCCTTCCTTGGTACTGGAACAGCTGTGTGAGTGATGTATGGCCATGGATGACGGACTATCTCTCCCTTATCAAACTTAGTCGCCATCTTGTGTAACCCGGTGGGGCGCTAGAACTTAGTCGCCATCTTGTGTAAACCGGTGGGGCGCTGGTGCACTGGTGTTAGGCCATATATGGCCATAGATGACGGACTATCTCTCCTTTATCGAACTTAGTCGCCATCTTATGTAAACCAATAGAGCGCTGGTACACTGGTGTTAGGCCTTTTTTAAGAAAATCATTTGAGGTAATCTAGCGGCCATCTTTGTTAAACCGGCAGTAAGCTGTCATCATCCTATGGGATCCTCTTATGAGAACTGGTAGTAATTGACTTATTTTCGCTATGCGGCAGTATTGCGGTTATAATGCCTAAAATTGGCTGTAGGATCTCAGAGATTATCGATGAACTAGAATGTTATTTTAGCACATTAATGATCCATCTCCTGTATACAGCCCCAAATTCGATCTCATCGAGATGGCTATAGGCTCTCAGATGTTATTGATGTACTAGAAGGTTATTTTTAGCACATTAACGATCCATCTCCTGTATACAGACCCAGATTCGATCTCATCAAAAAGGGGAGGAAGCCACGTCCATTTCTCTGGAGTCCCTGGTGGGACTACCATTATTTCTTCCATATTATCGGTGAGGCCATGCTCATATCTATAGGAAGTATGTCAATTTTGCCAACTGTTCTCATTCTATATATATTTTTTACATTAGATCTGCCAAAGTGTTATTGCAGAAATGCCTGATGCCAAGGACACTCCTCATTAAGTCCTTTCTCCACAGCATTCAGATAAAAAATCCAAAAAACCTCCCGTTTTTTTCGGAGGCATATCGGGTCAGTTCCTGGGTTGGCTTTTATCTTTTCCAAGATAAACCAGCGGATTTCCACATCTTTATGGTCCTTTTCGAACCAATGTGCTACTATAGGGGCTGCCATTTTCCGATTTCTGATGTTGGACTTATGCTCCCCTATACGTACCCGGCATTCTCTACCTGTTTCCCCAACATATGGGAGATTGCACGGGCACAATATTAAGTAGACGATGTTGCTAGTCCGGCAATTAGTCAGGGTGGCATTACGGCTGACCGAAATCGTGCGGTTGTTGGTATTCACAGTATCACCCACAATGGCCTGAGGGCAAATGTGGCATGTCCCACATTTGTGGTTGCCATATATTGGATCCATTCCTGTTATTGTGGTCTGTTTGTTCACCGGTGTTTCTTGTATTTATCCCCTTACTAGATGGTTTTTCAGGTTTGGGTTTTTTTTTAAGGCAAAAATGGGGCGCTTCAGGTGTGTTTTCTCATCTTCCAGATTTAAGATATGCCAGCTCGAGTTGATGGCTTGCCTGATTTTATGGTTCATTTCGGAATGACGAGTCACGCATACTAATTGATTTAGTTTCTCCGATTCTCTTTCCGTGAACATAGCTTCCCTGTTGGTATATCTGGCTCATTTGAAGGACTCTTTAATCAATCTTGGTGGGTATCCCCGGATTCGTAGTTTTTCTTGAAGTATGTCTGCTTGGGTCAGGAAATCCTGTAGGTCGGTGCAGTTCCTTCTAATACGAAGGAACTGGCTGTAAGGGATACTATCCCTCTGACTGCGTGGATGGAAGCTGGCATATTGAAGCAAGGTGTTTCGAGCTGTCGGTTTTGTATACAAAGATACTTTGATGATGTTATCCTGATGTTCAATCCAAATGTCTAGAAATTCTATTCTTGACCTGCTGATGTGACTGGTAAACTTCAAATTGGTGTCTGCCGCATTTAGCCACTTGATGAATTCATCCAGTTGGTCTTCTGCCCCCCTCCAGATAAAAAAGATGTCGTCAATGAACCGTTTCCAGCTCATGACGTTTTCGAAGAAGGGGGCCATCTCATTGAAGACATTAGTTCTTTCGAATTCTCCCATATACAGGCAAGCTATGCTTGGGGCACAACTCGCTCCCATACTGACACCAGAGGCCTGCCTATATAGGGTGTTGTCAAATTCAAAGTAGTTCTCAAATAGGACTACTTTGAGGCATTGTAGGATGAATTCAGAGTTAGTTATGTTGGTATTCCTGGAGAGTACAGTTTCAATAGCCTCATATGCTCCTCTTTGAGGGATATTAGAATATAGTGCTTCCACGTCGAGAGTGACCATTATTTCAGAATTTTCGTGGAATGGTATGCCTTCCACTTGTTGGATAAAGTGTCCTGTGTCCCGTACGTACGACTCCAATTCTGTCACCATTGGATTGAGGAATTTATCGATGTACTTTGATAATGGCTCGGTGGCAGAGCCAATAGTAGAGATATAATATATATGTGTGCCTGAGTGTCTGTGTGGGTGGGTGGGGCTGTGCATAGATGTCTGAGTAGGTGATTCACTGGTTGTATGGATTCAAAAGTGCACCTGGAAAGGGCTGTATGGGTGAGTTAGTGCGTGTATGGGTGTGTTGGTGAGTGAATGAATGTCTCAGTGGTATATGTGTGAGTAGCTACATATGTTTTAAGGCAGTATATGTGTGTGTTGGAGTATATAAATGACTATACGTGAGAGTAAGTTATTTGAAGAGTGGGTGTATAAATGAGTGTCTGCTTGTATCAGTTATTGTATAAGACAGTAAGTATGTGTTAGTATCTGCATAAATAAGTGATGTGGTGTGTGTATAAATAACTGAGTTGGTGTGTATAACTGTGTACATGAGTAAATGGGTATGTGATTGATTCTTTGCATGATTGACTAGGTATGTAAGTAACTCTATGGATGAGTGGCGGAGTGTGACTGTATGTAAAGGTGTATGAGTGTATATTATAGTACTGTATTGATGAATAACTGCATGTATAAGTGACTGGATGTGTATGTAGACCTAGGAAGTAGTGGGTGGTATGTAGTATCTGGCATTGTTGTGTGTATGGCTTCAAAAATAGTAGTCTGCATTTTAGAGTGGGTGTATCAAAGTTTATATTAGGGCATCAGTATGTGCATCAGATTATCATGTGGATGATGTCATCAGTGATGTCATCGATGATGTCATTTGAGATGTCATCAGTGATGTCACTGACCATGTCATGAGTGATGTAATATGTGACATCATCAGGAGTGCATTGCGGGCACGCGAGTTATAGTTAGCTCAACTAACTATAACAGGCGAATTTCTCTGGTTTTATATGAGTCAAATGTCCAACTAACTATAACGTCCTTGAAACCTATGGTTTTTTAGTGAAATTCAAAGGTTTTTTAAATGCTAATTCCTAACTATAACGTCTGTAAAACGTATGTTTTTTTCAGTGAATTTCGAAAGTTTTTTTAAATATTAATTTCATATTTTAATATTTATAAAAACCTATATTTTTTCTATTTTTTTCTATTTTGGAACTCTATTATCCTTTTTTTTTACTTTAAAAATGATGTAATGTTTTATATCTTTAAAAAAAAAGATATATTTTTTGTTGAGAAAACTGGAGTCTCGTACCAGTAGTGTACCAAGCTCCATCAGCACGCAAATCCTATCCGCCATATTGCTAAACTCGTAGATGATGCGCATTTCATATTCGAAGGGTTCGTGGCACCGCATCCCACGTAGCATCATATACATATGAGGTCGTGCCAGCTGCTACTTTGACAAGCGACGTGTACGAAGTCCGCTCGCTGCTTGTTGCGTATGCAACTAGTGCACGCCGCCAGGCCCTATGTTACGTCATAGACGTATGGTGTTGTACCGGGAACGCCATTCCCTCATTTTTTTATGTCTCAAAACTATATCTAAATAAGTTTAAAGTGTATATGAGAGCAAGCGATAATTATAATATTTTAAACATTTATAAATTTCTAACAGTAATAACCGTATATTATGGTAAATATATTTTCTCAAAATCGCGTCTGATGCGGCCTCCTTATAGGCTCAGTGCGTGATTGCCATGTGACCTTAAAAAAAGCATTTGATTGGTTCATAACATTTCCCATTGTAACAGTTGGAGGACTCCACCCATTTTTGCCATTCTCTCTACAGCGTTTGATGAGGGTCACCTCTTCTGCTTAGAGAGCTTTTATGAAAAGTTTTTTGCTGTGTACACATATCTTACACTACACACAACATGCAACGATCATCTTGATCAATATTCATGGTCTGTACAGTAGCCTTCCATGTGTGATGACCATGCATCTGAAACGTTACATCAAAAAACAAATGTGTGTTACACAATGCCCCTGGTGTGTGTGTGTGCACATTATTGTGCTGACTTTCGGCCTGGGTATTGGTGGCTCAAAGGGGTATCATCAGCCACGGACAGAGTGCACATCCTAGATCACATGTGACAAACAGTAAATAGTAATGTGTAGATTTGTGCTGCAGCATGCTCTGTTGTCAGTATAGTAGTGTGTCATATGTGATACTTTCAGATTCACGTTTGACATGCATTGCTTAACTGTATTGAGCATTATCAATGTGTATGGCGTAGCCTCACTGCTGATCCTCCATCTGAGCACATTCACATGTGTGCGCTTCGCGATAGCAACACTTTCAATAATACTGCACACCATTGACATGCGTGTCTGCGCATGTCCACAAGCTTGACAAAGATATGTGTTGTTGGCCATTCAATGTTTTCTGACAGCATCTCATTAGCGATAGTTGCCGCTCTCCCGGTACATGCTACATTAATGTAAATTGTGGATTGTGCGACGTCAAAACTGCAACAGGGACACACACACAAGTACCTTCCTGGCCAGACAGGAACTGAACAATGCCCAGGTCCCCGAAATAATTATTCACACCCCTAGGCTGGCCTGGCGTACGCAAGCAAAGCCCACTTTGCGTATGTTAAATAGGATAACAACAACGCCACATGTCCCAGTTCTTCCACACTGCCTCAGGTGATATGCCCGCATCCACCTCGCATATCACAATGCGCAATAAAAAAAAGGGATCCATGAGGTGTACACCATCCTGGCAATCAAAACTCGATTTGAGTTGTGAACCCTGCTGGCTGTCGTGTTTGGACACACAACAATGACAGCAGGTGAGCAGTGAGGCCTGGGTGCACAGGGCCTGCAATTGAGCGTGTTGCGGCGGGATTGGTGGGGTGCATCAGCCTGGGTGCACAGGTGCGAACAAGCGATGTTGCCGTGCGTAATGATGTGATCTCTGACCTCATTCAGTCACATCTCTGTCTCATTTTAAAGACCTGCTGGACTGTACTGTAGGCCTGAGCCAGCGGGCAGCACTGCCCTGCAGACAAGTGGTGTTGGCTTTTGGGGCACTGTAGTGAGCTAATTGCTAAGTGTACATGCACACAGGCTTGCGCCACTGCATTACACATGCACATTATGCTTCTAGCATGCGCTCTGTTCCTTTGTATGTGTACGTTGGCATAACATATTATTATTTAACCTTGTGTATTCTCGTGCACTCCAACTCCTCTTTGAACCACGATTACCACTAACAGTTGGTAGATCGTACTTCAAGAAGGAAGGATGCACTCAACTGGTGTTCTCTATTAGGCTTGAAATAAACCTTCATTTACCTCAAGACCTTTTCAGACACTGAGTTGGTTGCGCCAAAATGGGCGGAGAGGGTCCTCAGCCCGTGATGATGGGGAAGGGGCTGGGGTACAACAGCCTGGGTGCACAGGTGCAGGCAAACAATGTTGCATTCGATAATAATGTAATCTCTGGCCTCATTCATATCTCTGCTTCATTTTAAGGACTTGCTGGACCGCAATCTTTCTCTTGGACCCCAGCGTCCCAGACAGGAGGTGAACAGTGAGGGCTGGGTCCAGGAGGCCGATGCTCTGTCTCCTCCTCCCTCTATTCTTTTGACTCTCCCTCTCCTTCTCCCTTCCACCCACTTGCTCTCTGTCCCATTCTCACTTTCTTCCTTTCATTCTGACTATCTTTCTTTTTCTCTTGGACATGGCTGTTGGACCCGGCCCATTAGGCAGGTTCACCCCTAGACTTTTTGCGTTTTCCTAGCCTATTTATGGAACCTGGGATTGGTGATTTTAGGCCTCTGCGCACTTTTTCACTGTGGTACAGTGTAAAGTGCTTGAGCTCTCTGTGGATGAATGGTGAGTGACCTGCCCTCCCATAGGAATGAATGGGGAATATGTATGCCCATGGTAGTTCCTGATGCGTGGGGAGTGCAGGGGCGAGTTTGGTATGAGAGAACTCGTGAGAATGAATGCCGCAAAATGATGTATGCGACATGGCTGTGTCTAGTCTAGAAGTCCTACTTTTGGAAGTTGGCATATTTGTGCAAGTTGGTGCTAGCGTGTGATTGGCTGGTGAGCCTGGCCCAGAGTGCATGGGCCTGCTTGTGGATTGACTGTCTGGTTTGAGGATGACAGGGGCTGGAGAGCCCAGGAGGTTGTCTGAAGTCAGCCCATGGATGAAAGGCAGCATCTGCTGCCAGGGAAGTGGGAGGAGATGGCACCTGATAGTGAAGGGCTGTTCCTGTGTAACTACAAAGCTGGCTCCACCTCCCGCTGGGCGACTGACACCTCTGTCCCTGATACTGAAGGGGACTTCCCTCTAAACCAGTCCAGCTGGTTCTCACACTGCCTGCTTCAAAGGACTTCAAAGAACTTCAAAGGTTTTGCACTGTATAAAAAGGGGTTGTATCCCCTTCCAAAATGTTCTTGTTTTCAACTTGAATCTGCCAGGGGCTGCTGCTGCTTGAGCTAAGGGGAATCCCTGGCTCTGCCCAGCCCCTGGGCACCTGATGGACTTTCCTGGACTCCTGGGGGACCCCTCTGCCTTGCTGGGCTGATGGGGGGGACTTTGCTTTGCCCCCTGAGACTCTCTGGGACCTTTGTGCAGCATGGTGGAGCTGCACTCCTGGAAGGACCTTGGTACTTTGTGTCTAGCGCTTTGGGAGCGCTTTATTGCCCCATAGCGCTTTAGAGCGCTTTATTTTGATTATGGCGCTGAGGAGCGCTTTGCCCGCCTTGGCGAGTGCCCACCTCGCTTATTTCTGACTTTTATTTAATTTCGGCTGCCCACGCCGGTATTGCCGATATTTTAAAATGCCTCCCCGCCTGCCTGCCTAAAGGAGAAGGGCCGCTGCGCTGCCCGCAGCGACCCGGAAGTGGATGGCCGGCCGGCCAATCCCAGCGCGGCCGGCCGGAAGTCCCGCCCCCGCAGCCCGAGAGGAGAGAAGCTGCCCGGGGGAGAGAAGAAGGACGAGTGATGGCGGCTGGTCTGCAGGGCTCCCGTGAGCGGAGGGAGCCCTGCAGCGAGAGGAGCGGCCTGAGGACGGAAGCGGAGGGGGCGCGAGGCACATTTGTCGGTGCCTGCCCCCACCGCGAGGCTCCCCGGCGAGAGAGAGGAGGCAGCATGGCGGCCGGATCGCAGGGCTCCCGTGATGCGAGGGAGCCCTGCTGCAGGAGGAAGACCGGCAGCAACGAGAGCCCCGGTGAGTCTGGGCTGGAGTGGGGCAGAGCAGGGGAGGGGCGCCGGGACGCGATGTCGGTGTCCGCCCCTCCCCCGCAGTAGCGCGAGCTCGCGCTCGAGAGAGAAGCCACGAAGGCTTCAAGGGCGGCCCCAGATGGCAGTGGGCCGCCCCAACGTTACGAAGAGTGCCAGCAGGAAGCCATGAAGGCTTCATGGGCGGCCCCGGTTGGCAGTGGGTCGCCCCAACGTGCACGGAGCCCGGAGAGGCTCCCCGCCCCATTTGTGTGTATTTCGCGCCCTGAGAGGCGCTGGGGGCATTCCATGAAGTGAATGGAGAGTCAGGGCGGCCCCGTTTGGCAGTGGGTCGCCCCAACGCTTTGAGAGAGCCTGTGTGGCTCAGAGGGGCCATATGTGTTTCTAAGAGCCTGTGTGGCTCCAACGTTTGACCATGTTGGCCAGAGCCTGTGTGGCTCCAACGTGCGCAGTGTTGGCTTCAGAGCCTGTGTGGCTTAGCTGGCGCCGTTTTGTTGATTCTTCAGGTGCCCAGCACTTTGTGGGCACCTGCCACGTTTAGGCCTTTCTGTGATGTACACAGTTGCCCAGCACTTTGTGGGCAACTGCCACGTTTAGGCTTTTGTACTTTGGACTGGCGCTGCATGGCAGCGCGCCCTGACTTTGGACCCAGGGCATCCTTGCCCCAACAAGGCCAGTTGGCCTAGGGACTGCCACAGGTAGTGGCTTATGTAGTGTTGGCGCAATGTGATTTCTATGCTTTTAAATAGTAATTGCCTACTGTGTGTTTTTGCGCTATTGATTTATTAGGCACCTCTGAATGTTTATGCATTATGTGTCTTCCTTTCCATGCGCTGCACCTCTGAATGGTTAGTCATCATGTGTCTTCTTGCGCTGCACCCCTGAATGTAGTTTATTGCATCATGTGCTCTATTCTTACTCCTCTGAATGTAGGTTATTGCATCATGGGTAATGTGTCCTTTTCCTAGACCCCTAAATGCTGAGTGATACTTAGGTGGTTGTCCTTTCTACTCCTCTGAATGTAGGTTTATTGCATCATGAGTAATGTATTCTTTCTTAGACCCCTAATGCTGTGTGATACTTAGGTGGTTCTTCTTTATTAGTACAGGTGGTCCTAGTAAGGTCCTGGTTCCTGTTACCAGTGGTTACTGGTTGTTATCTTTGACTATTATTTTATGTTACATTTATTCTTTATTCTAGAAGTGATTTGATATTCTACATTTTATCTAGAAGTGCTATATCTGAATATGACAGTGGCCCTTGTGGCCCTGTCTTGTGTACATAATCCCTGTGAATATTGCCCGTGCCAGTTGGCACCATGTATATGTGTGATTTTATCTGATATGTTTTTACAATACAAAAGTTATTTTTATAATAACCTTGTGTGGAGTCTCTTTTGTGGTGTGCCTAGTATGTTGTTGCTGTTGTGCGCTGGCGCAAATGCTTTACACATTGCCTCCGAGTTTAGCCTTACTGCTTGTGCCAAGCTACCAAGGGGGTGAGCAGAGGTTATCTTGGCGTGTGACTTCCTTGCCCTGACTAGAATGGTGGTTTCTGCCTGGCTTTGGCGTCAGCCTTAGCCTACCAGAAATAGCCAGTTCTAACATTGTTGGTCAGCGGTGCGGATTTGGAACTTGTGTTTGCGCAGTGCCATAGCGACAACTGGCTACATTACAAAACTCTGCAATTGTTTTTTCAGATAGTCACATGTTTGGGATTATTGTTTTTGATTTTTTTCCTCAAAGTGTCATTTTCAAATGTGTTTCTGCACTTTATGTTTAGTGGCAGATGAGAGAAATTGACAGGGCGGGACGCCAGTAGAGGGGGAGGTTCCCATAGCTTAGGAATCCCTTGCTGGGTCCAATGTCCAATCCCAAATCCTGTCCCTGTGTGGGTAGATGGAAGAGAGGGAGTGTGAGGAGAAATGACTAGCTCAGGAGGGTGGTTGTTCCCTGAGTGTAGTGTGTGTGTCTGGATTCCCCAGTGTGGTAGGATCCAGTGGTGGCAGCTTTAATGTGTCCAGTGTGTTAATTCCCATTCCCCGCTCCCAGAGTTTGGTACCTGTGTCACGTGTGGTCAGGTTGAGTGATCAGGGGTGGTGGAAACTGCCTTACCAGTCCGAGGGGGGGGAGTGTGCGAATGAGTGATGTGCTGAACTGGAGGAGTTGGTGTGAGTTTTCTTTTTGTTAAAGAGCTTGCATGAGAGGTGTACCTCTGGTGGTGTGCAGGAGGTCCTGCAGAGGCACTGGACAAGAAGGTGGATGTCTGGCGGTGTGCTAGGTGTCTTGCAGAGGCATTAGGGAGTGGTTCCAAAAGGAGTGGCTTGTGTATCTGATGATCCTGTAAAGGGGAAGAGGTTCATGTGTAACCCAGCTTGGTCCCAGTAGTATGGTAGGGGTGTAGGGGCTCACGCCTTGTCTCAGTGGAGGCGGAGTGAGTGTGGGACGGTGTGTCCCACGTTGGCCTGAAACCCTATCTCAGGGCCTGGAGGGTTCCCTAAGGGAGCGCCAGGTCAGGGGCCCAAGCTGTACATAGGTCATTTGAGGAGGATCTTCCTGTGTCTAGAGGACGGGGAGTGTCTGTAATCAGAACTCCGGCGGTCCTAGTGTTGGGCAGTACCGCTCCTAAGTGGAGGGTGCAGAAGTCCTGGCTCGCTGAGCATTTGACTGTCTAGAGTGCTTGACCATTTGTGGGGCCTCTGGAGGTCGTTCCCCGAGGAGGGGGGAAAGCCGGGTTGGGGTGTGGCCTGACCTGATAGGGAGTACTGGAGGAGAGTGTGTCGCTGATACGCCGCTGGCGTGTGCTCTGTCTAGCCTGAGACATACTGGAACTGGAAGGGGGTGCAGAGGGACGGTGTCCTTACTTCTGACCCCGGTGTAACCTGAGGGTTTAGATCTTAGGTTGGGAGATTAGGAAACTTCTAGGTCAAGAGGAATCTCTACCAAAGTGGATCAGCTGAAGAGACTGAGGGGGCTGCCCTTGCTGTGTGTTCTGGGTCTCACCTGCAGTTTGTTGTTTTCACTAAGGTAGAGGAAAGGGGACTTTGCTGTGTGCTGTGTCCCCCCACCTGCTTGAAGAGGGACTGTGCTGTGTGCTTTGTACCTCAGAAGTGAAATAGTTTCCAGGTGGTAGACCAGTGATGGAGTGAGGTCCTGATCTGGTAGGAGAATTGTGTTCTGGTGAAGTGCTTTTCTGTGAGGGTGCGGAAACCCAGAAGTAGAGGTAGGGTGGGGCATTCTTGCCGGTGACCTCTGGTCAGCTTGAGGGTATGGTCCCTAGGTTGGTGGATCAGTGGTAGTTGTAGCTACACTGAGAGAGAGAGTGGAGAATGGCTATTGTGTGCCAGGGGTTACTACCCCCCACTCTGTGGATTAGTTAGGACCTGTGATTTGGATGGCCTATGGCCTGGTCTTGGCTGTGGATGACTAGTGTGTACCAGTGGGGTACCCTAGTTGAGGCAGAGAGTTATTATTTGGAGGAAACCATGTAGGTTCAGAGTGGCGAAAAACTGGACGGTGTCCCTGCTGTGCGAGGCCGTGTCCGTGGTTTTGTCGCCCAAAGCAGTGAAGCCCATCAGTGGTGTGATTGGTCTACCCTGCGTTTTGGCTGGAAGGGGGTTGTGTTGGACCCGGCCCATTAGGCAGGTTCACCCCTAGACTTTTTGCGTTTTCCTAGCCTATTTATGGAACCTGGGATTGGTGATTTTAGGCCTCTGCGCACTTTTTCACTGTGGTACAGTGTAAAGTGCTTGAGCTCTCTGTGGATGAATGGTGAGTGACCTGCCCTCCCATAGGAATGAATGGGGAATATGTATGCCCATGGTAGTTCCTGATGCGTGGGGAGTGCAGGGGCGAGTTTGGTATGAGAGAACTCGTGAGAATGAATGCCGCAAAATGATGTATGCGACATGGCTGTGTCTAGTCTAGAAGTCCTACTTTTGGAAGTTGGCATATTTGTGCAAGTTGGTGCTAGCGTGTGATTGGCTGGTGAGCCTGGCCCAGAGTGCATGGGCCTGCTTGTGGATTGACTGTCTGGTTTGAGGATGACAGGGGCTGGAGAGCCCAGGAGGTTGTCTGAAGTCAGCCCATGGATGAAAGGCAGCATCTGCTGCCAGGGAAGTGGGAGGAGATGGCACCTGATAGTGAAGGGCTGTTCCTGTGTAACTACAAAGCTGGCTCCACCTCCCGCTGGGCGACTGACACCTCTGTCCCTGATACTGAAGGGGACTTCCCTCTAAACCAGTCCAGCTGGTTCTCACACTGCCTGCTTCAAAGGACTTCAAAGAACTTCAAAGGTTTTGCACTGTATAAAAAGGGGTTGTATCCCCTTCCAAAATGTTCTTGTTTTCAACTTGAATCTGCCAGGGGCTGCTGCTGCTTGAGCTAAGGGGAATCCCTGGCTCTGCCCAGCCCCTGGGCACCTGATGGACTTTCCTGGACTCCTGGGGGACCCCTCTGCCTTGCTGGGCTGATGGGGGGGACTTTGCTTTGCCCCCTGAGACTCTCTGGGACCTTTGTGCAGCATGGTGGAGCTGCACTCCTGGAAGGACCTTGGTACTTTGTGTCTAGCGCTTTGGGAGCGCTTTATTGCCCCATAGCGCTTTAGAGCGCTTTATTTTGATTATGGCGCTGAGGAGCGCTTTGCCCGCCTTGGCGAGTGCCCACCTCGCTTATTTCTGACTTTTATTTAATTTCGGCTGCCCACGCCGGTATTGCCGATATTTTAAAATGCCTCCCCGCCTGCCTGCCTAAAGGAGAAGGGCCGCTGCGCTGCCCGCAGCGACCCGGAAGTGGATGGCCGGCCGGCCAATCCCAGCGCGGCCGGCCGGAAGTCCCGCCCCCGCAGCCCGAGAGGAGAGAAGCTGCCCGGGGGAGAGAAGAAGGACGAGTGATGGCGGCTGGTCTGCAGGGCTCCCGTGAGCGGAGGGAGCCCTGCAGCGAGAGGAGCGGCCTGAGGACGGAAGCGGAGGGGGCGCGAGGCACATTTGTCGGTGCCTGCCCCCACCGCGAGGCTCCCCGGCGAGAGAGAGGAGGCAGCATGGCGGCCGGATCGCAGGGCTCCCGTGATGCGAGGGAGCCCTGCTGCAGGAGGAAGACCGGCAGCAACGAGAGCCCCGGTGAGTCTGGGCTGGAGTGGGGCAGAGCAGGGGAGGGGCGCCGGGACGCGATGTCGGTGTCCGCCCCTCCCCCGCAGTAGCGCGAGCTCGCGCTCGAGAGAGAAGCCACGAAGGCTTCAAGGGCGGCCCCAGATGGCAGTGGGCCGCCCCAACGTTACGAAGAGTGCCAGCAGGAAGCCATGAAGGCTTCATGGGCGGCCCCGGTTGGCAGTGGGTCGCCCCAACGTGCACGGAGCCCGGAGAGGCTCCCCGCCCCATTTGTGTGTATTTCGCGCCCTGAGAGGCGCTGGGGGCATTCCATGAAGTGAATGGAGAGTCAGGGCGGCCCCGTTTGGCAGTGGGTCGCCCCAACGCTTTGAGAGAGCCTGTGTGGCTCAGAGGGGCCATATGTGTTTCTAAGAGCCTGTGTGGCTCCAACGTTTGACCATGTTGGCCAGAGCCTGTGTGGCTCCAACGTGCGCAGTGTTGGCTTCAGAGCCTGTGTGGCTTAGCTGGCGCCGTTTTGTTGATTCTTCAGGTGCCCAGCACTTTGTGGGCACCTGCCACGTTTAGGCCTTTCTGTGATGTACACAGTTGCCCAGCACTTTGTGGGCAACTGCCACGTTTAGGCTTTTGTACTTTGGACTGGCGCTGCATGGCAGCGCGCCCTGACTTTGGACCCAGGGCATCCTTGCCCCAACAAGGCCAGTTGGCCTAGGGACTGCCACAGGTAGTGGCTTATGTAGTGTTGGCGCAATGTGATTTCTATGCTTTTAAATAGTAATTGCCTACTGTGTGTTTTTGCGCTATTGATTTATTAGGCACCTCTGAATGTTTATGCATTATGTGTCTTCCTTTCCATGCGCTGCACCTCTGAATGGTTAGTCATCATGTGTCTTCTTGCGCTGCACCCCTGAATGTAGTTTATTGCATCATGTGCTCTATTCTTACTCCTCTGAATGTAGGTTATTGCATCATGGGTAATGTGTCCTTTTCCTAGACCCCTAAATGCTGAGTGATACTTAGGTGGTTGTCCTTTCTACTCCTCTGAATGTAGGTTTATTGCATCATGAGTAATGTATTCTTTCTTAGACCCCTAATGCTGTGTGATACTTAGGTGGTTCTTCTTTATTAGTACAGGTGGTCCTAGTAAGGTCCTGGTTCCTGTTACCAGTGGTTACTGGTTGTTATCTTTGACTATTATTTTATGTTACATTTATTCTTTATTCTAGAAGTGATTTGATATTCTACATTTTATCTAGAAGTGCTATATCTGAATATGACAGTGGCCCTTGTGGCCCTGTCTTGTGTACATAATCCCTGTGAATATTGCCCGTGCCAGTTGGCACCATGTATATGTGTGATTTTATCTGATATGTTTTTACAATACAAAAGTTATTTTTATAATAACCTTGTGTGGAGTCTCTTTTGTGGTGTGCCTAGTATGTTGTTGCTGTTGTGCGCTGGCGCAAATGCTTTACACATTGCCTCCGAGTTTAGCCTTACTGCTTGTGCCAAGCTACCAAGGGGGTGAGCAGAGGTTATCTTGGCGTGTGACTTCCTTGCCCTGACTAGAATGGTGGTTTCTGCCTGGCTTTGGCGTCAGCCTTAGCCTACCAGAAATAGCCAGTTCTAACAATGGCACACATACTTATGTTTCTTTTTTGTCTTGCAGGTTTTGTACGCTGCTTCCGGAGGAGTCCCACCCACTTATTTCATGTTATATTGTTGTTTGTTAGAATAAAGTTGCGTTTCCATTTATTTGTGTTCTTTTAATAAAGGTTATTTTTTTTACCAATAAATAAGTGAGTGTATGGGTCTTCTTTTTCTGACAACACTTGTCTGTAGTTTATTGTGAAAATCGGCGGTTGAAAGGAGGTTATGAGGGAAAACATTTGTAATTTTGCAGTGCACCTACCAAATATAAACCAACAGACTATTACATAAATGAAGACTGGGTAATTCTACAACTGCAAGGGTTCTATGAGAGTATCACTGTATAATACCAGGAGTACTGCCCGTGTGATTACAGAACCAATAAAGCACTGCCTAGGGCCACCGAGGCTTCAGGGACTGGCAAGGCCCACCCTGCATACTTAAATAAAGCCCCGGAGGGTGGCGATCCCCGGACTTGAGTTAGCCTCAAAGCCCCCTGAACAATTAGTAAACAATACTCGGGGACGTGGCGATCCCCTAGGCTGCGAAACGTCTCAGTGCCCTCCCGCGCCAAATTTACATGTGAGATTAAGATCCTGAGTGCTGCAGAGACCCCGCAATATAATAATTGGATTGGCCCTGGAACATTACCCACCAGGGGGCTCATCTAAATGAACGGGTGAGACCCCGCTTCATTTTTCTTTCTCCCTTTTTACCATCCGGATCCGCTTTATTAAAGCAATACGAGGTTTTCCTCCTCTCGCTTCAACAAGGCAAACAAGGATTTGCTATCACAGGGTGGAAGCCATGCTCCCGCCCTTTAATAGCAAACATAAATGTCCCGCAGATGCACACACTGGGACATTGTATGAGCTACCACTGAGAGGTGGCGCTCCATAGGGCCATGATGCATTGGTTACTGCATAACTACAGAATTAGTATAAACGCATACTAACACTATTCGCACACGTGTAGCACAGCAACCAGACTGTAGTGAAGCGGAAGAGGAAGCCCAAAATCAAAAAATATAAATCCTACCAGAGGTCAGATGACATAGTTCGATGAGCTGACTACTCTGGGATGAGTAGAAACAGCTTCATGAAGAAAACAAGTCTTCAGCAGAATGCAAGGAAGCTCGAAATATTGGTGAGTGCTGCCTTTTTATCTTCTTCCGCTCGTCTGCAAATTTATGTAGTGAGAGGCAGGCAGCAGTGGATCCGATAAGTAGATTTATTGCAGGAAAACAAAACATCTTATATAGCCACCAACAGGAGCAGAGAGCAAGTCAACCGTCTTCTCCCGCACCATGTACAAGCTTCCCAAGATTCCCCTCATGACAGCCCTACATTCTAACATTACATACTTCTAGTAGCACTAGTTACTAACATTCTACAATGACTTACATTGGAATACTACACAGAGCACATATATATATATATATATATATATATATATATATATATATATATATATATATATATATATATATATATATATACGGAAACTCCAAACACCACTTCTGAGTCAGACGGGAGTCAGACCGGCGAGGAAACATAGGAGACGGACCACCAGATGCGCTTCACAGGATCTTTATTGCAGGAAAGCCGGTAGGCAAGAGGGCACTACGCGTTTAGGGCTTGAAAAGCCCTTGTTCACATGCAAGTGAGCCAGTTTGAGTTTTTTAATTTTATAATGCAGTGCACACCCAATTAGCCCGCCCAGTCACGTGATGTCAGAATTTCACAAAAATGAAAGACATACTGCTCCTTTCTTAAGGAGTGTGGTGCTACATATCGCATTTCCATTTAACATTACATTTTTATATTTTGCGAGTAGTTAGTAGTTCGAATTTTGACAAACACTATAAATACAATGAAATGTCACTTTTTGTAAAAGGTACAATGTAGTTTCACAAGTGTTATTAGACATGGTTTCATATAATTGATTTCAGGATAAATCCTTTTAGTAAAATACCTACATAATGTATTGACGGTGACTGGGGGAATTAAGGCTGATTTAAAAAGTGCCAATATATACAAATTAGACTGGTTCCAAGCCTGCGTCAAGTGGAGTGTATTAAAGTGCATAGGGAAATAAGGGGAATGGGGATAAAGTGCTAAATCCACATATTGCAAAGTATCCTGTGTATTCAGTGCATAAATGCAAACAGTAAGAGATAGGACCCTGTCCTTCTATATATCTCATAAAATACTGTAAAAACATTTGATTCTAGATAAAACTACAATATGTAAAAATCATTATAGCTAAAAACACCCAGTGTAAAAAAGAGTGCTAATAAATATACAAAATTTGATAAAAAGTGTATACAAAATATTATATAACAATATTTACAAAATTTAGAGAAGGTAAGGAGTTACTTCTATCAATGGTAGAATGGCCAACAAGGAACTTGACTGGCCAAACAAATAGCTGGTTACATAGGCACCATTATTGATCACCTGGAAAAGAGTATTTGGCCCACCAGATAACAGGGAACCTGACTATCTAGAGGGAAGGACAACAGGATTTCATGAATGTATCCAAGACTCAGTATTGTGAACAGGAGGCATGTCACAAAAAATGACGAAGATCCTCAGTAATGTTGAGCCCATTTGGCCATTTACTGTCAAATTCGAGGATCATTCCTGATTCTAATTGTCTGAGTTTGAGCTCACGGTTGCCACCTTGCCTCAATTTGGGGATTGAAGCTAATACGTAGTAAGACAAGCAATTGATATCCTTATTATGTGAGCTCAAAAAGTGGCGTGCAACCGGGTATGCAGGGTCTGAGTGCAAAATGGCTCGAATATGCTGCAAAATTCTGACATGTAGGGGCTGTTTGGTACTGCCTACATAATTGAGGCCACACGTACATGTCAGTACATATACTGCATATTCTGTTTTGCATGTATGCTGGCCTTTGATGGAAATTTCAGTGTCGCTAAAGGGGGTTTTGTAGTGTGTCTTGTTTATTCCGAACTTACATGCTCTACAAGTAGAGCATTTCCGGAATCCCTCCTTAATTAGCCAATTCGGTTTGCATTTGAGCTCCGGACTACTCTGATCGAGCACAGCACCCATACTCAGTGCACGACGAAAGGTAACCATGGGTTTATCAGGAAGCATATTGCCCAATACATTGTCAGTTAGTATGATGGGCCAATGATGGTTGATAATTTGCCTTATCCTGTTTTGTTGGCTGCTGTAATTGGTGATAAATCTGGGACATTCCTGTTTGATGGTATCTACTGTCCCATCAGGTAAATCAGTAATCTCAGAAGCTTGACTTAACAGACTAGACCGTGTTCTGCCCTGGGATTTTGCTAATGCTTGGTTAAACATTTTTTCTGTATATCCTCGGGCTTTCATACGGCTACGCAGGTCATTAACACACATCTCAAAGTCAGTAGTACTGCTACATATTCTTTTCAGCCTGAGTATTTCACCATAGGGAATACTTTGGATTCTATGCCTAGGGTGTAAACTAGAGGCATGGAGGGTAGTGTTGCCTGCAGTACTTTTACGATGGAGAGTAGTCTGCACCCTGCTATGATCATCAATATACACAGTGACATCCAAAAATTCCGCTTGTTTGGTGCTCATTTTAGAAGTAAATCTAAGGTTATATGGATTGTCATTGATAGCATTGATAAAAGCACAAGCTTCTGTTTCATCACCTTGCCAAACTATAAAAATATCATCAATATAGCGAAGGTATCGGACAATTTTTTCTCGTACCCACACTTGATGCGTGACGTTGAGGACCCGCTCCTCCCACCAGCCAACGTGCAAGCACGCATAGCTGGGGGAGAAGCAGGCCCCCGTAGCCACGCCCTTCAGTTGCTTCCAAATCTCTTTACCAAATAAAAAATAGTTGTTGTACAAACACCACTCTATTAGGCCCAGAATCACTTTGTTATGTTCATAGAAGTCAATTGGCCGACGGCCCAAAAAATGAGAAACTGCATTCATACCATCTGTGTGCGAAATGCTAGTGTATAGCTGTTCAACATCCAAAGTTATTAGCAGCATATCATTTTGCCATTCTAGATCCTCTATTTTGGCTAGAAAGTCTCCAGTGTCACGTACAAAGCTAGGCAGGCGGCTTACCCAATTCTGCAGAAAAAAGTCCACATATTGGCCTACTCTTTCTCCACAGCTGTTTATCGCAGAGATGATCGGCCTGCCTGGCACTGGTGATTGTCCTTTATGTACTTTGGGGATTAAATACATAGTTGGCAAAGTGGGATGTTCATTGAGCATAAATTGATACTCCTCCTCCGAGATTAGGCCCCCTCTGCGATGTTTCTGTAGAAGTTTTTTTAGATTTTCATTAGCCTTGGTATATTCTTTGTTCGTAGATTTTTTGGAACAAGCTGGATCCGATAGCTGTCTTTGGGCTTCTAGAATGTACGCTGCCTTAGGCCAAATAACGATGTTTCCACCTTTATCCATCGTTTTGACTACGATGTCTGGATTGTTCTTTAGTTTTTTCATTAATGCAGAATATCGCGCCTGTTTCACATCAAATTTCTTTCTTTTTTGTGTGGATGTTGGTAGTTTTATGCAGTTTTTTCATTTCTGTGATGACACAATCCTGGAAAACATCAACTGCATCACGAGTCATAATTGGTACAAAGTCAGATTTTCGCTTGAAAGGAGTGATGCCTGCTCCTGATTTGGATATATTGATTCTTTCAAGTCGATTCTGTGTGCTTGCCACTTCATTTTCATTGCTGGTTTCGCAGTTGTCATCATTCGCTAAATCATGAATGGCAAGGAGCGCTGGTGCATCTGACCCTGAAAAAAGCTGTTCCGTGTCAGTGATGTTCAGATTGGCAGGATTGTTGGTGCCAGCAGGGGTTTTAAGACGTTGTAAAGCGAAGAATTTGCGTAGCTTTAAATTGCGGATGTAACAATAAACATCCACTCTGGTAGAATCATAGTTGAAATTTTGATTGGGGCAGTAGTTTAAGCCTAAAGCAAGGAGTTGTTGCTCCGCTTTGGTAAGGACCACATCAGATAGATTAATAATGGATCTGTCCATTATTGTTTCTTTTTCTTCCACTGTTGATTGTTTTTTTGTTGTTTCTTGGACCCTTTGTTTGCATCTTCTCTGCCTTTTCCGGCAATTTTTGGTTGCGGCGGGATCTGTGGCCGTTTATTGGCGTGGTCTTAATGTACGTAGTCATTCTGCCACTAAAAAACCCAGCTCTTCATCAATATTCAAAACAGGCAAAGTTTGGTTAATGACATTTAAATCTGTGCTTGAACCACTTGATCCACTATAGCTGGACATTGTGTCGCTGCTGGCGCCAGCTGAGGCTTCTTCATAGGCTTCATTTTCAACTGTTGTAGGTTGAGCATTGGGTGTGGAATTTGATGCGCCTCTAAACTGTTGTCTTTTTGTTGCATTATATTTCCTTGCGAAGGTAAATATTTGTCCATTCGCATAGTCTGAAGCGTCTCGGGCGAATTTGCTGATTTTTCTCGCCTTAATTTTCTCAGCGTGCTTTTTTAGGCGATCATTTATTCCTTCTTTCAACTGCTTCGCCCCTTCCACTTCACCCAATGCATTTATTTGTTCTTCCAACTCAGCAATGATTTTCAAAATAGCATCTCTGTCTATGACGGCGTATTTAATAAGAATAAGAACTAAGTTCATTGAAGCCGCGAGATTATTTTGACCCCATTCTTTTAGCATTAATGGGTTGGGATTTTCAAAGCTTGGTGCTAACATAATTCTTAGCCCTCGTGGCACCCTCTTGACTTCTGCATATTTGGAAAGGGAATAATGTTCCCACCATTTAGTTATCTCAAGCCGTTTTTGTTTTTCCAATTCCTTGTAAAGTGTCTTCACGTTAGGTTTGTCTTGTGATTCTGCGCCTATCGCTGGTGCACTCGTGCTGTTACTTGGCGCCATGACTTGACTGAATAGTAACTCCGCCTCCTCCTCCCTCGCACGGAACTCCTCCGCAGACATCACCTCTGCTTTACCCGACTTAGAAAATGTTGCAATTTACACCACCGAGATGACTTGAAGGTTCGGATGGTGTTTTAAATATGCGCTATCCCCCGAAAACGGGGAAACCTTTCCACCTCCGCTTCTTTTGCAAACTTGAACTCACCGCGTACACCGCTGTCACTCCTCTGGCAGAGCCTTCCGAATCCGCCGATGAATGCCCGGGTTGCACAGCCGGTTGAGAGTATCTTGTTTCAGGTCGCGTGAGGGGGCTGCCACGATTAATTTCCTCCAGGAAAACGTTTGAACAGAATGGCTTGGCAGTGGCGCCACAAACTGGAAAGGGGGTCCGGAACGAAAGCCAGCCGGCTTCCGTAATTTCCATACGCAGAAACTCCAAACACCACTTCCGAGTCAGACGGGAGTCAGACCGGCGAGGAAACATAGGAGACGGATCACCAGATGCGCTTCACAGGATCTTTATTGCAGGAAAGCCGTAGGCAAGAGGGCACTACGCGTTTCGGGCTTGAAAAGCCCTTGTTCACATGCAAGTGAGCCAGTTTGAGTTTTTTAATTTTATAATGCAGTGCACACCCAATTAGCCCGCCCAGTCACGTGATGTCAGAATTTCACAAAAATGAAAGACATACTGCTCCTTTCTTGAGGAGTGTGGTGCTACATATCGCATTTCCATTTAACATTACATTTTTACATTTTGCGAGTAGTATGTAGTTCGAATTTTGACAAACACTATAAATACAATGAAATGTCACT
Source organism: Lissotriton vulgaris (assembly GCF_964263255.1). Classification (NCBI taxonomy): domain Eukaryota; kingdom Metazoa; phylum Chordata; class Amphibia; order Caudata; family Salamandridae; genus Lissotriton; species Lissotriton vulgaris. The sequence goes on along the minus strand of NW_028241704.1, from coordinate 368,873 downwards.
TTTTGTAAAAGGTACAATGTAGTTTCGCAAGTGTTATTAGACATGGTTTCATATAATTGAATATATATATATAGTGATTTGTTGCACTGTGCACTTTACCTTTTAATCATGCATTGAACGTTTTTTCCAGTAAGGGATTAACCTATGTAGTCTGTTCTCTATGTCTATCAGTGCCTGTATTAGAGGGGAGGGCTATATATAATTTTGATTTTATTGCACCAAAGTAGATTGATAAAGCCTGTTGCACAGACGAAACGTGTCACTCTTTTATTGCGGGGTCGAGGGAGACTTGAACAAAATAAACTAGCCTTATACATACCGATCATGAGTACGCGTCACTTTCTCTTTGGAGTTGGATGGAGGACTGGGATATATATATATATATATATATATATATATATATATATATGTATATATATATATATATATATATATATATATATATATATAAATCTCACTGCATGTAGCAGTGCACTGCCCGCTGTAGCTATATATATATATATATATATATATATATATATATATATATATATATATATATATATATATATATATATATATATATATATACACATATATATATATATATGTATGTAAATTCGCCACATTAGCTGGGGCAGCCGCCTCAGCTCTCAAATTCAAATGACGAAGGAACAGACCCAGATTTTGTGCTCAATTGAAGTGTTTATTCTTGTCCAGCAAGCCTGCCGCCGCCATTACGCGTTTCGCCTCTTACAAAGCTTCATCACATGGCGAGTTGCTGAGAGCAAATGCCGAGATTTAAAGTGCCAGTGCGCGCGCATTTTTTCAGATTGGGTAAACAACATGGAAAAAATACTCTCTTTACACGTGATAAATCAAAGTGTAAAATCACAATACAAAGTTCGGTGTACATTCCACCAATTCATAAAATATATAAAGTACGTATTTAAATATTTTAAAACAAAATTCATTTTGTCCGATATTATATCTGTGTGAATACAGTAATATCTTTAAGTGGGAATATACATCACCCTCCACCCAATTCATATCTTTACAGGTCTCCCTGCTTCCTTCTCAATTGCGATATGTACAACACACTTTGTATGAAATCAAGCCCCAGTGGGCTGAAACCCCACGAAAAAATTTCAACATTCTAGCTGTTTATCATATTCTCGGCACACAATATAGTGAGTGCATAAATTCTTTTTTCATTACTGCTTAAGTGCTAGTGCAAGTGCTTGTTAAAATCAATCAATAACTCATGATGGAGCTGATGGTAAATCCCCTAGATAGCCATCCAGGGTTGCCCTCATTAAAATGGTGAAGCTCTCTAAATACACATGTTGAGAGGAAAGTACGGCACATAAATATTGATCACATAATTCATCAAGTTAAAATACCACAGAAAAGAATACACATATATTAAATACGGATCCCAACTTACTGCTAACAGTAATTAGATATTCGCAACCACTGAGGGATATGCACTGGTGGATTTATTGAAATCTGTGCATATCCAGGTTATTAATATATCCTTGTACGATAATACTTTTTACAGACACAACCCTCCACCTAATTGCATATAAAACGGGGACCAATGAATGTTAAGGTGTATTATAAACAAGTATACAGATCCTCCGTTGCGTTCAACCCATGTGGTTGCTTACTGTTTAATTCCAAGATGTATCTTTTTTCGAGAAGACGAAGCCTCGTATCTCGATACCCCCCTCTCTTCATGGGATTAACCTATGTAGTCTGTTCTCTATGTCTATCAGTGCCTGTATTAGAGGGGAGGGCTATATATAATTTTGATTTTATTGCACCAAAGTAGATTGATAAAGCCTGTTGCACAGACGAAACGTGTTTCTCTTTTATTGCGGGGTCGAGGGAGACTTGAACAAAATAAACTAGCCTTATACATACTGATCATGAGTACGCGCCACTTTCTCTTTGGAGTTGGATGGATGACTGGGATATATATATATATAAATATATATATATAAATATATATATATAAATATATATATATATATATATATATATATATATATATATATATATAATCTCACTGCATGTAGCAGTGCACTGCCCACTGTAGCTTTATATATATATATATATATATATATATATATATATATATATATATATATATATATATATATATATATATACATAGCTACAGCGGGCAATGCACTGCTACATGCAGTGAGCTTTCAACCTGGTAATCTAGTGAAAAGCATTCCGTACGGGGAATGTTTGAGAGTGCTACGTAACTGCAGTGAGCCAGAAGTAAAAGAAAATGAGTTGTTGAAATTTAAAAAACGGTTTAAAAAAAAGAGGCTATACTGAGAATTGTTTACAAGGTTCAATGGAAAAAGTGAAGAATAAAACAAGGGATGAGGTTCTATTCAAAGTAAAAGAAGATGAGAAAAACACGAATGCTTGTAGATTAATTACAACCTATAATATACAACATGGGCCAGTCAGAAATATAATGTCTAAACATTGGCATGTGATTAAGAATGATCCAGTGCTTGGTAAATTAATGCCTAGGAGACCATTATTAACTTTTCACAGGGCTGGATCTTTTAAACAAATGCTAGTCAGTAACATGATTTTAGAAAAAAGATGTACCTGAAACTAGCTTTATTTGGTTGAAGCGCATCGATGGCTTTGTAAAATGCATGAAATGTAAGGCTTGTACTCATGGGAAAAATATGACGATCTATAAACTAGGGCTACTCAGAAGAGTAAAAAAGATCAAAGGGCAGTATAATTGTAAAACTGAATATGCTCTTTATGTTTTAGGTTCATGCATTTTGCAATATGTTGGCAGCACAATTTTACCTGTGCATAAGCATATTTTGCAAAATCTGAGAGCTATTAAAAATGCTGATAGATCGTACCCAGTAGCACGCCACTTTGAACGATTTCATAACAAAGACGTTCAAAGTTTAATCTTAATGCAATCCCACTATGTAGCAGAGGTGGTGACAGAGAAAAGAAAATGAGGAGATTGGAATCCTGCTACATAGTTGAGCTAGATACAAGAAGCCCTGCTGGTCTTAATATGGAAGAAGATTTATATACTCACTTATGAATTTGATGTGTACTGCATAGGAGTATCTTAATACATTTCTGAACTGTAAATATATTCCCTTTGCTGAATTTCAAGTTTTTTTAGAGCACTATTTAGGAGCACTTTTTCAGTGTACATACTACACAAAGCATGAGCTGTTTAGGTATTGCCCACTTGGGCTGAATAACTCTAATAGCAAACTGTTATAATGTTAAGTGATTCAAAATGCAAGTCCAATTGGGCATGACCAAATGTGGACAACATTGTATATTAGTGAAGTGATCCATTATGAAGAGTGATTATGCTCCAATGACTATATTCTTTTAATAGGGATACAAGGCATGTGGAAATTATTTGTTTCTGATTGTTTGCTCCCTACGATGTTTCAAGTAATTATCTATGCATCGGTTCACAGCAATGACACTTTGTGAGTTAAAATACTTTGTTCTAATGCTAAGACAGACGCAAAACTATGCTTCTGTCTTCCTTTATATTTGTTGTGTAGTTCATCACAAGACTAATGTCACATGCACAGGATTTAAAAATGGTGAAAATTGTTGAAAACTTTATTGGTGTTCAAGCCTGATGGTTCAGGCGAAACGTGTACGAGCAACCGACTAATAAAGCAAATTTCATCACTACATAATGTTGTCCTTCCTTGGGGAAACTGAGGTTTTGGAGGAATAAATTACTGGATCGAGCGTGGGTGATCCGGAAACGTTTTGGGGTACGGTGGCCGCAACACAAGCAAAGGAGGAAAAAAAAAATATATATGGCTGCCATCTAACTGTTTGTTGAATTGTGCACCTGAAATAAATGAACTGGTATTAAGGAAGAATCCTGGGTCCGTGCTCTTTTTGTTTCCGGCAGCAATTAAGGTTTTTTGTATATATATATATATATAACAGCTCCAAAACACCAACCAATTGCACACACGAGTGGGTGCACACGAAAACGGGGGTGTGCCCGTGTCTAAAATACGCTCCAAATATCCCAGGAAAATCACTCCAAAAGGAAAGTGGCACACGCAGGGGAGGTTTCCACAAGGTTTTAATGGGAAAACCAACAGCCACTCTTGCTGTTGGTTTTCCCATTAAAACCTTGTGGAAACCTCCCCTGCGTGTGCCACTTTCCTTTTGGAGTGATTTTCCTGGGATATTTGGAGCGTATATATATATATATATCCAAAAGAAGATTTCTCCACCCAAGAAAAACCGGAGGAACACATCGGGGATACACAAGAGAATGCATTTATTGAAGCACTGTTGGCATCACGCGCTTCGGCATACTGCCTTAATCATATGCCCTTACACCAGTAACTTGCATCAGTCCATTTTTAAATAGAAATACTGCCCCCATTGGTTGGAGGCCAGCTGAGTCAGGTTTGTTAGAAACGTCCCCACAGTCCATCTCGGCAGACTGCATATCCCATACTGCATCATCTTGGCTGAATGGGAACCCGTTTTCTGTTGACTCCTTGAATCTCATAGTGAGTGCTGGTTATTTAAAATGTACGTAAATGCGTGCAAATTTCATCTTCTGGTATCACTGCTAAAATAACTCATCTCCTGGGTCCCCTTTACGCCTTACCGCAAATGTCCAATTCATGCCGTACCAAAGACTCATCTACAGTGAGCCGGTCTCCCCGTGTAGTCACAGACTGTATATGCTCACAGCAGTACATGGCGATCCTTGGATGCAGGGGCCAAAGCTGATCCAATTCCTTGGCGAAAACAAAGTAGAGCGGAAACTCTTGCCATGAAGCTCTGGCCTACTTGACAGGCGGGTCCCCCAAGCGCGCCAGGGGCTAGCGCGCAAAATGTCCAAAAGAAGATTTCTCCACCCAAGAAAAACCGGAGGGACACATCTCCTCCGAAAATCTCTTAGCACAAGGGAAAAAGTAGGCACTCCAGACATGGTGATGAATTTTAATACTTTATTTTAACATATCTGTTCTAACATATATATTAACTTCTGGCAGTTGCCAGTAGATAGTTATAGTTAGGACCTAATTTCCATAGGAAAAACTTTTTTTTGACTTGCCTATATCTTTGGCGCCATTTGTCAAATCAACGAATCTTCACTAAATTTTCCTAACAAATTGTCAAAGTAAGTTCTGTTGTGCATGAGAAGTTTCAGGATGATCTGTTAAGTGGAGACTGAGAAAAAGGGGATTAAAAAAGTGCATTTCCCATTTGAATTCCCATAGGAACGCGTTGTCGAACCGACAGCCCGAATTTTAGACGGAATTACAACATATTTGGCAGAAAGGTAGATGTTGTTACGCAGATTGTGTTTTGTGTTCTTTGTTGCAAATATGTTCAGAAGAGGTTGTGCAGGGAGATGCACAGCTCTGATTGAAAATTATGAAAAGGGGGCAGGGTAGGAATACCATGACCCCCCTCACCCCCGGTCCCCCCAGGACCCCGCCATGGAATAAAATCTTTGTTTTAATAAGAAATTTGCTGTGAAATCGCAATAGGTACACATTTGCAGCAATTACAAAAAAAAGTGTGGGCTCCCGCGCTTGCTTTTAAAGAACCTCCAGGTGGGCCAGGTCCTGGGGGCATATAATAAATATAGGAGGGGGCTCTCTTTCTAGGGCTGATCAAAGTGTTGGGGACTGCCACCTCAGCACTTATTATTATGTATGTGGGGGGGTCCCACTGGGCCACACGCAGCCCTGGGGACCTTCACCTCCCTGGGACTAATTACAATATTATGGGGGGGCTCGAGGAAACCCCTGCCCGAGCACCCTCACCTTCCTGGGACTAATTAAATAATATTGGGGGGCCTTGTGGACCCCCCAGCCCCGGGACCATCACTTCCCTGGGGCTTTTTATATTTGGCTTGGTTGGCCCCACAGACCCCCCCCCCCTGGCCCAGATGACCACCACCCTCCTGGGGACAATCACTAAGATTGGAGGGGGCCACATTGCCCCCTCCACCCAGGCCATTCTCAGCCCTGAGGACCACCATCTCCCGGTGGCAGGCCCTACATGCAGAAGAAGGGGGGCCCCCCTCCTGAGTCATAGATGGCCCTGGGGACAGACACCCCCAGGGCCGGCTCCAGCCATGTCCTTGGGTGCCCACCCCTGGGACATTGGTGCTCCCGCCGAGCCATAGCAGACACTCTGCATACAGCAAGCAAGAGCCGAAAACCTCTAGCTTGCTGAAAGAAGAGCATGTTTGTTTCCCTGCCTGCAGTCAAACAAGCAGGGAAACAGACATACTACTTTGAGATCCAGGAAGCTGCATGTTAGCAGCTCCCTGGCTCTCAAAGCAATGCCGGCTCCCGCAGGAGGCAGGGAACCGGCAGGGGACTGAGTAGGACCAGCGTACCCCGTACTGAGGCAAGGCCCCAGGGGATGGGGTCCCCGGGCCAAAATCAATATCGGACGGGAGCTGGGGTCCTTGGGGCTAAAATTGGCCCAGGCACGGGGGTCACGTGGCCTACCTTTCCATTATTTAAATAAAAAAGAAAGGCTGGGCCCTGGGGATGGGGCTGAAGTGTGCCGGGGGGCAGGTGACCCCCCTCCCCTTCTTAAAAAACCTGGCTCTGTGGGATAGAGACCTTTGGTCCGAAATCAGCCCAGGGGAAGGGGGCTGCTCATCCCCCTTCTCACAGAAAAAAAAAATCCTGGCAACTCGCTGGAGGACCGGCTCCTTTTCTCCATCACTCAGCAAATGTGCCGCCAGGCATGCTGTTGGTTTGGGGATGAAATTCCTTTGGCTGCTGACAGTCCTTAGTGGTAAACAAGACCTCCTGTTGCCTCCAGTAAGCCCCATACAGTGGATTTGCTGAGAGGTGGTCAGAGGCCATGCCTCCTTTCTCCACCACTCTGCAAACACGCCTCTCGGCACACTGCTGGTGGGGGGGATGACGTCCCCTTGCCTCCTGAGGGACTCAGGACTAAAGTGGACTTCTTGACCCAAGCAGTGTATTAGTGCACCTCCCCTCCTCTGCCCCCCCCCCTCCAAACAGCAGGGCAAAAAGAGGCAGCCTGCTCCAGACACTCCTGCTCACAAGAACCATGGGTCATCATATGTCTACTTATATAGAAATATAATCCTTATTTAAACCATTCAAAGCTGGGATTTTTAAAAGTGTTGCGTCCCCGGGTGCCTTAAATCACAACAAAAGTCAATGGAGCTCAAAAAGCAGCAATAAAATACCAAGTCATAAAAAAGATTTACTGATCTCAAGAGATGAATGAGAAGCCAGGAACAGCCAGATCGCAATGCAACGCAGAGAAAGGCAAGACCAGCATCCTGACAGCAGAGTGGGGACAGAGCAGCAGAAAATATACTCTACGCCGACACTAAAACACTCATAACTGTATATAATGCTACTGTGAAACCGATTCAGAACCATTCATAAATAATAAGCAGTAGAAAAGAAACACAACATACTGTAAAGCACTGTCTAGAGTGGTGTTTAAGGCTAGCAATAGAGATGTCTACTGCCTTGTAAAAACAGTTTCCTGAAACTTTTTAACTGCTTCATGCCCTGGGATTTGTGTATGTTGTTTCCAGTTTTTAGATTGGCTGCGTATACAATAAAATAGTTCATCCTTTTGTGTGCCGGCACTTGCTTGTGCTGCGGCAACAAATTATGGTCGGAATGCTGAATAAAGCAAACATTCAACCCCAGTCAAGAGATCTGGGTTAAATCCATTGTTTTTTTGCTCCCCACGCCACCCCAGTTTGGACCCAGACATTTGCAAACCAGTCTTGACCCTGTGCCTCATGGAAACAGTTCAGCCTAAATTGCCAAGCCAGGTTCTCCCTGGACCAGAAACAAGCATCCTGGGTCCAGTTTTGGGGTATGTTACCCCTCATCAGCCAGGCTAGCTTGTATCTAGTGGCCTGGCTTGCAAGCTACCCACTCCTGGGCATGCCCTTCCCACTTAGAGCAAACAGTGCTGCCGCAACAAATAACAGAGGGAATGCTAAATAAATCGAACATACTCCTCCAGTCAAGACATCTGGGTTAAATCTGACTGGGGTGAATGTTTGATTTGTAATTTTTTAACAATTATGCACTATTAGTAGGAATTTAGTGAAATAAATTAGTGTTACCTTGCATGAAAACTGAATGGGGCAGAATCTACTCTTCAACCACTAAAATTTTTTTATGAAGAATTTTATGCAACTTTGCAGCCATAAAATTCATGAAATGTCATGAATTTCAAGAACGTAATATTAACTTTTTACATCCTAATAATGTTGCACATCCTTTTTCTTGAAAGTAGTGCACCACGGCGGATGCCCTCACTTTATCTGAATCACAGCCGTAAGACATTTAAATCAGGTGATGTGAAATTGACCTTCAATTTTGCACTTCTTTTTAAGTGGTTATTTAAGGAATGTTCTTAACATTTCATATATATATATATATATATATATATATATATATATATATATATATATATATATATATCTCTCCACTCGACCACTTGCAACCAAGTAATCCTAGGACACAACGGGGTAAGTTTCAGGAGCCCTTTATTCACTGCAGTATACAGCATAATGCATTTCGGCGATTTTGCCTTCTTCAGATGCTGGTGACCGCCAGGTGACGCCTTCTCCCTCTTTAGAACTCCTCGGACACTCCCACAGGTGGGAGATCAGCTGATCCTGTTGTAGTTCGGGAAGAGGCATTACACTGTCCAACTACCTCTCCCAGCATGCACCAGAAGTAGTCCGTGTGGCAGCTGGATCATGCTCGTGTGAGCGCTGTGTGTCCCGCTAAAGAGGGGCCGTGTTGTGGCAGGCGAGCCCGTATTTCTTGTGCCAAGGGCTCCCTCAGGTCCCGAACACCTTCGCCTCGAAATAGAACAAGTCGGACCGTAAGGCGGGAGGGATTCAACCCGCCTCCCCGTGTAGTCACGGTCTACCGCTGGCAGCGGCCACTGAGCCTGCTCGTTCCTGGGGCGGTACAGGGAACTATCGATACCTCGATTCGTTTACAGCTTGCCAGCAATGTTCCCTGGACTCTTGTAAGGCGGGTCCTAGTACTGCGTTCCTGGCAGACGCACACAATTTCTCCACTCGACCACTTGCAACCAAGTAATCCTAGGACACAACGGGGTAAGTTTCAGGAGCCCTTTATTCACTGCAGTATACAGCATAATGCATTTCGGCGATTTTGCCTTCTTCAGATGCTGGTGACCGCCAGGTGACGCCTTCTCCCTCTTTAGAACTCCTCGGACACTCCCACAGGTGGGAGATCAGCTGATCCTGTTGTAGTTCGGGAAGAGGCATTACACTGTCCAACTACCTCTCCCAGCATGCACCAGAAGTAGTCCGTGTGGCAGCTGGATCATGCTCGTGTGAGCGCTGTGTGTCCCGCTAAAGAGGGGCCGTGTTGTGGCAGGCGAGCCCGTATTTCTTGTGCCAAGGGCTCCCTCAGGTCCCGAACACCTTCGCCTCGAAATAGAACAAGTCGGACCGTAAGGCGGGAGGGATTCAACCCGCCTCCCCGTGTAGTCACGGTCTACCGCTGGCAGCGGCCACTGAGCCTGCTCGTTCCTGGGGCGGTACAGGGAACTATCGATACCTCGATTCGTTTACAGCTTGCCAGCAATGTTCCCTGGACTCTTGTAAGGCGGGTCCTAGTACTGCGTTCCTGGCAGACGCACACAATTTCTCCACTCGACCACTTGCAACCAAGTAATCCTAGGACACAACGGGGTAAGTTTCAGGAGCCCTTTATTCACTGCAGTATACAGCATAATGCATTTCGGCGATTTTGCCTTCTTCAGATGCTGGTGACCGCCAGGTGACGCCTTCTCCCTCTTTAGAACTCCTCGGACACTCCCACAGGTGGGAGATCAGCTGATCCTGTTGTAGTTCGGGAAGAGGCATTACACTGTCCAACTACCTCTCCCAGCATGCACCAGAAGTAGTCCGTGTGGCAGCTGGATCATGCTCGTGTGAGCGCTGTGTGTCCCGCTAAAGAGGGGCCGTGTTGTGGCAGGCGAGCCCGTATTTCTTGTGCCAAGGGCTCCCTCAGGTCCCGAACACCTTCGCCTCGAAATAGAACAAGTCGGACCGTAAGGCGGGAGGGATTCAACCCGCCTCCCCGTGTAGTCACGGTCTACCGCTGGCAGCGGCCACTGAGCCTGCTCGTTCCTGGGGCGGTACAGGGAACTATCGATACCTCGATTCGTTTACAGCTTGCCAGCAATGTTCCCTGGACTCTTGTAAGGCGGGTCCTAGTACTGCGTTCCTGGCAGACGCACACAATTTCTCCACTCGACCACTTGCAACCAAGTAATCCTAGGACACAACGGGGTAAGTTTCAGGAGCCCTTTATTCACTGCAGTATACAGCATAATGCATTTCGGCGATTTTGCCTTCTTCAGATGCTGGTGACCGCCAGGTGACGCCTTCTCCCTCTTTAGAACTCCTCGGACACTCCCACAGGTGGGAGATCAGCTGATCCTGTTGTAGTTCGGGAAGAGGCATTACACTGTCCAACTACCTCTCCCAGCATGCACCAGAAGTAGTCCGTGTGGCAGCTGGATCATGCTCGTGTGAGCGCTGTGTGTCCCGCTAAAGAGGGGCCGTGTTGTGGCAGGCGAGCCCGTATTTCTTGTGCCAAGGGCTCCCTCAGGTCCCGAACACCTTCGCCTCGAAATAGAACAAGTCGGACCGTAAGGCGGGAGGGATTCAACCCGCCTCCCCGTGTAGTCACGGTCTACCGCTGGCAGCGGCCACTGAGCCTGCTCGTTCCTGGGGCGGTACAGGGAACTATCGATACCTCGATTCGTTTACAGCTTGCCAGCAATGTTCCCTGGACTCTTGTAAGGCGGGTCCTAGTACTGCGTTCCTGGCAGACGCACACAATTTCTCCACTCGACCACTTGCAACCAAGTAATCCTAGGACACAACGGGGTAAGTTTCAGGAGCCCTTTATTCACTGCAGTATACAGCATAATGCATTTCGGCGATTTTGCCTTCTTCAGATGCTGGTGACCGCCAGGTGACGCCTTCTCCCTCTTTAGAACTCCTCGGACACTCCCACAGGTGGGAGATCAGCTGATCCTGTTGTAGTTCGGGAAGAGGCATTACACTGTCCAACTACCTCTCCCAGCATGCACCAGAAGTAGTCCGTGTGGCAGCTGGATCATGCTCGTGTGAGCGCTGTGTGTCCCGCTAAAGAGGGGCCGTGTTGTGGCAGGCGAGCCCGTATTTCTTGTGCCAAGGGCTCCCTCAGGTCCCGAACACCTTCGCCTCGAAATAGAACAAGTCGGACCGTAAGGCGGGAGGGATTCAACCCGCCTCCCCGTGTAGTCACGGTCTACCGCTGGCAGCGGCCACTGAGCCTGCTCGTTCCTGGGGCGGTACAGGGAACTATCGATACCTCGATTCGTTTACAGCTTGCCAGCAATGTTCCCTGGACTCTTGTAAGGCGGGTCCTAGTACTGCGTTCCTGGCAGACGCACACAATTTCTCCACTCGACCACTTGCAACCAAGTAATCCTAGGACACAACGGGGTAAGTTTCAGGAGCCCTTTATTCACTGCAGTATACAGCATAATGCATTTCGGCGATTTTGCCTTCTTCAGATGCTGGTGACCGCCAGGTGACGCCTTCTCCCTCTTTAGAACTCCTCGGACACTCCCACAGGTGGGAGATCAGCTGATCCTGTTGTAGTTCGGGAAGAGGCATTACACTGTCCAACTACCTCTCCCAGCATGCACCAGAAGTAGTCCGTGTGGCAGCTGGATCATGCTCGTGTGAGCGCTGTGTGTCCCGCTAAAGAGGGGCCGTGTTGTGGCAGGCGAGCCCGTATTTCTTGTGCCAAGGGCTCCCTCAGGTCCCGAACACCTTCGCCTCGAAATAGAACAAGTCGGACCGTAAGGCGGGAGGGATTCAACCCGCCTCCCCGTGTAGTCACGGTCTACCGCTGGCAGCGGCCACTGAGCCTGCTCGTTCCTGGGGCGGTACAGGGAACTATCGATACCTCGATTCGTTTACAGCTTGCCAGCAATGTTCCCTGGACTCTTGTAAGGCGGGTCCTAGTACTGCGTTCCTGGCAGACGCACACAATTTCTCCACTCGACCACTTGCAACCAAGTAATCCTAGGACACAACGGGGTAAGTTTCAGGAGCCCTTTATTCACTGCAGTATACAGCATAATGCATTTCGGCGATTTTGCCTTCTTCAGATGCTGGTGACCGCCAGGTGACGCCTTCTCCCTCTTTAGAACTCCTCGGACACTCCCACAGGTGGGAGATCAGCTGATCCTGTTGTAGTTCGGGAAGAGGCATTACACTGTCCAACTACCTCTCCCAGCATGCACCAGAAGTAGTCCGTGTGGCAGCTGGATCATGCTCGTGTGAGCGCTGTGTGTCCCGCTAAAGAGGGGCCGTGTTGTGGCAGGCGAGCCCGTATTTCTTGTGCCAAGGGCTCCCTCAGGTCCCGAACACCTTCGCCTCGAAATAGAACAAGTCGGACCGTAAGGCGGGAGGGATTCAACCCGCCTCCCCGTGTAGTCACGGTCTACCGCTGGCAGCGGCCACTGAGCCTGCTCGTTCCTGGGGCGGTACAGGGAACTATCGATACCTCGATTCGTTTACAGCTTGCCAGCAATGTTCCCTGGACTCTTGTAAGGCGGGTCCTAGTACTGCGTTCCTGGCAGACGCACACAATTTCTCCACTCGACCACTTGCAACCAAGTAATCCTAGGACACAACGGGGTAAGTTTCAGGAGCCCTTTATTCACTGCAGTATACAGCATAATGCATTTCGGCGATTTTGCCTTCTTCAGATGCTGGTGACCGCCAGGTGACGCCTTCTCCCTCTTTAGAACTCCTCGGACACTCCCACAGGTGGGAGATCAGCTGATCCTGTTGTAGTTCGGGAAGAGGCATTACACTGTCCAACTACCTCTCCCAGCATGCACCAGAAGTAGTCCGTGTGGCAGCTGGATCATGCTCGTGTGAGCGCTGTGTGTCCCGCTAAAGAGGGGCCGTGTTGTGGCAGGCGAGCCCGTATTTCTTGTGCCAAGGGCTCCCTCAGGTCCCGAACACCTTCGCCTCGAAATAGAACAAGTCGGACCGTAAGGCGGGAGGGATTCAACCCGCCTCCCCGTGTAGTCACGGTCTACCGCTGGCAGCGGCCACTGAGCCTGCTCGTTCCTGGGGCGGTACAGGGAACTATCGATACCTCGATTCGTTTACAGCTTGCCAGCAATGTTCCCTGGACTCTTGTAAGGCGGGTCCTAGTACTGCGTTCCTGGCAGACGCACACAATTTCTCCACTCGACCACTTGCAACCAAGTAATCCTAGGACACAACGGGGTAAGTTTCAGGAGCCCTTTATTCACTGCAGTATACAGCATAATGCATTTCGGCGATTTTGCCTTCTTCAGATGCTGGTGACCGCCAGGTGACGCCTTCTCCCTCTTTAGAACTCCTCGGACACTCCCACAGGTGGGAGATCAGCTGATCCTGTTGTAGTTCGGGAAGAGGCATTACACTGTCCAACTACCTCTCCCAGCATGCACCAGAAGTAGTCCGTGTGGCAGCTGGATCATGCTCGTGTGAGCGCTGTGTGTCCCGCTAAAGAGGGGCCGTGTTGTGGCAGGCGAGCCCGTATTTCTTGTGCCAAGGGCTCCCTCAGGTCCCGAACACCTTCGCCTCGAAATAGAACAAGTCGGACCGTAAGGCGGGAGGGATTCAACCCGCCTCCCCGTGTAGTCACGGTCTACCGCTGGCAGCGGCCACTGAGCCTGCTCGTTCCTGGGGCGGTACAGGGAACTATCGATACCTCGATTCGTTTACAGCTTGCCAGCAATGTTCCCTGGACTCTTGTAAGGCGGGTCCTAGTACTGCGTTCCTGGCAGACGCACACAATTTCTCCACTCGACCACTTGCAACCAAGTAATCCTAGGACACAACGGGGTAAGTTTCAGGAGCCCTTTATTCACTGCAGTATACAGCATAATGCATTTCGGCGATTTTGCCTTCTTCAGATGCTGGTGACCGCCAGGTGACGCCTTCTCCCTCTTTAGAACTCCTCGGACACTCCCACAGGTGGGAGATCAGCTGATCCTGTTGTAGTTCGGGAAGAGGCATTACACTGTCCAACTACCTCTCCCAGCATGCAGCGCTGTGTGTCCCGCTAAAGAGGGGCCGTGTTGTGGCAGGCGAGCCCGTATTTCTTGTGCCAAGGGCTCCCTATATATATATATATTACCTACTGGCGGTCGCCAGTAGGTATATATTGTTAGGATTTTCTCTCTATGGGATTTTTGAAAATTCTATGTCTAATAACTTTGGCGTTTGTGGACGGAATTGGCTGAAATTTTCAGGAAAATGGAACATTTTGTTTCTGAGCAGCCCCTGACAATTTGGGGGGGTTACATCAAGGGGGGGCCGAGAAAAAAGGGGGGTCCCAAAACGCGTTTTTCCCATGTTAATTTCCATAGGGCGGTTGGCCTCACTTTTAGCTCGAACGGCTGAATGGATTTGCACGAAACTTGGCAAAATTGTAGGGACTGTTAGCCTGATGTGCCTTTGCTAGGTCTCAATATATGTGCTCCAGTGGATTTTGAGTAATTTAGGTTCAAAAAAAGATATATATCTGGGCGGAGCCTAACCACACATCTGATCTGATTGGCTGTCAGCACTTCATCCAAGAAGTGTTGGCAGCCATCTTGGGACCAATATACATGATAGCACCTCATTAAAAATCATTGTAGTTAATAGAGGGTTTTAGGACTTTAGTTACATTATAAATCATTTGTTGATGGTACCATACTCGTTTTAGGAATTGTGGTGGGTTCTAAGGTGATTTTACCATGTGAAAAAACCTTCTTCTGTGATATCATGAATATTGTTTGAAAGAAAACTAATATCTCATGATTTTCCCACAGTGGTTTGGAAGGGGATCTATAAGCTAAACTGAAAGCATATTTTCTGTAAATTCACATTATCTTTCTCAGTCATGTGAAAATGAAGTCTGACATTCTCAGTAAAACATGTACATCCAACAAGGACAGAGACTGTCAGTTGATTCCTTTGTGTTCTACTGCAGCCTCCTAGAGTGTTCTAAAGAACAACTAGAGCGCTAACAGTCCTACTTATTACAAAGGTATGGCACACCTGAAGCCATCTTGATTGGAATAAAGTGGTAACTCTTAAAACATTTAATTTAAAAAGAAACAACATGAGGGGGTATATTTTGCCATAGAAAGTATGATTAGTGCTGCAGAATGAAAAATTAGGGCACATTTTGAGTGACTTCTCAAATCCTTTTCTATTTCATTAAAACATTCTGACATGCAGTCTCCCAAAATGGCCACCAGAGACAAAAGAGCCCAAATGTAGCCCAAATATCACCCAGATGTAGCCCAAGTATAGCCCAATGACAGAATGTCCCAGAGTGTTCTAAAGAACAACTAGAGCGCTAACAGTCCTACTTATTACAAAGGTATGGCACACCTGAAGCCATCTTGATTGGAATAAAGTGGTAACTCTTAAAACATTTAATTTAAAAAGAAACAATATGAGGGGGTATATTTTGCCATAGAAAGTATGATTAGTGCTGCAGAATGAAAAATTAGGGCACATTTTGAGTGACTTCTCAAATCCTTTTCTATTTCATTAAAACATTCTGACATGCAGTCTCCCAAAATGGCCACCAGAGACAAAAGAGCCCAAATGTAGCCCAAATATCACCCAGATGTAGCCCAAGTATAGCCCAATGACAGAATGTCCCAGAGTGTTCTAAAGAACAACTAGAGCGCTAACAGTCCTACTTATTACAAAGGTATAGCACACCTGGAGCATCGTGATGGGAATAAAGTGGTAACTCTTAAAACATTTAATTTAAAAAGGAACAAAATGAGGGGGTATATTATGCAATAGAAGGTATTATTAGTGCTGCAGAAAGAAAAATTAGGGCACATTTTGAGTGACTTTTCAAATCCTCTTCTATTTCATTAAAAAATTCTGACATGCAGTCTCCCAAAATGGCCACCAGAGACAAAAGAGCCCAAATGTAGCCCAAATATCACCCAGATGTAGCCCAAGTATAGCCCAATGACAGAATGTCCCAGAGTGTTCTAAAGAACAACTAGAGTGTAACAGTCCTACTTATTACAAAGGTATGGCACACCTGAAGCCATCTTGATTGGAATAAAGTGGTAACTCTTAAAACATTTAATTTAAAAAGGAACAAAATGAGGGGGTATATTTTGCCATATGAATTATGATTAGTGCTGCAGAAAGAAAAATTAGGGCACATTTTGAGTGACTTCTCAAACCCTCTTCAATTTCATTAAAAAATTCTGACATACAGTCTCCCAAGATGGCCATCAGAGACAAAAGAGCCTAAATGTAGCTCAAATATCACCCAGATGTACCCCAAGTATAGCCCAATGACAGAATGTCCCAGAGTGTTCTAAAGAACAACTAGAGCGCTAACAGTCTTACTTATGACAAAAGTATGGCACACCAGAAGCCATCTTGATTGGAATGAAGTGGTAAGTCTGAAAACACTCAATTTAAAAAGGAACAACATGAGGGGGTTAATTTTGCCATAGAAAGTATGATTAGTGCTTCAGAAAGAAAAATTAGGGATCATTTTGAGTGACTTCTCAAATCCTCTTCTATTTCATTAAAAAAATTCTGACATGCAGACTGAAACATGCACTTTGAATACCAGCAGCAGACGTCCCTGGTGAGCAGTAGCTTTACTACAGTGATCTAATGTGCAACTAGAGTGCTAACATTCAGAATTTATGGCAAATGTGTGACACATCTGAATGCCTTCTTGATGGAACCAAAGTAAACAAGCATTGAAAATGCAATAGATCTCGCCCTCGTTTAAGTTAAAGCCATTCTGTTTGTAATGAGGTGGCTTTTTAGCTTTGCTTTTATTAGTGTTTTTTCAACTTTCATGTAAATAACATGCATCTGTATGCATATAAGTATATGTATGCATGCATTTATGTTTGTATTTATATGGATATACAGATGATATATGTTTATATATGTATGTATATATATATATTCACTGAAAAAACCATAGGCTATAGACCATATATAGTTAGGAATTCGCATTTACAAAACCTTGAAAATTGACTGAAAAAACCATAGGTTATAGACCATATATAGTTAGGAATTCGCATTTACAAAACCTTATTTTACTCACACAAAACCATTGAAATTCCATATATAGTTAGTTGCACTAACTATATATCGCGCACCCGCAATCCACTGCTGATGATGTCACATATTACATCATTCATGACATGGTCAGTGACATCACTGATGACATCACTGATGACATCTCAAATGACATCACTGATGACATCACTGATGACAACATCCAGTGACTGTATGTTTCTGTAAAGTTAAAATATGTCTTACATATTGAAGAATGAGTGGATGTATAAGTGTCTGAATGAAGGATTTAGTAGGTGCATGACTGACTGTATGAGTGAGTGATTAAATGTGTCTCACTGAGTGCATGGGTTAGTGACTAAACTGTCTTAATTTGTGCATCATTATGTCTGTTGTTCTGTAAACTGTTG
Source organism: Lissotriton vulgaris (assembly GCF_964263255.1). Classification (NCBI taxonomy): domain Eukaryota; kingdom Metazoa; phylum Chordata; class Amphibia; order Caudata; family Salamandridae; genus Lissotriton; species Lissotriton vulgaris. The sequence continues at coordinate 351,257 of NW_028241704.1, read as the reverse complement.
CATGTGTTGATAAGTAGCTATATGAGTAACTATATGGGTTATTGATTGGTTGCCCAAGTATTTGTATGGGAGACTGAGTGTGTGTGTGGGTGGCTGGGAGGTGTATGACTCTGTGCATAGATGTGTGAGCAGTTGATTCACTAGATGTATGGTTTCAAAAGTGCATGTGGAAACAGCTGTATGGGCGGTTGACTGTGTGCATGAGTGTATTGGTGAGTGAATGGATATCTCAGTGCTACATGTCAAAGTAAGTACATATGTAAAACACAGTACATGTGAGAGTTGACATATATAAATAACTGTGCATAAGAGCCAGTGAATGTGTGAGTGGCTGTATGGATCATTGTGAACTTGTATCAGGGATTGTATAAGAGAGTAAATATGTGTTAGTATATGTTTTAATAAGTAAAGTTTGTATAACTGTATAGTTGAGGAAATGGAGGTGTGATTGATTATTTGCATGACTGACTAGGTGTGTGAGTAACTCCATCGATGAGTGACAGTCTGTGAGTGTCTGTTTACACTGATTGTATCTAAGGTTATATTAGAGTCTGAAGAGGTTCATCGTATTATCACATGAATGATATCATCAGTGATGTGATCAGTAATGTCAAATGAGATGTCATCAGTGATGTCATCAGTGATGTCATTTGAGATGTCATCAGTGATGTCAAATGAGATGTCATCAGTGATGTCATCAGTGATGTCACTGAGCATGTCATGAATGATGTAATATGTGACATCATCAGCAGTGGATTGCGGGTGCGCGATATATAGTTAGTGCATCTAACTATATATGGAATTTCAATGGTTTTGTGTGAGTAAAATAAGGTTTTGTAAATGCGAATTCCTAACTATATATGGTCTATAACCTATGGTTTTTTCAGTCAATTTTCAAGGTTTTGTAAATGCGAATTCCTAACTATATATGGTCTATAACCTATGGTTTTTTCAGTGAATATATATATATATGTATATATATGTATATATATATATATATATATATATATTACCTACTGGCGGTGGCCAGTAGGTAGCTAAGACCTAGTTTCCATAGGAATTTTTTTTTCCTTTTCCCAGTGACTTTGGTGCCGGTTGACGAATCTTCGCGAAATTTTCAAAACTAGTGACCTGCTCTGGTCAGCTCCTGTCTTGAAAGTTTTGGGGTGATTTGACAAACGGGGGCCAACAAAAAAGGAGGTCCCAAAATGCGTTTTCCCATGTTAATTTCAATAGGAAACTATAGACAAAGCTACAGCCCGAACTGCTGAACGTAATTACACCAAATTTGGCAAAAAGGTAGCCCTTAGTTCAGAAAGAGTCCTTTTTGTTAAGTGGTGCAAATCCGTTCAGTAGTTACTAGGAAATTCAAAAAATAAAACGTTTCGATATCTGGGAGGAGCCTAACCACACAAGCACAAGCCTGCTTCTGATAGGCTGCCAACACTTCAAACTAGGAAGTGTTGGCAGCCATCTTGGGCCCAAAAAAGATTTTTTTTCTATATTTGGGTGGGGTCGCGCAGGGTGCGCAAATCCATCCGAAAATGTTAAAAAATGAAGCGGTCTCCCATGCTTTGTTTTCAAAGCCCCCGGCTGGACCAAGTCCCAGGGGCAATTTATTTAAGTAGCGGGGGCCTGCGGGGACTTGTTTTTTAACTTGTGTGGGGGGGCCTCCAAGGCCCACCCAAGCCCCGGGGACGGCCACATGCCTGGGACTTTTCTTAAATATGCGCGGGGGCTCACTGCCCCCCTGCCGCCCCAGGGACCGCCACCCCCAGGACTTTTGATAAATATGCATAGGGGCACACGGCCCCCTGCAGCCCTGGGGACCGACACCTCCCTGGGGCTCTATTTTTTTAATAATAGAACGTGTGTGGGGGGCTCGAGCCCTCCCACATGCCCCGGGACCGCCACCTCCCCGGTGCACTAGAAATGTAAATGGGGGGTCCGTTACAGACCCCGGGGACTACCGCCTCCCCGGGGCTTCAAAGATGCTGGGAGGGAGGCCACGCGGCCCCCCTCCTGGAGCCCCCAATGTCCCTGGGGACTGCCACCCCCCAGGGCCGGCTCCTGTGGTGTCCCGGGTGCCCACCCCGGGGTCACTGCATTTGCTTTGGCAAACTTGCTTTGGATTTTGGAAGCCAGAGGAGGTTTCCTGCTCTCGCTCCCAAAATCCAAAGCAGATTGCTTTTCCACAAGGGGAGCTGCATGTCTTGTGAAAAAGCAATGCCGGCTCCTGCAGGAGGCGGGGAGGCGGCTGGACCGTGGGGCCATTGGGGCTACCCCCACTGTCCCTAACGTAGCGGCCAGGCCCAAGGGGATGGGGTCCCTGGGGTCAGAAGTGGCCCGGGAGGGGGACATGAGGTCCCCCTCCCCTAAAAAATAAATACAATTAAAAGGAAAGGCTGGCCCGGGAGATGGGTTCCTCTGGTGAATAAATGGCCTGAAGAAGGGGTCCATGCGGCCCCCCTCCTAATATTTTTTTGTGAAAAAAATATACTGGCCATGCCCCGGGGTATGGGAACCCTGGGGCCAAAAATGGCCTCGGGAGGAGGGCCACGCGGCCTGCTTCCGGTATTTTTTTCAAAGTTAAACAATTAGGGTTCAGGCCCTGGGGGATGGGGTTCCCAGGGCCCAAAAATTAGGAAAGGAAGGGGGACCACATAGCCCCCCTTCTAAAAATGGAAAAAAAACTGCATTGCGCCGGAGGTCCGGACCCCTCAGTGCATCAGTCTGCAAACGCTCCCGTGGTCCGTTGTAAGTCGGGGAATTAATTTCCCTTGAATACTGGGGGTCCCTGGGGGCCAACTAGCCCACCAGGTACCTCCAATATGCGCCAAAGAGTTGCATTGGAAAGAGGGGGTCCAAGGCCACTCCCCTTTTTACACCTCTCTGCAACAAAGCTCTGTGGCGCTTACTGGAGGTACCTGGTGGGCTAGTTGCACCCCAGGGACCCTCAGGATTCAAGGGGACTTAATCCCCCAACTTAAAATGTGCCATGGGCCGCGTTTGCACAGGGGTGAAAGGAGGGGGCAGGTCCTGATGTGACATGTGTGCAAACACGTCCTGTGGCGTGTTTTAAGTTCAATTCAATTCAATGCAAAGAACTTTATTTGGTTATTGTGCAAAGATAAATAACCATAAAAGTACAATTAATAAATCACAATCAATATCCAAATTTAAAAGTATCAGAGAAATTACACCTAATTAAAAACTTATATATTAAAATTCATATTACAATTGGTTTCCAGAATCTAAACACGGCTTTTAAAAAAGCAGTAACAGAAACAACAGTGAAGATATTGTCCAATTTCTGGATTTCCAGGAATGCGGGTCCGCATTGTCTTAGTTCCATGCTTTTTAACACTGGAACAATCCATCTTTTTCTGGGTATCATGTAAAAAGTGAAAAAAAAACAAGACATGTATGGATGACTGAGCCGACAAATCTTCACATGGGCATTTACAAAGTTATCTTAACCAATCATTCACCTCAGGGAAGCTTAGAGATCTATGCAAGGTGTTAAGTCTGAGGCGTGTTAATAAAAACCTTTGCATAGTCCTTCATAGGTAACAAAATATAAGGCTGGATGTTAACAGTAACCAAAGTAAGACGGTGTGCCACCACAGCGGATTTGGTCATTTCATTAATTATTCTAAGATCACTCAAATGTGTCATACAAAGATTTTTCAGGACCTTTCTAGGAACCTGACACATTGATAAAATATTCCTGATGGCCTATTTGTGATAGAAACATTTTTACATAATGTAGCCATCTTATTTTATTAGCCTTGTCGATGCTCATTGTATTCTTTAAAATAAAACAATAAAAAGCGGACTCTTCGGTGGTCCAAACCCTGTGCCACAAAAGAACAGGTTGAATCTTAATTACATCTTCAAGGTACGGCAGACCGAGTTGTGTGTGGCAAATGAGTGTAGAAACACTGTCCGGGACTGCCAAAAGGTACCTAAGGAAGGTATTTTCTGCCACCTGTAATGTGGTCACATTAGCGTACCAGCAAATGCCTGCACGATAAGTAGCAATTGCTACGCAAGTAGCCTTGTAGATGCACAACAACTCCCCAGGCAACCGCCTACCCATTTTCCTGCTAAAATTTATTAGTGTTATTAAGGACTTACAAAATAGGAACCTTCTAGTTTTTATTGCATTTCACCATAAGCCAGTCTGATCAAACAATATCCCACATTTGGAAATGTGGGTGTAATATCTAGTGCCTTCAAGTTGATACAAATTGATTTTTTTCTTTTTTATTTGCCCCAGGACAACAGTTCATTAAAAAAGTTTTAGAGCAATTAATTGTAAGTCTCAAATTTGTAATAAATTGTGAGAAGGAAGTTACCACCCTTTGCATAGCAATGGGTGTCCGGGCCATCAAAACTGCATTATCTGCGTATAGGAGTACAGTGACAGATTGTGCCGCTGCCATAGGCATGTCCCTGGACTCCCTAAGCAGAGTGTTTTATAGGTTGTTGATATATAGTTTAAACAGGAATGGGGCAAGGACACACCCTTGCCGCACTCCTCTTGAAATGTGGAACACCCTGGTACAATACACATTCTTTCCAAATCTGACCTTTGATCATGCACTCTATTTGCAGTACTCTAATCATCCAGTCAGTGCCCATGTACTCATGCAATGGCCCAGGTATTAACACACGCACTGCTACAATCCCCTGAGCACTTCCCATGCAGACCTCTAACAACCTAAACACTACTGCTTCACTCCTACATTTACCCAGGTAGTACCCATGCAGTCCATGAAATCCCTCTGTCACTATCCATGCACTCCTCCAATCACCCAGCCAGCACTATGTACTTATCCAATCACTCCGCCCAAACCCAAGCAGTTACAAAATCACCATGCACTGTCCTTGCAGCACTCTAATCACACAGTCACTACCCATGTATCCGTGCAATGACCCAGGCACTAACACATGCACTGCTACAATCCCCTGAGCACTGCCCATGCAGTCTTCCAATTATCAAGCCAGCAGCATGTACTTATCCAATCACTCCGCCAAAACCCAAGCACTTATAAATTCACCATACACTCTCCTTGCAGTACTCTCTTCATCCAGTCAGTACCTATGTACTTATTCAATGACCAAGGCATTAACACATGCGCTGCTACAGTCCCCTGAGCACTACCTAAGCAGAACTCTAACCACCTACACAGTACTGATTCCCTCCTGTAATTACCCAGGTAGTACTCATGCAGTCCTGCCATTGCACTGTCACTACCCATGCACTCCTCCAATCACCGAGCCTGCACCATGTACTTATCCAATCACTCTGCCAAAATCCAAGCACTTATAAAATCTACATGCACTCTCCTTGTAGCACTCTAGTCATCCAGTCACTACTCAGGTACTTTACTCATGCAATGACCCAGGCACTAACTCATGGCAAACAGAGGAGGTCATGCTAATCACAGTGGTGCCCCAACGCATAGTGTTCCCTAGTGTATGTAGGTGTTTTTACTGTATTCTAAGTGTCTTTTAGCAAAGCACTGGCTCTAGGCCTGGTTAGTCAGAGTAAGTTACCACCAGTACCTGTCAGCAAAAAGTTGGGAGCACAAGAGGACTTTCTGCTCCTCTGTTGGTTCTTTCTGCACATCTCTTGCTTCTTTCTACACTTTTCTTCGTCTTTCTGGACTTCTGTTGCCTCTTTCTGAATGTGTCTTGCTTCTTTCTGCGCTTTCTTCCTCTTTCTTCACATGTCCTACTTTTTTAGGCATAGTTAGAAATTGGCATTTAAAAAACCTTAGAAATTGACTGAAAAAACTACAGGTTTCAGGGACGTTATATTTAGTTGGACATTTCACTCGTACAAAACCAGAGAAATTCGTCCGTCATAGTTACTTCAGCTAACTATAACTCGTACCCCCGCAATGCATTGCTGATGACGTCACATATTACATCAATCATGACATGGTCAGTGACATCACTGTGACATCACTGATGACATCTCAAATGACATAACTGATGACCTCACTGATGATATCCTCCACGTGATAATCTGATGCACCTCCTCATACCCTAATATAACCTTTGATACACCCACTCTAAAATACAGACTACCATTTTGAAAACCATAGACACATTAATACCAGTTAGTATATACCCACTCACTAATTCCTAGGTCTACACACATTTCCACTCATTCACCCATACAGTCACTCATACATGCAGTCAACAAACAATACAGCATTATCGTATTCTCTCACATATCTATACAGACACTCACACACCACCACTCATCCATAGAGTTATTAAAACACCTAGTCAGTCATGCAAAGAATCAATCACCCTCCCATTTACTCCCCTATACAGTTATACCTACACAACCTCACTTATTCAAACATATACTAACACATACTTACACTCTTATACAATAACTAATACAAGCACACACAGATCCATACAGCCACTCTCACAATCACTCACTCTCACATATAGTCATGTCTACACTCCAACACTCACATGTACTGCCTTTCACATATGCAGTTACTCACACATGTACCACTGAGTCATCCATTGATACACCAACACATCCATACACACACTCACCCACCCATACAGCCCTTCACAGATGCACTCTTGAACCCAAACACCCAGTGAATCAGCCACTCACACATCTATGCACAGAGTCACCAGCTGCCCACCCACCCACACAGACACTCAGATACCCATACAGATACTCAGACAGCTACTCACCAACCCATGCAACCGCTTACATACCAACTGGCAAACTAAACTGTGTGAATGTATGTATCAGTCACTAACCCATGCATTCAGTAAGACACATTTAATCACTCACTTATACAGTCAGTCAGGCACCTACTAAATCAACCATCCAGTCACTAATACACCCACTCATTCTTCAATACACCTTGGCTTACATATAAAACATATTTAAACTTGCTAGAAACACACAGTCCCAGGATGATGTCATCAGTGATGTCATCAGTGATGTCATTTGAGATTTAATCAGTAATGTCATCAGTGATGTCACTGACCATGTCATGACTGATGTAGTATGTGACGTCATCAGCAGTGCATTGCGGGGGTGCAAGTTATATTTAGCTGAACTAACTATAACAGCCAAAATTCTCTGGTTTTGTATGAGTGAAATGTCCAACTAACTATAACGTCCCTGAAACCTGATTTTTCAGTGAAAAAATATATATATATATATATATTTTCATATATATATATATTTTCATATATATATATATATATATATATATATATATATATATATATATATATATATATATATATAAAGTATTAGGTTTGATTGGTGAAAAAAATCTACAAAAAATTGAATCACAGCTTCGTAACAACCACCTTTTTAGGGAAAGGCAGAAGAGCACTGTAGCTGTCTGTTCTGGACATACAGTAATGGTTTCCTTCATAAAAGCTTCAATTACATCTTTTACTGGAACATGCTGTAAAAGGGCAGCAGGGTCTCAATCACTCAGTTTTCACTGCTGGTGGCAGAGAGATGCCAGCACAAAGCTGCCTCCTGTGGCAGTAACGTCTTAAATTCTCATAGTGCGTTTAGTGCCTGACTGTAAAAGGGCAAATTGACCAAACTGTACTTTTTCAACAGAGAGATATTTCTCAGTAGCAATGCCGGAGGTAGTGTTAGGGTCACTTCAACCCAGATGACAGACCTGTCAACTCACCTAGTGACGTTCACGCCTCACCACGTGGCGACCAGTGATGGATCACAATCACATGGTGTGCTGGAAACCCTTTCATCAAATTGGTTTATAAGTCAGCTGTGAATGCTCGGCACTGCCGGGGGGTGGAGAGAAAAAGAATATATGTATGTGTATATATATATATATATATATATATATATATATATATACACATCTATACTACTATTATAAAGAGAGAACTTGCACCTTTTGGCCAGGTAAACTCGGGAACCACAGCGCCAATCTACACACCCGATACATCTAGGAAAATTTCAGGGTGTGTAGATGGACATAGGCTACATACATTTAAAAAAAAAGTAAATTAAAAAAATTACGTTTGTAAATAAAGTAGTTCCCTGAAAGTAGCGCCGGCCGGGACCTAGCGCTGGGCACGACGCGACGTGCGTGATGACGACAAGGAGGAGGGCGGTGCAGTGACGAGCGGCTGTGCAGTGAGGAGGCGGCACAGGTAAGGAGGCAGCAGTAAATGAAAATGTCGGGGCGGGAGGGGGACGCAAGTGAGTCTGGGCAGGAGGGGGGCGCGAGTGAGTATGGGCGGGGGGGGCGCGAGTGAGTCTGGGCAATGACAAACAAGATATCCTGCGCGCGTCTTCCCCTTTCTTTAGACAGATAATCACCTTTGGGAGGCCAGAGACGTCCAGCCACCCTGGCAGGCAGGAGTACCTGCCTCCAAGTAAGCTGCATTTATCAAACTAAACACTTGATCTGCCCCGGCACATCGGCTGCAGGCGAGGGCCAGGGCACGAGGAAAGTTGCAATTAGGATTTGGGAAGACATTTTATTATCTGAGATCTGAAATAGGTTTTCAGGACTAATCCTGCCTTCTTTCCACTCGGATATGTTGACAGAGCCTTCTGTCCGTGGACTTACTCCAGCTTAAGTGGTAAAGGCCAAGGTCGGTGCCGAGGCTTAATGCCTTTCAGAGGGCGAGGACTGGTCAGAGGAAGGATGCCGAGGCCGACATCGGTCGCTGTAAAAAATAAAAATATAGGCTTTGGCGCCAGGTCCCCTTTTTTTAGGTCTCAGGAAGAAGTGAACAACATGTTTGTGTGGGAAGAAAGGGAAACCAGCCATCACCTTGCACCTTATTGAAAAACACATTTCAACTGCAGCCCTCCTCCTCTGACATATACAAAGTGGCACAGGTGCAACCGTCGCAAGGCTTTTGTCTTTGGAGCACGTGTTCGTCCACCGAGGGCCTGGTTATCAAAAAGCTCTGCCGAAGATGGAAAATAGGATAGCCGTCTTGGTCAAGCTAACAGTAACTTCTCAAAACTAAGGAATATTTATTTGTTTTTCAAATAAATATTGAATGAAAGCAAATATGTATTTCTTATTTGTGCGAATTCTATTGTGTTTTTTTCTGCATTTCTTGCTGGCTGTTCACAGAGACATCGAGGACCCCAAAGCCATTACCTGAAGCATATGTCGGGGCGGGAGGGAATCGGTGAGGGAAGGGGGGCGGGGCGGGAGCGGGTGTACTGCCCCCAGCCCCTTTCTGCCCCAGGCAACGCTGGGGCGGGCTGCTTGTATATATATATATATATATATATATACACAAAGCTATTGGTAGGTAATATATATATATATATATATATATCTATATATATATATATATATATATATATATATATATATATATATATATATATATATTACCTACTGGCGATAGCCAGTAGGTATATATAGTTAGGATTTTTTCTCTATGGAACTTTTGAAAATTCTATGCCTAATAACCTTGGCGTTTGTGGACGGAATTGGCTGAAATTTTCAGGAAAATGGCACATTTTGTTTCTGAGCAGCTCCTGGAAATTTGGGGGGGGTTCGTTAAGGGGGGGCCGAGAAAAAAGGGGGGTCCCAAAACGCGTTTTTCCCATGTTAATTTCCATAGGGCGGTTGGACTCACTTTTAGCCCGAACGGCTGAATGGATTTCCACGAAACTTGGCAAAATTGTAGGGACTGTTAGCCCGATGTGCCTTTGCTAGGTCTCAATATATGTGCTTCAGTGAATTTTGAGAAATTAACGTTTAAAACAAGATATATATCTGTAACAGCGCTCCGGGCAGCGCTCCGGTTCGCGTACTTTTCGCGTATCGGAACTTTGAGAAGCGAAGCTGATTGGCTCTCCGGTGTCTGTCAACATTCTAAACAGTCCGGTGCGGCCGCCATCTTGTCTCTCGGTAGGATCGAGAGACAAGAGGAGGCCAAAACAAAGGGGGAAATGAAGGAAAGGGGGCAAGGTAGACCCCTTCTGACCCCCTAGGATTGATGAGGGGATATTATAGAGCCACGCTGGGCCCAAAAAAAAAAACAAAAAAATATTCCGATTTTTTCGCCGTAGAGACGCGTCTTGGTACGCGAACCGGGCAGCTAACCGGGCAGCTAACCGGGAAGCTAACCGGCAGTGTAACGGGAGTCTGACGAGTAGCTGATTGGCTGTCAACATTGTAAACAGTCCGGAGCGGCCGCCATCTTGTCTCTCGGTAGGATCGAGAGACAAGAGGAGGCCAAAACAAAGGGGGAAATGAAGGAAAGAGGGCAAGGTAGACCCCTTCTGACCCCCTAGGATTGATGAGGGGATATTATAGAGCCACGCTGGGCCCAAAAAAAAAAAAAAAAAAAATCAGATTTTTTCCCCGTAGAGACGCGTCTTGGTACGCGAACCGGGCAGCTAACCGGGCAGCTAACCGGGAAGCTAACTGGCAGTGTAACGGGAGTCTGAGGAGAAGCTGATTGGCTGTTATCATTGTAAACAGTCTGGAGCGGCCGCCATCTTGTCTCTCTGTGGGATCGAGAGACAAGAGGTGGAAAAAAAAAAAGGTGTAAATGAATGAAAGGGGTAAGGCAAACCCCTCCTGAACCCCTAGGATTGATGAGGGGGCTATTAAAGTTCCCTGGGGGGTGAAAAAAAAATTGCGATTTTTCGCGGTAAAGGTGCTTCCTGGTACGTTAACCGGGCAGCTAACCGGCAGCGTAACGGGAGTCCGACATATTGTGTTTTTTGAACATTTGTGATATGTGCACGTGTGGATTTTGTCTAATTAAGGTTAAAAAAATATATATATATCTTTAAGCGTGTTCTGGCGCGCTTACGTTTTGGGTTTGGTTTGCGCTGCAGAGACAATACGTCACGGTTATGCGATGCATCATTAGGCGTCTCACGGGCTACGTGATACGTCACTTAATAAAGAATATATTTTACAGCTATAGATATTAGCTTTTAAAAAACCAATGAAATTCACAGAAAAAACCATAGGTTATAGACCATATATAGTTAGGAATTTGCATTTACAAAACCTTGAAAATTCACTGAAAAAACCATAGGTTATAAACCATATATAGTTAGGGATTAGCATTTACAAAACCTTATTTTACTCGCATAAAACCATTAAAATTCCATATATAGTTAGTTGCACTAACTATATATCGCGCACCCGCAATCCACTGCCGATGATGTCACACATTACATCATTCATGACATGGTCAGTGACATCACTGATGACATCACTGATGACATCTCAAATGACATCACTGATGACATCACTGATGACATCTCATTTGACATTACTGATCACATCACTGATGACATTATTCATATGATAATTTGATGAACCTCTTCAGACTCTAATATAACCTTAGATACAATCAGTGTAAACAGACAGTCAGAGACTGTCACTCATCCGTGGAGTTACTCACACACCTAGTCAGTCATGCAAAGAATCATTCACACCTCCATTTCCTCAACTATACAGTTATACAAACTTTACTTATTCAAACATATACTAACACATATTTACTGTCTTATACAATCCCTGATACAAGTTCACAATGATCCATACAGCCACTCACACATTCACTGGCTCTTATGCACAGTTATTTATATATGTCAACTCTCACATGTACGGTGTTTTACATATGTACTTACTTTGACATGTAGCACTGAGATATCCATTCACTCACCAATACACTCATGCACACAGTCAACCACCCATACAGCTGTTTCCACATGCACTTTTGAAACCATACATCTAGTGAATCAACTGCTCACACATCTATGCACAGAGTCATACACCTCCCAGCCACCCACACACACACTCAGTCTCCCATACAAATACTTGGGCAACCAATCAATAACCCATATAGTTACTCATATAGCTAATTTTCTACACATGCAACAGTTTACAGAACAACAGACATAATGATGCACAAATTAAGACAGTTTAGTCACTAACCCATGCACTCAGTGAGACACATTTAATCACTCACTCATACAGTCAGTCATGCACCTACTAAATCCTTCATCCAGACACTTATACATCCACTCATTCTTCAATATGTAAGACATATTTTAACTTTACAGAAACATACAGTCACTGGATGTTGTCATCAGTGATGTCATCAGTGATGTCATTTGAGATGTCATCAGTGATGTCATCAGTGATGTCACTGACCATGTCATGAATGATGTAATGTGTGACATCATCGGCAGTGGATTGCGGGTGCGCTATATATAGTTAGTGCAACTAACTATATATGGAATTTCAATGGTTTTATGCGAGTAAAATAAGGTTTTGTAAATGCTAATCCCTAACTATATATGGTTTATAACCTATGGTTTTTTCAGTGAATTTTCAAGGTTTTGTAAATGCAAATTCCTAACTATATATGGTCTATAACCTATGGTTTTTTCTGTGAATATATATATATATATATATATATATACCGCCGGATCCTGGCAGAAACAGACAAACACTATCTTGCTATCTTGGTCAAGACCGGTGGATTATGAGGACCGATCCTTATGGTGTGTTTAGGCACTTTTGAGCAAGTGTATCAAAAATAAAAGAGCACTTAGATTTGCCTCAATGCACTTTATCACCTATCCTACTATCATAGCGCATGTGGGGTTAGAATAGAAACTACGCACTTCATTACAGTCAATGGCCGGTCGTCATAATAGTAGGTATTTCATGTTGTGTGTGTGTGTACAGGGTCACAAGGAGAAACGGAAGCGGGGGTTGGTGGGTGGGGCTATTTAGACAGAGCAGGGCATCCAAAAACCCACACAGCCTGGCCTGCCCTCTTTGCCATGCCATGTCCCTCCTCCGTATGATCGCATGAGGGCAGATGGTCATCAGAGGTCATGATCCCCCATCCCTTGGGAGGGCCTCACACCCACCGCATTTAGATCCTGAAGAACCCTACAACTCTATCTCTCCACTAGCATAAACTACGAAAATCCACATAAATACATATAAAAGTCAATCATCATGGATTTTGGTGGAATTGCCAATATCTAGGCCAGGGCGGTAAATTCCGTTCTGCTCGTGGAATTTGGGTACTTTTGCGTTCTGTGGAGAACTCTGAATTGCCAAAAATTCTGCGATCAGTTGCTTCGCGGAATTTTTGGGTTGTTCGCGCTTTCAAAATGCGTGCTCGCAAGATATTTCCCCCACGCACGCAAAGAGTGTTCGTGAACAGGAAAAAAGCATCGCGAACAGGCGGAACAAGCAATTGCGCATTTACACGGAACTCTGCATGCTCGTGGAGATTTTTTATCGTTTCGCTGATGTTTGAATAGCACGACTTTTCAAATTCCACCCACCCCTACCAATATCCTACCATTAGATCATTTCACATCGTTCGGCTTGCTGCTACCCCTATTGATGTAGGCATTGACTTGTAGCGTGGGGTAATTTCTACTTATTGAGCATTTTTACTGCTGCTCCAGTAGTTAAATATCTATCCGAGGGCACACAACGTCAACCCATAAAGGTCGGACACAGGTCATATTTTCGGGATATTAACAAAAGACAAGATTTCTGAACAAGTAAATTCTGTGCTATTAATTTACATAGCCAGAGGTTATCCTTAAAATCTGACATAGACCAGCTCTTCTAGGAGCACCGTTCAACAACCATCATCTAAACTTTGAGCAGGCTCATGGTACTTTAACTTTTACTAGAGCTGCAACAATGTGTGTGCCTGGAGATGTAAGTCTTAACACTTTCCACAGTGAAAACAGAAATCAGCTAACACTTGGATGGAAAGATGAAAGAGAAGTAACAATGTCACTAGAGATTGAAGCTGAATCAGCAACTCCTCAAGTGTCCAGTTTCGCACATCGGTCCCACCTCCAGATGACGCTTGTAAATGCTTGCACATGACATGGGGTTCTCAGCTTGAAAAACAAATCTCTTGCAACCTTCAGTAGACAGCCCATGAAGGTGCTTTCAACACACTTTTTTGTGTTCTTCTTTTTGTAAAATTTTTTTGGAGTATTTATATAGCGCAAACTTGACCCAAAGGTTTTGGGGTATCAGAGCGCTTTACATGAGCACCAGTTACGTTACATGAGGACACACTCATTTTTTTGTTAGGCACGGGGAGATTAAGTGATTTGCCGGGAATCACAAGATGTTGCACGTCCTTGCCGAGACTCGAACCCAGTTCCCCAGATTTGAGGTCAAGCGCCCTGGATTTTAGGCCAACTCCTCTCCCCAACTTCAGTTCTACTGCTACGAACTCTTCATCATACTAAGAAATCTTTTCCATTTCATTCTTTACCTCCTTTGCCCAGGGCAAGTCTAACGGAATGCCTACATTAATCTGGACTGCAGCCTTAGTAATTTCCAATGGCTGAGATTAAGTCTGTCTTAAGTTTGTCTTAAGTGTGTCTTAAATCCGTTCTGTGAATCGGGCCCTCCAAGTACAACGGGTCTACCCAGGGTCTACCGAGGTATAGGTTCTGTCCTCACTGCACTACAGGAGTCAACCTGCACCTCACTGAAAAGACCCAAATCGCGCGAACCTGGTCTTGCAAGTTCTTATGTTCCTGCTCAGACGAGAACTCACCTGACAGTTCAGGCTGGACTGTTCCTGTTGGAGCAGGAACAAGGCTGATCAGCATATGGCTGGTTACTCTCTGAGGTGGTAGACAAAAAATGACGGACTAGAATGCAGCCAGAGAAATGATCAAGCATTTCATCCCACAATCTTTAAGTTTTTTTCAACTCTACAAAGTTTTCATCAGACCAGGAGAGTCTGATCTATTTCATACTGTACCTGCTTATCCCAGGAACAACCTGGTTCAGTTTCAGTCCCACAGCTGAAGTAATTCATTATTCTACTGTGATTGGTAGCCCAGATTGAAGTTTGCAGTATAATTATTTATTTGATTTGTGTGAAAGACAGATAAATTACTCATGCAAGTTAAACCTTGTGCCTTGTGTTCTTTACCAAGTAAATTTATGAGTGCATAAATGGTTTATTGCATGGACATTTTGCAATTCCAGAGCAAGTTTTCCTTTAAAATCGCTTTAAGATGTTTTACCAGAAGTTTAATAGTTTACAACAACTCTATGGTTTGGTGATTGCTTTATTCAGTCGAGTGATCATGAGAATAATGCAAATTTAGATTACATGTGAGAACTCCATCGTGACATTTAAAGTTACAGGGCCCGATTCACAGAACTAACTTTACTACTCCTAAACTGAGAATAATCCTAACTTCAAGACTTTCGGTATTCACAGAAGGAATTTAGGAGCCCTAAAGTTAGGACTCCCAACTTTACTACTTCTAAACTGAGAATAATCCTAACTTCAAGACTTTTGGTATTCGCAGAAGGCATTTAGGAGTCCTAAAGTTAGGACTCCTAACTTCTGTGAATAGTGAAATGAGTAAGTCCCTTCTGTGAATACCAAAATGGTAGTAAGTTTAGGATTTTTTCTTAAATTAGTTCTGTGAATCAAGCCCACAGATAGGGCTGCCGCCCTTTTTTGCTGGCCTCCACAGAAAAACCCTGGCCAGTGGTGGAGCCAACAGCCATGGGTGGATTCTCCATGTACGAAAAATAGAATCATTACTTTTTTATATGGGAATACCAGTATTTCTAAATGAAAAATGGGCAGAAATGAATAGTTGACACTTACTACCTTCTGTAGTTCACCCAGGTATAATTGGTATGGCCCGATGGATGCTCGCGAGCCGGCGGCTTTGCGAGGAGGACTAAGCTTGCTCTCTCTCCCCCTCCATCATTTTTTAATACTCATTCCTTGCTGGTTTTCTTCTCTGTGTTGTAAATAATTCTACTGCTGTTAGTAGCTTCTTTCCCTCGCCCCCGATGTTTTCTGCGTCTCCTGCTCCTTTGCTTCAACTTTTATCTCCCCCGGTGTAGTTTCTCTGGCATCCATCCACTGATGCTTTTTGTGATGAAATGCAATTTGAAGGTTTTTATGTTTTAATTTCATTTAAAGTACTACTCGGAAGCAGCTTTTCTGATGACCCATGAGGTTTGTGTAGCTCAAGAAACCTTGTGCTTATCACAAGGAACATTTCAATTAAATAAAGGGCATATATTTTGAATTATTTCAGAAAATAAATGTTTTTTAAAAGAAACCATCAGTACATCTCTGCTGGCAGGCGAATATTAGCAGCACTGGCTAGAAATGTCTGCACCACCACATCAAATCAAGGTTACAACACTGTTACAGGGTCATAGTGGTGGCATGTGTCTATAGGACTCTAGTGTATGTATTTACAAGGGGAGAAGATTCTCATTATTGCAATGCTGTGATTGGGAGAGAGCAAAAGACTAGGGGTGGGCGGAATTTGCGTAATCGCGCTATGCAAAGCTCCACAAAACGGCAAAAAAAACGCGAACACATGCAATTGCTTGTTCTCCCTGTTCGCAATGCTTTTTTCCTGTTCGTGAAAGCGGAATTTTTGGCAACTCCGCGTTCTCTGTGGAACGCAAAATTACCCACATTCTGAGAGTGGAACAGAATTTACCGCCCAGGCCTACAAAAGACACACAATTGATGGACGGAATGAAGAACAAATCAAAACATTCACCCCCCTTGAAGAGATTTGGGTAAAATCCATCATTCTTTTGCTCACCATGCCACCCCAATTCAGACTTGGTCATATGCAAATCAGTCTTGACCCTGATTGGTAGAGAATCAAGATTCTGCAGGTATTGAATATTCTTACAGCAACTCTGTCAGGGTCACTTTAGGAATTGAATTGTATTGTAGTGTAGTAGCACTTGAATAGTGGTTCATACCCCAGACATTGCGGAAAAAGTTACACCAAAAAAGGGATGGACTGGTAGCTGGCTAGTCTGTCAGTCGCACTTTGTTGAAACCGTGTGGGGTTGTAGTGTTGCCTTTGTAGGATGGGTGTCACTGATGTAGAAGATGACCCGAGAGGACCTCTTATTGTCTCGCATGGTGCTGTGCTTGCGAGTGTATTGGAGAGAAAAGGAGTAAGAGAAAGCACGCGTCAACATAAATAGCAAAACTGTGATTGGTTGGAATCTAGTGGGTTGTAAGTGTAGCCCTTGTTGGGAGTGTCTTGGAATCAGACATGAGCAGCAAAGGTTTGCTTTTGCTGTAGCCGCGGATATATCCCTTGACTGTAGGCACGTTGTTAACCCTACCGTCTTTGTGTGGGAGATTGGTCCTGAATCCTAGGTTGAGAAAATCCTAATTCATTTCTTGAGCAAAAGCCATATCTTCATACAGTCCTGAGTGCTGATTTTTTTGATGTTTGTCTGGAAGAAGTTCTATACTTTTGCTGCCAGTACATAATAGGTGGTTCCACCAATGTTTGCCATTTCGTAGAGTGGAGGAGTCAGGACAGACACTGATCTAGAATGAAGGGTTCTGTTCTGCAAGTATGTTTTGAAATTTAGCTTGAATGAATAATAAACAAGTACCATACGGGAAATGTGCATTGCCTTGGAGGGTCATCTTCCTAAGAGCGGCTTGGATGCAACTCCATGAAGATACAGCTTAACAACAAAAATAAATACTCCTACTAACTGTAGGAGTCTACTGGCGATGCTTTTCGCTAAATCGGTAGGTAATGTAAAGATACATCGGTCCACCTGTGAGCAGTGTAGGCAGAACGAAACAAACATGGAAGTTAAGGATCTTTGATGTTCACCTGGGAGTGGCAACATTGCTACACCCATGAAGCTAGAGGTCCCTCTGTGAACTAAAGATTAACTCTGGGCGAAGTACTATGCTACGCTCACGGAGCATGCGTAGTTTGCGCTACTACGCGAATTGTACGTAGCACAGTGCAAAAACGCATAGCAAGCTTTTTTTGCTTGCTCGCAGTCCTCAACGTCAAGTTGGTGACCGCGAGCAAGCAAAATCAACATCTCGGTGAGATTTTTTTCTTGTTAACGATCAGCAGCATCAAGTTGCCGAGCACGAGCATGGATTAACCTCCTGGTGAGAATTTCAACGCAGGGAGGTCAGGTTACTCATAGCGAGTGGTCGCGTATGCTCGTGAGAAAGCTGCCGCTGAAGTGCAAATCTACTCGAGCGCCAGAAAATGACTGCTTGCACTGTGCAATCAGTGCGAACAGCATTTCCCTAACACACTATGCAGTTCGCGTAGCGTGCGAAGTGCACTTCCCGTAGCTACACGTAGCGCTAAAACGCGAACTAAGCCCAGGGTTACTAAAGATTCTACCCCTTCCTTTGTGTGTCTGCTGTAATTATTTAGGCAAGCTTTATATCTTGCTACTTGATGAGGGCTACTGTTCTGCACCTGCACGTGCAAGGTACTTTGTTGTCCTGGGATCTTGTGAGCTGAAGGGAGTTTATTGATTAAGGTATCTTCTGGAGTAAGCCTTGCGCCTTGAGACCCTTACGGGTGAGTAGTCGTGCTTAACAAGACACTCGATTGATTGATTGAGTATAGATGAGCATGCACTTTAGAGGGATGATTATATTGGAGACTGATTCAGGAGACTGATTATTTTGGCAGACAGGTTACTCAGTTTTGTATGATCTTGTTTCTCACTTGCTCCATGGTTCTCATTAGTTTTATGTGAATTGGTGACCTGGGCAGTTAGATTTCTTCAAATGCTGATGAGTGAATTGTGGTTGTATTGGCAGAATAAAATTGGGGATGTTGAGGGGAATAAACTATCTGAAATGGCTGTACCACAGAATCATGGTCTATCAAGAGTTGATGTTGAGGGATTGTTGTGGTATCACTAGAAGATTGGTTGAGGGGAAGGGTTTCAGAAGGAGGTGCTAAGTGTGCGGGTAGAGAAACAGGGGTCTGTGGCTCACTGGCGGACAGAGGGTGTTTGGGTGAGGACATGTCAGATGTTAGTGTTGATCAGAGGAAGGCAGTAGAGGGCATGAGGCGGGTCCAGAGAGCGAGGTTGGTCGGAATTGGGTGACTGTGTCTGGGATACTAAAGGGGCAATGAGGAATGTGACACAAGAGGTTCGACTTTGGATACTCTGGGCAAGGGATAAGCTAATTTCAGACGAAGTATCTCAGCTTTGGGACAGTAAAATTCTATACACATCCACCTGGCATGAAGTAAAAGCAATCTTTACCACAGCCAATACTAGGGACTTTTGTTAGGCGAAGTGTTCGCTAATAGTTAAGCGACATTGTATATGTTTCCCCGGGGTGTCCTAGAAAGAAAATCCCATAATGAAACAACTTGAGACAAAAATCTGAAAACTAAGAGTGGGGGCCCTTTGATAAATAGATTACTTTACAAGGAGCTTGAAGACAAAGTTTGATTTGTAAGTGGTGAAGGTAAAAGAATTCAAAACAAAATGCTGCAAAGTTGATACTTTTGAAAAAAGCTCAGTATCTTTATTGCATCTTTACAGAAAACCTAGATGAGACCTATCTTCACCTTGTGAACAAAAACCTTGTAGATCAATCAGTATAGTTTCATCACATCAAGTCAAAACAAATGAACTCACAGGCTACTGCATCCAAACAACAAGGAGTTCCTAAACAAAGAAACCATCGAACAGCAATAAATGTTGGTGTGTCGGCAAAGTGCATATGTCAGAGCACATACACAGGCCCAATTACAAACTACATATAATGTCACATCTGCAAGCTAACATAGGAACTTCTTTATATTTTTAATGATCAAAACCTAATGGTACCTCAAAGGGAGGGTGCAACCTTTCATGTCCTTTTTAGACAGCCCGTCCAAGCAATGGCAAAGCATGAAAAACACAAAAGAAACAATAGCTGAGAGGGGCGGACTCAAAGCCCTTTCTCTTGCTCTCTGTTCTTCTTCCTGTGCAACTTTGAAGAATTGGATTTGAAGTCTTCTAACTAGCCAAAGCTCTCAGTAGACTAACAACACCATGACATGTGTTGCATTGCACCATTAAGCGACAATGGGTAATCCTGCTTTCCTCAGAACCTGGATTGCATTGCAGCAGTATAATTCCGCACAGATTTGAACAGTTCATCCAGTGCAAAAAAATCAAAAGTTTCAGCAGGTCCGAGTGACCAATAAATTATGAAAAACTGAAAGAGAACCATGAGTAGTTTGCATTGTAGGTGGCAAAACGTATTAATGGACCGGTGATGCTCTACATTTAGAAGTCAAGATTGTCAATAGCAGGGCCTACCTGGTCTTCATCTTTAGTAACCCTGGGCGTAGTTCGCGAAGTAGCGCTACATGTAGGTACGCGAAGTGCACTTCGCACTACGCGAGCTACGTGTAGCACTACGCGACTGCGTAGTACCCTGTTTGCACTGTGCAAGATGCACTCATTGAAAACGGCATCTTGCACAGTGCGAGCTGTACTTTTCTGCTGCTCGAGTAGATTTTTACTCGAGCTGCAGCTTTCTCAACGCGGACTGGTAGTTTCTCATCGCGAGCGGTTGCGAGCATACGCGACCACTCGCAATGAGAAACCTGACCTCCCTGCGTTGAGAATCGGCAACTTGATGTTGCTGATCGCGAACGAGGAAAAAGTCTCGCCGGGATGTCATTTTGATTGCTCGCGGTCGCCAACTTGACGTTGAGTCCCGCAATCAAGCAAATAATGATCGCTGCACTACGCTACGCTATGCGTGTTTGCACTGTGCTACGTGCAGTTCGCGTAGTGCGAAGTAGCGCACATTTTGCAAACTACACAAAGCGTAGCGTAGTGCTTTGCCCAGGGTTAATCTTTAGTCCTCCTTGGGCAGAAACATTTTATGCACAGACCAGACACACAAGCAGGGCCGGCCCCTCCGTTATGGTGGAGAAGCATCGCCCCACTGCTGGATCCAGCAGATCAAAACGTAAAATAAAATGTTAGTAAAACAATCAGTAATAATGCTTTATTATAATTTTTTTACTTGTAGGATTCAATGCCGGGTCTTTAGGGAGGGGCCATCAGCAGCAGGAGGAGTGGTGGGCAGAGGGCACTGCCAGGGTGCCTGTCGGTTTGGCCTGCCGTCTTAGGTCGTCGAAGCCGACATGCCCACTTGGGTGTCTTCAGGCTGTTGGTTGGAGATATCAGAAGGGCTCAGGAGCACAGGCTCCCAGCCCCTAATGGAGCGCGAAACCAGCCTGCTCCACCCAATCACAGTACCTCATTCATGCTGGGTAATACAAACATGATAGCAGCGTCTGGATTGGTGCGGGGGAGTCTGTGTGCCAGTGTGCATCGGGGCTTGGGAGGGAGCTGAAGAGCATGGTGAGGTGGCAGGTAAGTTCTACTTTAATTTTTTTTGCCACCGCCCCATCACATTTTTCTGCTAGCGGACACCACTGCCTGACCCAAGCTCCCAAAAGCACACAGAAGAATAGTGCTTGAACATCCAGCACAGGCGCAGCAAAGCAGAGCTATGCAAATCTCTGTTGACGTAAACCTATCACCATGCTGCTGACGTCACATCCTCCCAGAAAAAAGATTGCACACACATCCTACACAGGGGTGCAGCCAGCGTTGTCAGAGTTGTCAAGTTATATAAAATGTCCTGGTGTTGTTACACATGAGTGCTTCGAGGTCCCAGGGAAATCACCAGGAGCTGCTTCAACTGTAGTGAATTTATTGCTCAAAGCACTGTATGAAATAATGAGCGAATTTACAGATGTGTGTGCATTTTTTATGCTGTTAGACTACTGGGATTAAAATACCACTTAAGGCAGAGGCTTGAGTGATCCTTAAGCATTTTATTGGACTGTGCCACATATATTGGAGCAGAGTACATACAATGTTCATGTTCTCATAAAGAAACAGAGGTCCCTCGACTGGACTGGTATTAATGGGCCCTTTTGAAATCTTTTGATGAATAATTTGTTTACACAAATGCATTCCTTCAGTCGGTAATTGCCCTGGCAGAGCAAATGGCAAGACTCAAATTTCAGCTTCAACTTCATCTATTTATGTGCCTTTATTTCATGGCCTACAGGACTCATCGGATGCTTGCTTGGCTTAGCTACACTCAAAACGTTTGCTTTTATTTAGTTATTTGCCAACACATTTTTTGGTGCACATTTTTTATAATTCCCTTCTGTCTGATAATTTTTAGAAACACCATTGTTTTCCTGCACTGGCACTAAGACCTTTCATTGATATGGTCTGCTCTATTCGATGCTTGAACAAATCTTTGGCAATCCAACCAGCCCTGGGTTGAGTGGAGAATGTATATTTTGCTATTTCTTCTTTTTAACTTTCTTTGCATGATATTTTCTGCACAGGTGTGTCACAAATCTGCCTGAGTCACTGTAGGACGCTGGCTCTGTATATACTATACCAAAGTCATGTATTGTCTGTACAGAGTCCAGTGGATCCCAAGAGGATCACAGCGGCTTAAGCAGATAATACCAAAAGCTCTATTTGTGGTAGTGCGGTCGAGCAGTTAGGCCTATCAGAGGGCTGTGTTAAGCAATTGTTGTACACACTCAGGCAAAAAATGATTACACACACTCTCGCTGGAAGGCATTCTAGCGCACACAAAACACACTAGGGGAACGCAGATTCTTGCTCCCACTCACCATTTTAACATTGTCAAGCCACATTGAGAGAAATCCACTACGCTGCGGTTGGCGGAGTTTTGCCAGAACTCCTTGTTCCAAGTGGAACAAGGTGTGGGTAAAACTCTGCAAACTCCACCAGCAGAGTAGACTATTTTGCCCACCCCTAAACAATATAAGACTAGCAAAAGATTTACAGAGCTCTAGTAAAATACCAAAGTCTGCAAACAAAACGTACATAAAATATGAACAGCTTTAGTTAACCCCTTCCACGCTGATGACGAGCTCAGCTCGTCATGAGGTACACCTCTCGTAGGCTCATGTCGAGCTGAGCTCGTCATGAACCGCGGTATTTACAAAACTTCAGCGCACAGCGAGAAAAGCCGCCGCGCGCATGAGGTTAATACCCCTTAAGAAGAAATCTTAAAAATAAAAAAATTTAAACAGAGACTTTCATGTAGTATCCCCACTGCCGCACCAAAACAGCTACTGGCTTTGAAGCCCCTACTACAACCGTGCTAATACTTGACAAGCTTCAGTGTGGAAAAGCAATCGATAGACAGCCTCATGACAAACGGAGAAGAAACAGAATCAAGTCAGTTATCATACTACGTGAATCAGGATATTTCAATAAACCAACAAGCGTCAGAATCAAGGTCCTGTTTGACATCAACATTAAAATAATCCTGCCATTTGATTCCAAAGAGTTTTCTATAGTTACTCAACTCTTTGAGCCTATCTTTAATGAGAGTCATTGGGTTATAATGCACAGAATAATCAACCAATCTTGATTTGTAAAGTGCAGATAATCACCTGCGAGGGTATTGACGCCCAGGTTGCGTTTACTTCACCTAGGACAGTGCAAGGATACGCAGTGTTCCAGAAAAATGTATGTTTTGCTGTCACTGCACTTTTCATCCACTAAGAAAACAGTACTTTGTGCTCTTTTCTTGTTGTCCGGTTTCTGGCCACCTTAAGGCAGAACCCTTGATAAGACCTATAGCTGTCGCAAACACAAGATGATGAACGGAGCACTGAAACTTTTCACACACTCACCCCCAGTCAAGAGATCTGGGTTAAATCCATCATTCTTTTGCTCACCATGCCACCCCAGTTTGGACCCAGCCATGTGCAAATACAGGGTGGCATAATGAGCAAAAGAATGATGCTTGCCCTAAGTGGCCAAGGGTATGCCAAACGTGGGTCCCTTGCCCACTATGCCACTGGATTCAAGTTAGCCTGGCTGATGAGGGGCGATACCCCAAAACTGGTCCCAGGATGCTTGTTTCCAGTCCAGGGAAGACCCGGCCTGGCAGTTCAGGCTGGACTGTTCCCATGAGGAGAAGGGTCAAGACTGATTTACATATGGCTGGTTCCAAATCGGACTAACATAGTGAGCAAAAGACCGATGGATTAAACCCAGATCTCCTCACTTGGGGTTGAAAAGTTTCCGTACTCAGTCCATCATCTTGTTGTGTTTGCTAAAACCTATAGATATGCCAGATCTGAACATGACATCTTAATGCACTAGCAATTCTGATAGTATCCCGTCGTAGTGCATACATTTATCAGCTGCCCTTTAAAGCTCTGCATTCTGCTTTATAATATGTTAAATATGATTTTTAAGTAGGCCTGGGCGGTAAATTCCGTTCCATTCACGGAATTTGCGGAATTTGGGTAATTTTGCGTTCCGCGGAGAACGCGGAATTGCCCAAAATTCCGCAATCTGCAGCTTCACGGAATATTTTGCTTGTTCGCGCTTTCAAAATGCGTGTTTGCGAGATATTTCCCCCGAGCACGCATATAGCATTCGTGAACAGGAAAAAAGCATCATTAACAGGCGGAACAAGCAATTCCACATGTTCGCGGAACTCTGCGTGCTCGGTGAGATTTTTTACCGTTTCGCGGAGCTTTGCGTAGCGCGACTACACAAATTCCGCACACCCATGTTTTTAAGATTATCTGCATACGCATTGAAACTACCTGATAATGTGTAATATTACCACTTTGAGCAATGGCAGTACATAAAAACAAACATATATATCTCCAAGTTTGGAGGATGTCTGAAGACAAGACCTTGGTAAGCACCATGTCAGTGAAAGTAGTAAACTGTATGTGTATTTCCAAACTTTTCAATTCTCCTTTTACATTATAAAAATGCCCTAAAATTATAGCGTGCAAAGTCATTTTGCCTAAAATAAAAATTCCAGGAATGATTGAAGATGTCACTCATGGAACATAGGGCCCGATGTAGGTAATTTCATTTTACCACTTCTTAAATACCGAATCATACGTCTGTCTGTCACATGGCATAGGTGTGCATGCACACATGTGCATGCACACCTGGATTCGGTATTTTACCACCCAATTGGATTGGGTGGTAAAATACCGAATCTGACAGGCCTTTGGGACTCAGAAGAGTCCCACCTACATATAGGAGTTACCGAATCGGTAAAATAGGGCCCCTACATCCAAAAAACCCATTTACCGGTCGGTAACGGCCGAATCGCCCGTTACCGGCCGGTAAATGGCCACCTACATCGGGCCCCACAGTGGCTTCACCAGTAGGAACATCATTTTCATTTATTTTGTGCATGAGATTTTGCACCAGGTCGCCAGATGCAGACCCCAAACCAAAGCAGGCCAGCATCTCACCACACAGATCAATCTTCCATAATCATGCTGTCATCTGGGAGCATAACATTGTGTCATTTAATTCCTCCATTAACCTGGATTGGAGTAAAGGAAGCTATAAGAGGGACACACATATTATAATGTTTAGCTAGCCAATGGGGAGTCTCCCCTCGAAATTGGGAGTATGCGTGATGAGCGATTTCAAATTGAGCAACAGATAAAAACTAATACAAAAGTTAAAAAAAATCCAAAGTAAAGGAGTGTATTGAACATTAAATTTATATACTTCACTTCAATTCAAAATGCTTTATTTCAGACATAGGACCTTAAACGTAGCAGATAAAAACATTACAAAATTAATTTGAACTCTAAAAGCAATGACATAGTCACAAAAATGTGTAAGAAAGATCAAGCCATAACTAATGCAATGAAATCATATGTAACAATCAAAAAAATAAAATCAGTAATAAATACTGTATAATAAGCATACAAACCTGTGCCACATCTTATTCCATCTATTTGTCAACCCTTTGAGCCGAGGTCTAGAAACCCTAGTCAGCGGTCTCCAATATGCAGACAATACGCAGCTTACGTAAAACTCTCCTACAGTGGTGACATCCTAACCCCCCAAAAAAAGACATGGAAAATATATTATGGGCATCAGAAGACCACAAAAAAAAACACACTTCTTAAAACAACGGGTAAAATTATTGATTTTCAGCATAGACAGCACACATTTCAACCTCACGTAAATCTCACGTAAATTTAACTTACCAAACTGCAAATTTACAGCTACATCTATTAAACAACTAATATGGGTGCAGATTTACAAGCCCCGTGTGTCACCTTTACAACAACGTTGTGTAACTTCTGTGATGTAGCGGCGTCGTAAACAATGCGCCACTATGTGAGAGATTTACAACGTGACGCATCTAGTGAGTTGCGTAATGTTGTAAAGCCCTGTGCTACATTATACCTGCGTCAGGTAAAATGTATGCAAGGTGGGCGTTCCGTCCCAAGGAAGCCCCGTAAAAGTGACGCAGTGAAATCTACAAGATTTCACTGAGTCACTTTTACGCCCATGCTGCGTCAAAACCTCGGTCCTGCTTGAAGCAGGCGTAAGGAGTGACGTAGCATGTTAGGTATAGGGTGCCCCTGCGCACTGCTGGAGTTGTGTCGCGCTTGCGACACAACTCCAGCAATGCGCTGCCTTACGCCAGAAGATGCGACGCGCATCTGACTATCCTGGC
Organism: Lissotriton vulgaris; assembly: GCF_964263255.1. Classification (NCBI taxonomy): domain Eukaryota; kingdom Metazoa; phylum Chordata; class Amphibia; order Caudata; family Salamandridae; genus Lissotriton; species Lissotriton vulgaris. The sequence continues at coordinate 324,860 of NW_028241704.1, read as the reverse complement.
GCCATGGTGCGTTGCATTGTAAATGCGACGCATCCGTTGGGGCGCAAGGGTTTTCCTATGTGACACATTTTTACTGGTCCATCCCTGCTAATATGCAGGGATGCGCCAGTCCTTGTAGATCTGCCCCATGGTCTCCAATGATCTACTCAAGACGACTGCTGATGCACTCTTACCCTCCAGGTTAGACACAGGAAACGCCATCCTATCTGTCCTCCTAATGAAAACTGTGCAACCCCGGAAAGGGTCCTACACGCTGCAGCCCAGTGGGGCTCAGAGAAAAGAAAAGTTGACACCACCCCCCCATCCTGAGAGTTCTCCATTGGCCGCCACTTGAGGCTAGAATCAAATTAAAAAATATGCTGCCTCAGATTCAAGCCGCCAATATGTGCAGACTGAGCGAGCTAACAGAATTGCTCAAAATATCTGGTATCAAACACCCAAAATTCTAAAAGTCCTTGGCTTGTCCACATTTTTTATAGGTGATGCCCATCAATTAGGAACTCTCTTCCTACCCAATTAAAAATGGCGCCTGACCTACTCTCATTCAGAAAGAGGCTCAAAACCCACCTTATATCCAAACCCAATACATCAAAAAATCTAATTCTACCCTGGCCAACTATTCTTTGCAATGACAAACAACACTACTCTAAATTATTCCACCATTCTTTTCAATGTCTTCTGTATCTTTGCTTTCAATTTATTTTCTATTAGAACATTGGAATGTTGAGCGCTCCGTGGAAGACCACGGAGTGCTCTGGGCTTCTAATGCCTTTTAGAAACCCGGAGTTCCAACATTCCAATGTTTGTTCACATCAGTTGCTGTGTCTGTTGCTGTGAACAAAGGCCTCACTGAGCCCGAGGGGATTTGAAACCCCCTTGGGCTCCGTGAGGCCTTTGTTTTACAAATTAGAGCCTTCATCTCGGGCCTTTAACACTGGAGTGGGCCTTTAATGGCCGGTAGAGCCTGCTATGTCGGACTCCAGGGCTATAACAATACCTGCTGAGCATACCCTTTCTCAGTCCCTCCCCACTCCCGGGGTTAGCTTGACCCTTGACCCTTCCACAGCTCAGTTTGAGCTGTCTCACTAATGTGGCTAAGCATATCTGGTATGGGTAGTTGAACTTTGTAAAGTGAACTATTACCTGGATGTGAAGATGTGCTATAGAAAAGCACAGTAAACAAATAAATAAAAATTGATCAATCTTCCAGGGGGACTGCTATCTCATAATTGGATAGATCCGGTGCTCCCTTCAGAGGACAGGCCAGTTTGAGAGACAGTAACAGATTTTCTTTGTGCCTAGATTAAGGCAACTAGGGCTCTGTGAAGTTTTTCATTAACACATTTAAATTTTACGCCATTTCACAATGTTTGATAAGTATCCTGGTTTACCTTCCGCTGTGCAACGTACTTCTGCACACCTTAGGATCCCCTCACCAGATAGTAGGGTGATGCATGTATTCATCAAACCCAATCCACTTGATAAGAAATGTAGACTTTCCCTCTACAAATTTACCTTTTGATGAGTATACTGGTGTCGTGCAAGGTAGTAACACTAACTCTTCCGCAAAGTATGTCTTATCTAGCGCCATTTATTAGTGTTATTAAATAAGGACATTCTTGACCAATCTTATCCCAAAAGTCACATTATTTACACAATTCTGGGAAATTGGAAAACTTTGCAACCTCTACCATGCCGCAAAGCTTTACCTAGATGCAACTCTCATGAACACAAGCGGGACAGCTATGGCACTTGCTGCAGGACTGCAGTACCGTGGCATGGAGGGTAATGGCCTTTCCTGCACTTCACAGGTCCTGTGAGAGGACTCTTTGCATATAATCTTCATTTTGGACCCTCCTGCCAATGATTCCTGCTCTGGCCCTGGTTATGAGTGGGTTGGAGTTTTCTGACCTTGTTTTCAGAGGGGTAGGTTTCTGAGCTGTGTGATATTTACTGCACGCAGTAATTACTGGGTGCAATAAAGACTTCCCCCTTTCGTAATATTTTGGAAGTTCAAACCTGCTTGAATTTAAAAGAGGAAAAGTATACACTATTTTCTGTCTCATGTATTTTTGCGGTGGTAAACACCAACAACTGAGGACCATGTTATCAAGAACGGCGATAACAGTATCGCTGCTTTAGCAGCAGGAAACCGCCGCTAAAGCAGTGATAAGGGGCTTGATAATATGCCCTTGTGAATTCCCATAGAAGCCCAGGTTCTAGTGTGAATGATGTCACACCTGGGCTTCTATGGGAATTCACAAGGTCATATTATCAAGTCCCTTTTCGCGGCGTTAGCGGCAGTTTTCTGCCGCTAAGAAGGGGATAATGTTATCGCCCTTCTTGATAATATGGCCCTGAATGTCTTTCCCTAAGAAGTGGGGAGATGTGACGACCTTTACATCTGATAAATTGAGTACACTTCAGTGCCGGATATTTATTAATCAAATGCAAGAATTATCTCATCCTACTCTGGCCACTCATAGCAAGACCGTGTGATTGGATGTGTGGTCCTGCAGTATCCTCTGGCTATTTTCCCTTCCACAACTCTGAGCCATCCACTGAAGCTTGAACCCTCTGAGGCCCATTTACAGCAACCTTTGTTTACTTTCTGGACAAAAACTTAAAACATTTGTCTTTTCCTACAGGGAGCATGCCACAGCCTTAAGTAATTGGGTCAACTTTTGTCTCCCCTGCTGCAAACTGTACCAGGCACGAAAGATTGCTTTCTGCCCAATGGTGCCCCCGGGGGGGTCGGATTTGATTTTGCGAAATAAGCTGTAGACGGTATGACTGCCCGGCAGGCGCTATAAAATCATGGCCCAGCCGCCAACGCTTCCATCGTTAAAGACCACAGAACTATTTTATCACAGGCGCTGACTCCCCTTGTTCTCATAACTTCTGGGAAGTGTATCCAACTGAAGCCTGAGGCACAGACTCCTTGTGTCCAATGAGCACCAGTCGCAGAAGTCCAGGTGAGCAGCAGTGCTTGATCAAAAGGTATTTCAAGTCAACATCTGGAGTCTCAAATAATTTCCCCAGTGTGACTGCTGCGTATGAGCTGTTAAACTGTCAAGACCCTTCTCCAAGTAGGGCTGTTCCACCAGAGAACATTTTAAAAAAGAAATGGCAAATGTGGCCTTTTGACCAAATCTAAGCTTTTTAAGTTCTAAAGCCTCACTTGTGAGAAAGTTAATAGTTCATGGTCAGGTGCATGAGTCTGTCCATGACTAGCATAGGACCTGGCTTGGCAGTTCGGGCTGGACTGTTCCCATGAGGCATAGGGTCAAGACTGATTTGCATATGGCCAGGTCTAAACTGGGGTGTCATGGTCAGCAAAAGAATGATGGATTCAACCCAGATGCGTGACTGGGGGTGAATGTTCTGCATTCCATCCATCAATTGTGTGTCTTTTGCAGCATAGACAATAGACAAGCAAATCTGTGAGAGGTTCTTTGGCTCCGCCCATACCATAAAGCCCTTGAGTTCAGCATTGGATAGGGTGGAAGTTGTGTCTTTCCACTAAAAAAAAATGCTTTTATTTCAGTTTTGTAGCAACTGATGCTTAATACAGCAGGGCTGAGTTGGTTATGGTGACAAGTCAAAGATCAAGATGATAAGGCCAGATCCCTTTATTATGAAAAGCCATTACACGGCCAGTAGGCCTGATACATTTCTAGTGAAAAGCATTTTTAAAGCCAATAGAAATTTAAGGTGGATTGCTATTACACTGTGTTGAAGCCTGTAGAAAGGTAATATGTTACAGGGTGTGTGTGCTTGCTTGTGTGTGTGTGTGTGTGTGTGCATGCGTGTGTGCGTGCGTGTGTGTGTGTGACAGTGGAAGGTGGGCGGGAGGGGAAAGCAACATGAGGGACAGTGGGAGGAGGAAAGGGGCAGTAATCAACGCTACGATGACCAGAAGGAGGAGGACAGGAGGGGCAAGCAACACCACGGAGAGTGTAAAGGTCTGGAGAAGAGAATCAAAGCATGAGAAGGGGCTGGAAGGGATAAGAGAAGCAGGCGACGCAATGCAATCGAAACAAATTTACCCCTCGGAGATACAAGTGCACCGCCATGAAACAAATTTGCTTGATACTTTTCTGAGAGCCGAATAAGTCAAGGAGGAAACCAGAGGTCAGGCAATATAAAAAGGACAAGGAGCAGCGTGGACATGCTCGTTGTCTGAGCTCTATCATCCTGGACATGGAGGGTAGCACGTGGAGTTTGTCCTAAGGTTTCTGCGCTGCGCGGACATGTTCGTTGTCTGTACTCTATGGTCCTGGGCCTGGAGCGCTGCAAGCAGAGTTTGTCCTTATGTTTCTGCAAGTGGTTGTGGTTGGCAAACCAATATTGAACCACAGTCTTAATTAAATTCAATGGGAAAAATTTCTGCTTTTCCAAGATTTGAAAGAAGGAATATTTACCAGTTTTGAGTATCTGGATTTTCATGCAACAGTTTCTTCTTTTGTTCAATTTGGAATTTTTCTTTTGATATTTGTATTTGCGTATGGTTTCCAACATGGGGGCCCTCCGTTATGTTTCTGGAGAAACAAGAACTTAAGAAACTCTCCTATCACTGTTGCATAACTGCAGGTACAATTCTTTATTATGGCCGCCACAGCTGGCTCTACCGGCCAATAAAGGCCTGCTCCAGCGTTAACGGCCCGAGCTGAATGCATGGGACTTTAACAAGGGAGCAGCCGTTTAGCATTCAGTAAAGCCCACTACAGCGGGCTCTAAGGATATTAGAACATTCTGCCCCTAGAGGGCAGAATGCTCTAATTTGTCTAACAAAGGCCTCACAGAGCCCAAGGGGATCGAAATCCCATCGGGCTCCATGAGGCCTTTTGTTCACAGCAACAGCTATGAAAGGACAACATTACAATGTTGGGGCTGCAGGCTTCTACCGGCCATTAGACGCCCAGAGCACTCCACTGTTTTCAATGGAGCTCCCAATATTCCAATGTTCTAATTGTAAATTGATTTCTCACCAATACTGTTCTGACATTGTTTCTGCCCAAAACGCTCTTGTACAGATTCTTATATAGTTATCTTTTGCAGACATCTCGCAGAGAGCATTTGAACAAAGAGTGCGAGTATTAAGATATTCAAAGGTGTCTAAGTTTTGGTACAAAACAGCCAATTCTAGCCCATGACATAATATAGCCTTATGGCCCGCCGTAGAGGGCTATACCGGCTATTAAAGGCCCTCTCCAGCGTCAAACAAGGGAGAGGGACTTTAATAGCCGGTATAGCCCAGCTACGAAGGGCTATAAGGCTATTAGAACATTCTGCCACTACAGGGCAGAATATTCTAACAAATTAAACAAAGCCTTATGGAGAGGGGATTGGAATCCCCTCAGGCTCCCTGAAGCCTTTGTTCACAGCCAGAGCTGTGAACAAAGAAACATTGGAATGCTGGAGCTCCGGGATTCTACCAGCCATTATAAGCCTGGAGCACTCCATTGTTTTCAATGGAGCTCCCAACATTCCAATGTTCTAAAAACATTTAATAACAAGCTTCTGTATACATTTCTCTCTTTATCAGCAAAATTAACTTTACACTAAGTTATCTCAACTGTCCTGCTTCATACTCCAGTATACTGAAACAGGTGATTACTTTAGTTCTGGAGATGCAAATTCTGAAATGGGTATTTTTGATATTAACAGTGAAGTAAAATACATCTTTTGAAACAACAGGTAACTCCAAGTAAACATGAAGCATCAGGATTGCCCTGAGAAATCCCCAGATAATATCAGTATCCGGTGTCTTTTTCTCTTTTCCGTTCAATTCCCCTTTTCCAATTACCTGAGATCTCTCCTCAGTATTTTCACCATCAAGAACATCTGTCCAAGCGCCGTGGAAGGAGGTAATTTCGCTTCTTGGAATCTGTGTTGCCTCTTCAAAGAACTCTTTTTTAAAGAAAAAAGACACTAGTCCTAACTGAGGGATGGAGCAACAGCACAAATGCAGGAGAGGGTGGGGCAAGCAACAAAAACAGGCAAGCAATAACAACAGGGTAACCAGCGACAACAGTAAGCAAAGCGGATGGGACAAGCAACTAAACTAAAAAGAAAATACAGTCAAATTGCAGGTAGTCAAAGGACACACAGTGGATTAAGAAAGCAGTACATGGGCCACTCTCCAGGGGAGGGATAAACACACAAAAAGTAAGTGAAGCCGGCACATGCTGACCAAGGAGAGGCAAGGAAATGAGACTGAAGATGAAGCCAACCAATGGTAAGCAATGGGCGGGCTCTAAGCCCAATTTAAGCTAACTTTAAAGTCTTGCAAGCAACAGCATGTGCCATGTCTTCGGTGAGACCTAAACACGGGCTTTCAAAGTGAAAAGGTGTGTTAAGGTTTTCTGACTTCTGAATCGCCATCTCATCAGCGTGTATCCTTTTTGACAGAGAACTGCTAGGAATGTATCAACAGCTGCCTCTCAGTGTCATTCCAGGCAAACTTCTTCAGAGAAGGATTAGAATTCCCAAAAGTTGTAAATCCGCTCTCCTGCAAAGTAGTAGTCCTGTGGATACAAAATTATGACTTTGACTGGGAAGCAGACCCAAGGAAGCCAACGTTTGTTAGCAGGGGAGGAAAGCCACACCATTAAAGCTGTAGCCTACATCATCTAAAAAGTAAATATCGGAAGATTACAACATTATATAGATTTTTCCAGAGTTACGCATATAAACACACCACTAAAGGACTGTGTGCTGGTTTCATAAAGGGATGTATGTCGTTACAACGCATACTTTTACAACGCCTACCTTTACAACGCATTTTTTACACCGCAACATCCATTACAACGCATTCCATTACAACGCATGCCATTACAACAAAATCTTTGAAACTACCTTTACAACGCATTCCACTACAGCGCATACTACATTTACAACACATACTATTACAACGCATACCATTACATTGCATGTATGGTAAGTATTGGATAGTGTAGGGGTAAAAATTACTATTCTAACTCCAGGGGGTGCAACAGTAGGGTAAGTGTTGGATAGTGTAGGGGTTAAAATTACTATTCTAACTCCAGGGGGTGCAACAGTAGGGTAAGTATTGGATAGTGTAGGCGTAATAATTACTATTCTAACTCCAGGGGGTGCAACAGTAGGGTAAGTGTTGGATAGTGTAGGTATGCGTTGTAATGGTATGCGTTGTAATGACTACATTGTAAAGGTATGCGTTGTAGTGGTATGCGTTGTAGTGACATGCATTGTAATGGTTGCGCTGTAATGGCATGCGTTGTAATGGATGTTGCGTTGTAAAAGTTTTGTTGTAAAGGTATTGCGTTGTAAAAGTTGCGTTGTAAGTGTTGTTTCCCTTCATAAAGCCAAGTGCAGCTCTAAAACTGACCAACAAGAGCAAAGGTAGTGATTTGAAACCAAAAGCAAGTGACAAATCTGAAATTGTGCTTGTATATTTTCATTTTCCATAAACAAACCTCCCAAAGCAGGGTGCAGTTTTTTGGGAATTTGTCATCAGTACACCTGTACATTGCGCGCAGCGGTCCCTGAGCAGAAAAAACATGGCGGACAAGGCATTGGAAGCACCGCCTTAAATAGGGAGGGGTTTCCAACACTGTGTCCGCTGCAGAATGCTAGCCATTGCCTCAATTTAGTGGTATTTTCAAAAGCTTAGCCGACATTATCTCTGATATCAGAGACACAGCAGTGCCCCCGTTTCTAAGAGGAACAAAGAGATTGGCGGATGTCCCCTTACCGCTCACCTCTAAACGGGGCCATTACACTTCTGCCAGGTGAATGTTCAGATGACGTCACACAACACAACAGAATTCTTTACAGACCCGTGGAGCCACAAGGGTAGCCCATTCACAGGGTGACTTGAAGGTCACCTTTCTATTATGGGTCCCACAATGCTATACGCATCACATCGCTGATTGCCACAAATAGGCGCTGAGAGCTATCGCTGTACGTACGTAGGTGGCTGGTGAGTCAGGGAGAGTCAAGCGCTTCATTCGATGAAATTGTTGATTTTCAGCAGTGGGGATGATCATAAGTGCAAGTAAATGCTATTGAAGGACAAAGAGGGCTGAGGTGTGCGCGCTTCCAAAGGTGAACGTATCAAAAGCAATGTATTCAACGGGTGCCAACGCAGCCAGCTTGCATGTGACAAGCAACCCACAGAGGAACACATTTAAGCATGTGCAGTAAACATCTGTCCAAGGGCTTAAGGACTATAGTGCAGTGGATCTTTTTACTGGACCTCTGTCTTGTGATAGATATTTTGACATATAAGCAGGCATAAATTGGACTGGTGTAGAGCAACATTGATGTGTTATCTAACGCGCTGATTGTTCTGAACCAATGGTAGGTACAGTACCCTGGAGAATGGAAAGTTTTCTTGTAAAGTACAAATGAGCTACGGTGTTAAAAGTAAACTGATTGTTAAGGTGTTACTAGGCTGTAATGAATAGTGTGGCATTCAAAAGCAAAATGGCGGCGTGGCTGCGATTTTATGGCATGTTGCAACAGATGGAGGATTTGGAGGTATGAAATAGGTTTTCTGGCTGTCTGATTGGCTGAATCGATAGAAAGGAATGCCAGCTGATTGGCCAGAATGCTGGAGGAGCGCAACATACAATGAGCATGCCTGTTGACACAGTTGCGCACTTGAGAAAAGTTTGCGGCGACCTGAAGATTGAGTTACCATTGTTAGACCACAGCCAAATTATGGTGGTTCAGGCCTGTGTCCTCCCTGGTCAGGAGGGTGTAACCTCAAAGTTTCTAATGGTACCTCTTGTCTTAACCAGACATAGAGGTTTTATTGAGCTCCTGGCCATGGTTATGGCGGAAACAGCTTCCAGAAATGACCGTCAGAGAACCTACTTTCAGCCCATCTACTATGACAGATACGAGTACTGGGAATGCATATTAGAAATAGGCAGTGAGTAATTTGTGAAAAAACAGTGCCAGGGCTCTCGTCAGGAGTCCACTGCAGCATGCACCACACATTGCACCACACATTGCCATGCTACCAATTATAGTAACAAATAAACACCAACAGAAAGCATCAGGTAGGGAATGCACTATGCTGGTCACCGCTTTTTTGCCTTTCTTACACACTGAATCATCTAGATTGTAAGGATTCCTGTCTTTTTCCTTTCAGATTTTCTGTTGGTCCTGATGAGAATCGGACAAAGGGACCGGTTCGAAACGCGTCGACCTTTTTCTTGTGGCCCTATGTCTAAAAATGTTTTTATTTTGTTATGCTTTTGAATAGAAATGTACATACTTCACTAGGGAGGAATTGATTTCAGATGTACTGATTCATGTCATGACATAGGCCCTTATTTGTCTTCTTGTGTTTTTTTGTTTTACGTTTGTTGTGTTAGCAAGTTTGAAGGCGCGACTGTTTGAGATGAGGTATATTTGAGTTTGGTTATGCAAGAGAGTGTATGAATGCCTCACATTTGTTGTCTATCATATCGTGCATGTCTGTCTTTAAAAAAAGGTGTGTTCACATATTTATAAATAGCTTTTGTATTATGTGCCTATTGGAATTGTTGATTAAAAAGAAATAAACAATGATGGATTAAATCCAATCACATGGCTAATAATTCATTGGTTATCAGCCTATTGAACTAGCTGTTGTTCAGAGTAGAGCTCAGTATTTGCTTTCTGTTGGTGTTTATTTGGTATATAGACTCTGCTTTACTGAGATTGAGTCAAAGCCCTTGTTTTGTTTTTTCGACCAATTATAGTAACAACACAACAACTAACCATATACCCTACAAGCAGTCGTGGCTCGCAGAAGTAATGCTGTGGGGCGGTGAGGCGGGGTTGGGCTGGCTGGGGGGTAGTGGAGTCCGACATACGATGGCAAAGGTGAATGTAAATAAATAAATATCTGCCATCGTATGTCAAACTCCACTACTCCCTCCCAGCCCCGCCTCACAGCGTTACCTTTGCGAGCCGCCACTGCCCACAAGTGTGACAATTCGGACTATTTCAGGCCCCTAAAGCTATAAGAATGGCTTGGGTGGCAGGTAACAGGCATTTTAATGTATATTGAATTAATATTTAACTGTTGTTGTGATCATTGCAAAATGAACCAGACATCGCCACCTTGTGGCAGACTGTCACAAGCGCCAGTGTTAACAGTTGAAGCTGGTGCCGAACACTGGAAGCCACCGGCTCAAATTAAGCACTAAAATGGGGGAAAGTTGTTTAGCAGAGTGGAAGAGAACACTGAAAGAATACGTCCTAATGTAATTTGACTTGTAATGCTAATAAAACTTTTATCATATATCAAAGGCAGTGGTGCTGGAACTATTTTCTGAGAAGGCATGCTGCCATTAATATTACATCACTCTACTCATAGGGATTCTGAAAAATCAAGAATGACACAAAAAACAAGTGCAGCAAATGAGCCACGCCCACTCAGAGAGAATGGTAAGGGTGTCAGTATGTAGCTGGTAATGCATTTTGGAGTATACTGTCACAAATGTACCCCTCAAACGTGGTGTGGTAGTGGGCTGTCATTTATAGACAGCACATTCTTCCTTGAGATGAACAACAAATTTGCAGAGACATATAGTTGTATTGATAAAACTATACAATGCACACACGTGTGTAGAAATCAGGTTTCAATGAATATTTATCATTTGTACATCACCAAGAGAGTGCCTTGATTTGTTTCGATCCTATAAAATCTTTGCTTCGTCACACCTAATAATTACAAAACAATTTGTGCATTTGTGCTTTCCTGTTTATTTACTTTGAAATGTTTATACAGTTCATTTATAGGAATTTAAATTCTGTTGTGTGTTAGGAAAACAACACATCCTGCAACATTTTATTTCACACCACCATGATTGGCACATACTGCACTTTACAACATTGTCTCACTGTGCAGTCTAAGAAGGAACAGTAATCCTCAATGTCCCTGGTAAAAGAATAAACAGCAATTTGTCAGAAGACTAGCCTGACATTTGACCTCTGGCTTTGAAGGCACAGATAAGAAAAAAACAAAATGCAAACTTACCTTTAACATCCTTCCACCTTCTGAAATCCAGCATTGGTATTTTAGGAATGGTGCGGCACATCCCCCCCTTTGCCCCGCCCCCAGCACCCTAACTTCCAGCTCCTGTGATCAATGGTGTGTTCCTGTTATCAGTGTGGAAAATAGACACAACAGTGTCCATCCCATGGTGCCCTCAGGTACCAGGGAAGGAGGTGGCTGTGTCTGTGCTTGGAGTGGCGAGGGGGGATGGGGAAAGATGGAGATGGGGTGACTTATGCACCCCAACAGTTGGATGCAGGTTAAGGATAGGTGTGCTTTGGGGAGCTGCAGATGGGTGTGCCTGTCAGAGGCAGAGAGGTTTTAAGGCATGGGCAAAGTGGGCAGTTACCCAAGGAGCCCACCTTCCAAGGGGCCTCCTGGCAAAGTGAACTTTCTCTCTAGCTCACGTTTGTGTATTTTTGGGTCTCAGCCTCATACATACAATTCAATATTGTAAGAGACCATAGGGCTTGACAAAGCAGCAAATGGTAATACAGGTCAAGGTTGCTCCAGAGTGGGGCCCACAAAATATTCATTGCCCAGGGCCACCAACATCCTTAAGATCTCACTGCTCAGGACCAGGGCAGGTTGGTGACTCAGAGGGACTCCTTTTTCCTCCCCTTGTTGCATATGCTAGGAGAGTTGTGCTCATTTCCCTTCGCGATGCAAGGGGGGGGGGGGGGGGGGGGGGGTCTTGGCCGTACCTCGTTTTCCTAGCAATGACATATGACATCATGAAAAAAGGCTTGTTTTCAGGGATAAAACTATACTTTTCAAAACAAAAAAATACCAGTGGCATGGCACTGCAGGTTGTTGTCGATAGGGGCGGGAAAGAAGCAGGGGCAACATTCTATAGTGTTCCGGGCTAGCCCTGGAGAGCAGATACAAAGTGTTATTCAAACAAAAATACTACTCAGGTCCTTGTGGAGCTATACAGGGGCCTATAGGAGCAGCTTGACGTACAGTACCCTTTGATTGCATCGCTAGTGACAGACTGCGTCACTATACTCATTTGCGGCTAACTGCATGAACAGAGGATGCTAATTAATGGTGTCTATGGGGAAGCAGTGTTTACATCACATGTGGCACAACACATGAGATTACAACGCAGTTGTTACAACAACTGCGTTGTTACAACACTTACCATTACAGCGCAAATCATTTCTACGATTTGCTGTAGGGGGCACTCTAAACTAAGGAATGGTATAATTTACTATTCCAACACCTTCCCTACTGTTGCGCAAGCTGGAGTTGGAATAGTAAATTATACTATACCTAAGTCCAGCGCGCTCCCTACAGCAAGTCGTAGAAACAACTTGCAATGTAATTGTATGCTTTGTAACAACGCGGTCATTGTAACAACCGTGTTGTAATTGCATGTGTTGTACTGCATGCGATGTAATATTGCATATTCGCTGGTTACAGTTAGGTTTGATCATAGCGGGAAGAAGTGGTATCTTGAAGCCATCTGCAAACAGTGCCTGTCAGAGGGCAGCCATCGTCACAGCATGTTGGCGATGGCTGGGTTTAGGATTCCTGCAAAGAGAATGCACTGCACAGCTCTGCTTCGCCAGTCAACTACTTTCCCATGTAGGACCTGAGCTCTCAAGTCTCAAGAGAGACGGCGGCCATCTTGGATCTTCAGGTAGAATTACAATTCTGCTCCATGTTACAATGACAAGTCACTTAAGACTTCCTTTTTGCCTTGCAGGGATCCATTGCATCCTGCTGACCTTCGTGACCTCAGAAGTGATGAGGCAGCTCGAGGAGCACTGTGCTCCTGTTTTCTTCTTTATCCCCTTCCCCTATCCCCACATTTCCCACTGGCTCTATTATTGTAAGACTTGTGGTCATTGGTGGAGACCGTGAGAGAACATCGCTTCTGTTGGATCTTGTGCACAAGGTTAGTGCAAACCTGATGCTGAATAACTTCAGTGATGTCATAAATATTCCAAATGTTAACCCCTTGCGTGCTCATGACGGAACCACGCCGTCATGAGCCACAAGCGGTGTGTGCTCATGACGGCATGGTTCCGTCATGCTGCGGCTGCTCTGCCCACTGATTACCCGCCTGTGCGGGCGAATTGTTGAGCGGGCGTAGTCATGACAGAACCACGCTGTCATAAGCACACTCCGCCCGTGACTCATGACGGCATGGTTCCGTCATGAGCACGGAAGCGCCACGCTCACCCCCTAGCCCCCTCGCGCCATGGCGGAATTTGCTGGTGCAGGGAAGGGGTTAATGGGATATGGGACTACTGATGGCATGAACACAGTTATTTGTGATGTCATCCATGACAACATGTAATATGCACTGGAGGGGGTATTATGGCTTCAAAGCTTACTGTAGCCTATTTCCCAGCTTGGGCACCCGCCAATGACTATGCCACAGGCGGAGCTTAGTATTACATGTCTTTATTCGTCTGTGTGTTAACTGCGAACTTGGCATTCTAAATCAGCTTTCATTGCAATCAGCTTTAACACTTACGTCACAGCTCTACGGAGTCCACCTGGAGCCAATAGTGGTCCGTCATTGCTAACTCGTGAGATACTACACTCACCATAATCAGCAAACTAAAGGTGCTGCACATTACAAAATGGCAACCATGGAAATCTACGGTGGCTTCTTCTGCACCTACACAAACTGTGAACCAGGATCAGCGAGAAGCTTCAGTAGTAAATGTGGAACTAGAATCATTATATTATATCTCAAAAACTATTGTACAGATTTACACCAAACTACTGAAGAGATTTTATTTGGAAAAAGTCCCACCATCCTATGGGAAATATCCTGCAGCTAGTGCAGAAACTGTTGGATGATTTGCATCAAAGTTGGCGAGGTGAACCCACCTGGTCCAAAAGACAATCCATGTTAGATTTGTTGAAAATCTGTCGAGGTTTTTTTTAAACAAAATCTATTGGACAAACGGGGTTTCGGGTTCTGGTTCTCAGATACACCCAGACTCATTGCCTATGGTGAACGTTCTTACACAGCAGTTTCATGCTTTGCCAAAGGGCACAGAGCATCAGGATAAAATCCGAAATATCCTTTGGAAAAACATTGTTCAATGGAAGGTCCGGTTCTTTGCTGATAAGGGGAAGCAACCCTGCACACGTCACATCACCAAGGAGAACTAATAGTTTATAAAAACAAAACACGCCATGTTTGTATTCTTTTATTAATCTTTCTTATTTCCTGGAGAGATTATAGAAGTAAAATGGAAACTTTGTTAAGGATTCATAACTGTGCCACGCTGGCAATGTTGACGTAGTTTCTAATTCTTAATGGTGTTTGTATTTTTCTTGTAATCTCTCTTCTGTGTTATACTTATTAAATAATGTCTGGGGTTGAAGGAGTTGGTTGGGAGCTAAAGTTACACTACTACCTTACATGGTGAATTAGATGGCTTTTTATGCATCAAGTTCTATAATCTGGAGTCCCTCGTCAATCTAAACAAAACTTTAAAGCTTTATGTAGAAGCAAAGCATCAAACAGGGGCGGCTCCTCCATGGGGGCGGAGGAGCACCGCCCCGCTGCTTTCTTGCAGAGCATGAATCAGAAACATAAAATGGTATTTCAAATTCGGGGAGGAGTGGCTTGCCCAATGCTGTGGGATCTGACTGTTTGGTCGACCCTCTGGGGCAGACCAAACCAGTCATGCGCACTCTACATTTTCTATATGTAGGCTGCCTACATAGAGAAAATGGCCTCCCTACAGTCACCCGCTGGGCACCGTCTGCACCAATCACAATACTGCCATTGCAGCTTTGTTATTGGCTTATGGGAGGGGAGGGAGGATGCCTGCCTCCTGTTCCTGAGGCAGGAAAGACAGAAAGCAGCAGGAAAACACGGGCACAAGAGACCTGGCCAGGAGCGGAAGCGGCGCGGGACCCGGTAAGGTACGTTTTTTTTGTTATCTCATCCCCCCCCCCTCGTGAACCCCAGCGCGACCACCCCACCCACCCACCACCCACGAGTCATGAGAGCCGCGACTGATCACATAACCACTTCAGGTTGTATTAGAGATACAAAAGGAGCCAGGCTGAAGGTACACAGTGACGCACGTACCTGTAGAAGTCCAATGTGGTGTGTACAGGCTCAAAACGCCGCTGCTACGCTGCTGCTCTCACTTCTGAAATTCCCTGCTTCCTGCCTCGTTGTGTGCACTTCAAGACCTTGTGTAACACCCATATGATCATAGGTCCCCAGGGCCCACCTATTTTGCCCCATTTGCTATCCCTATATCGACCTTCACGGCTCCTTCGCTTAAGCTGGCCTCTGTTCCTTGTGTTAAGAGAGTAAGATTGGGAGGCCGCTTGTTTGTGCAAAAGCCCCAGTTCTCTGGAATATGCTTCCTCCCCCCATCAAGAATGTTCAGAACCACTTATCCTTCAGGAAACTTCTGAAGACCTGGCTTTTCTCTTCTTAGGACTTACCTTGGCGCATTCTGCCTCGCTGGCCATTGTTGCAGCAGGTTTAGAATTCAGGACTAGCGCCGGGGAGCCCTATTGCCGGGGCAGCTACGCGCTCTATAACATTTGTAATATAACAGATTAAAAAACATGTTGACATTGCTTCACGGACTGTGGCTATTCTGAACCCTATGCAAACACTGATGATGCAATTGTGCTCTCTCCATTTGAAATACAGGGAGGTGTGGTATGTAATTACCACACAATTATGAGATTCAGACCTCAGAATGGGAGGCAAACATTAGTCACATGTATTTTTCCAAATTCTGAGGTGCACAATCCCATCTTTGGTCAATTTGCCAGAATAATTTGCACCAGGGTATACCTTGTGAAAACCCTGTAGAGAAAAGTGGAAGAGGTGGCAATCATTGGTGAACTGGAGTTTACACCCAAATTGGGGGTAAACTGCAGGTCATGAAGTATGCAGGATTTGCACACTTTTGAATAGAAAGGCAGAACGGCTGAACTCTTGTACAGACACAGTAAGAAATCAATATTTCCAGGCAATCTTATTCCTTTGCATGGGTTGTAGGACTGGAGGAAACCCAATCAAAATAGTTGGCAGGTCTGGTCCTTCTAGACATTTACCTGCAACCGATAGGGTCTGGAGGGCTGGTTTGGTGTGGAAGAGTCAGTCATTCAAAGGTGGTTACTGGTAGACACTGATTAACACTAGGGAAGTTAGGACCACATTTAGAGTCTGGTGGAACAGGAGCAGTGCCGAAAACTTGTGGTGTTTCAACAAATCTAGCAAACTTCCGTTTCCGCCGCTTTACTTAGATCCCGAGAGTTTCCGACAGTCTTTGATCTTGAGGCCCATGTGTCCCAGGGCAGGTGGTCTTGGCTTCCCTGGGTGAAGGCTCCTAAACCAGCAGGGAGACTATCAGGTCTTGGTCCCCAGTCCTGGTCCCAGGCAGAAGTCTTGCAGAGCTTCCCCACTTTAGACCGCCTGTCAAGCTGCTTGGCGGATGACAACTTTTGAGCTCTCAATCTCCCCTCCCTTTAGGCCATTTCCAGATTTGGGCTCTGGGCCTTTGAAGTTTTATGTCGGGGTTCTGCTTCTTTTGAAGTGCACCATTCCTTTAAAGACTCTGTCACAGCAGGAGAGACTCCAAAGCTGGCAGTCCCACAACACCGGCCATGGAAGTGACTTGAGCTCAGACCTGGATGTCAGCCACAGTTATATGCACATCAAAAGGTTAATCCCGGGCCGTCTGCCCTACTCTTTCTGATTCCTTTTCCAGCCCTGTCTCCTTCTTGAGATGTGCCCAGGCCCCTTCCTTGTGATCTTTCACTGAATCAAAGAGCCCCCTTTGAAGTGTAAAGGGGAGTCTCTCTCCCTTCTCCAATACACAAATCTTCCTGGGGGATTCCTCTTGTCCTCATATCCTCAACAGGCAGGCCTGGGTGCCCAAATTGGAACCTAGGGTCTTGCACTTAATTTACCATTGCAGGCACACTTGCACTCAGTGTATATACACAGGACACACTCTGTCCAATACTGTTACCTCCATGTATCGCGCCACCACAGAAACACACACATTCAGCCCACACATTCATTCTGCATGCACTGCTCAGTACAGCAGCCTTTCTGTGTTGTTCCATGGTGAGCTACTTACAAAACCACACACTGCCAGCACACACATTCACCATGGGCATGATGCACAACACCTCACCTTTCATGCAGTGTACTTTGCACAAGCACACTTAAATCCAGCACTTGCTTGCATGATTCATGCACTGCACAGCACTACATCTGTATGTAATGAGCCCCTCAAAGGTATACCTCCAACCAGCACAAGCACTCACCATGCGTGCACTGCACAGCACTGCTCTATCCCTGTACTGTTTCCTTCCCAGTTGCACAAAAAACCAGAGCATAGTCAATACTCTTGCGCTGCGCAGCACTCTACATCCAACCAGTATAGGCTATAGGGTGAGTTAAGGACACAGCA
This sequence comes from Lissotriton vulgaris, assembly GCF_964263255.1. Classification (NCBI taxonomy): domain Eukaryota; kingdom Metazoa; phylum Chordata; class Amphibia; order Caudata; family Salamandridae; genus Lissotriton; species Lissotriton vulgaris. Next base: position 307,391 of record NW_028241704.1, on the reverse strand, counting down.
GATGAACTTTAAAAGGCAGAGTGAGCCTGTAGGCCTCCCTCCAGTGACACAGGGTAAAGAGGACCTATTCCCACCTACTGATCACTACACGGTAAGCTGCCACCGCCTCGCTCGTGCTGCTTAACCCGTGGTGAAGTCAATAGTCTTCCACCACTATAAGGGTAGCGCTTTGCTTCAACAAGACAGCAATATGTGGGACCGGCTTATGTTGTAGTGCACATGTATGAGCAGTGTTTGCCTATGACAACAAAAATCAGCATTAGGAATCCAGACCACAGTACAGTTGGGCACCTAGGACAGGGGTGCACGTCCATTACCACGAAGAGGACTTTTCTGACACAACATTAGGTGTTTGGGTTTGGTAATCTAAAAGCATCTACACTGCAGTGAAAGCCACCCATGCAGAAACTCTACTTGATAAACTGTAGGCTAAGTGAATTATGATGAATGATGTTAGCTGGTTTCTTAATGATAAAATAGGAACTCACATTTGAGTCATAAATTCAGGAGGTCCTTTTTTTGGTACACTTCCTGGGTTCGAGTGTTTTCTGATGGTCATGATAGTTGCTAATGTAGCTCAGAAAGTTAAGGCAACTGCTGTTAAGATGTGCCCACTTGTCTGAAGGTTGCTGCTGTATCCTCTTTATCTGCACTAGCCTAATATGAAATAGAGAACCTACCTCCCACCTGAAGGCTCTCGACTTCTGTAGGACCCGGATATATCATCCTTTCAAAGTTGAGCAATTTGGATCCTGGGGCCACCAAGAGGCAATCAATTGAGGGTATATCTTGGCAATGGTACCAATGTGCACTGTTTATTGCCCACTCACCAGTTTCTACCCTTGAGAAATTGATTAGACCAAATGTAACGATGGATCGGAATTCTAAACTGAGTGATTGCTTATGCTCAGACCTTTTGCTAGTATTCCTCCTGTCACCTTTTGTGTGTTTGATGCAACGCTGTACATAGCAAGGGTAGGTCCAGACGTGGGTCCCGGACATAAGGAACCAAGCTACACTCGACTGACGAGCCCCAATGAGAGTGAAGCAAGTCTTTGGTTGCTCATGTTCTAGGTCAGGGAGGACCTGGCCTGGCAATCTGGGAGGTCTGTTTCTATTGGAGAAGGGTCACGACTGAAATGCATATGGCTGAGTCCATTCTAAGGTGGCGTGGCGTGCAAACGAACAATGGGTTGGGATGCTACCCTTGGTAATTGCCAGTGGTTAGACTCATTGCAAGCATTCCTCCGATCACCTTTTGTGTGTTTATTGCAGAATAATTATCTCCTTTTATCAACCAGGTTAAACTGTTCACTGACCACATTCACTGAGAACTTGCTGTTGAGCTAATTGAATGGAACAACGGTGAATAGAAAATGTTGGTACCAAAGCCAATCAGGGTTGCTCTTCCTACATGGATAATACATGTTATCGTGATTACTATATGTAGGAAGGGAAGTCTTAATGCTACACCATCAGCTAAATAAATGCATAAATTGTTCTCAATAGTTGGACTTCTTTTCCATAAGATTACCATATTGAAAGTAGAAGGCACAAAAGGTACATAATCAAATTTGGGGCCATTTTTTAGTAGTACGTTATGGTATTGCGTAAACTTTTAAAGAATTTGCCAGCCCACCCTGTCATTTGGAATCACCATTAATGTAAGCCACTTTCAACAACACAACAGGACTTGTGGTATATATCAAATCATAGGGGAGAGGATGTAGTCTTACGGCTAGAGCGGGCGACCTCGAAGCTGGGGAACCGGGTTCGAATCTCAGCAAGCATGCTCAACATCCTGTGATTCTGGGCAAACCGCTTAATCTCCCTGTGCCTAACAAAAAGAATCAATGTGTCTTTTTGTAACACAGCTGGTGCTCATGTAAAGCGCTCTGATACCTGATATCCTCGGGTCTAGTTCGCACTATATAAAACTAAAAGTATATATATATATATATATATATATATATATATATATATATATATATATATATATATATATATATATATATATATTCCATGGTCTCTCCTTATGTATGAATTGTGGCTGACCACTTGCTAGGTTTCTACAAAGGTCTGCTGGCTTCAATCAATGGCAATTAGTTTTCACCCTATAAGAGGGAGGGGGTAGACCCCTCTGGTTATGGTGTCAGACGCCTTGAAGGCCATTGTAGATATGGACATCTCTGCATCCATTGATGCCATGCAGTTCTGACACGACAACTGTAGTGGCTTTGGGAGACTGGTCCTTCTGGGGTCCTCTTGTACTTTTCATCTCTTCTATAGGGCAACACACAATCAGTCAAACCATCTCATTTAAAGCCTATCCTTACCGCAGGCTTCTTTCCCACAGAAGTACTCCTAGATGATCAAGTCCACACTTCATCTAATGTCACCAGGTCCTTGGGTTTCACTGCCCTATAACACTCAGACAACATTCAAATCAATGCCCACCTGGACGGGCAGCCACGTTCCCAATTTCCTGACTAATTGAGATAACTATGAATCAACAATACATATAAATATGAGTGCAATTTCCTCAAATCAACTTTCACGCAATTATGCGGAATAAATATTTCTGTTGACTTGATGAATGTTTCCCTGTGAGGCTGTAACTTGCACAATAAAATCCCAAAAAGTACCAGAGGGAGTCTGTTGAGTGGAGAAAATGTCTTGTTCCAAGAGAAGAAGTCCCTCAGCGAGACATTTCCTATTCAAATCAGTCTATCACTGGCAAAAATTGCACAGCGCTTCACACAATCAAACGGTGAAAAGTTCACATATTGTACGCAACATGAAATGTGGTTATTACTAGGGGTGAGCCAAATGTTTCATTTCGCCCATGGAATTGGTCGAATTTTGGACAATCCGAGTGACCTTTAACGGGGAGTTCAGACCAAATTCCACAAATCACTGAGTGGTAGAATTTTGCTCCTGCAAGGCTCCAGAATATGCAAGTTTAGCGTGAGCGATATTTGTTGCCCTCTAGCGTGAATTTCTAACACCGGTCGGTTGAAGACATTCATGGTCAGAGGTCTACCGTTCGAGTAGATTTTCTACTCGAGTGGCAGCAAAATCAACTCAAATGGCAGTGCGCTTTTGCACAACGCATGGTGCAATTTGTGTTGATTTTTAGCACTGCTCGCGCTACCGGCACTAAATTGCAGAGCGAGCAGGGCGAGCTGCATATTTTCTGCCTGAAGGCAGAATTCAGCAGAATTGAAATTCAGCGGACTCTATCAGAGTTTTTCTGCACCTCGGCGGAATACCACAGAGTGAAACTCTGCAAATTCCACCCACCCTTCGCTATTACTTGAAATTCCACCAATGAGGCAAAACGTTCACACAGGCTTGGTTTCCAATCAATAAATCAATATGTTAACAGCTGTTAATAATGGGGCCTCTGAAAATTGCTTCTCTATACAGTAAATAACATTGTTTGCACTTAGTAAAGAATATTCATTTAATTATCTAACAATATCATTCTCTAACAAAGATTATCAGTAAATTTGCTGGTTTGTTAATGTTATAGTTAAAGCCCACTGCCCCCACTCCAGGTCCCCATCACCAGTAGCTACTGGGCCTGGCCTTTGACCACACACAGTTGGGAATGCGCAGAATGTCGTCTTTTGCTGTACCCTGCCTAGGGTCTTCCAACCTCACTACCACTAGCCTTAAACTTTTGACTGAGCAGGGCATGACCACAACTGAAAAACAGTTTCCCTACCCAAGTACCTGTTGTGCGTTATCTTGAACGATGCCCTACGTCTAGTACCGCACGCATGGTACACACTGGCACAGCCCTCAACATGTGTGAGTGCTGAGATTCAGGAAACTCCTCAAAACATGGCTGTTCACTCAGGCATATGAATAACCCACCAGGACTCAGGCTACTCCTATATATAGCAATATTTACAGATGGCAGTGGTGGTCTAATTGGTAGCACATCAACTCTTTTAGTGCATTCAGGGCCATAGGTATCAAGGAACCAATTTGCGATTCTGTAATAGCGATTTTTAAGAAATCGCTATTTCAGAATCGCAAAATGGTATGTATCAGGAAAAACGATTTTTTTAGCGATTTCTTGATATTCCTTAATTGCGAATTCGCAATTAAGGAATACTTTCCCATTAATTTCTATGGGCCAGGAGGCCCATAGGAAGTAATGGGAATTTTTTCTCAATTTGCGATTTGCAATTTGCTAATTGCAAATTGAAAATAATTTCAAGGGTGCAGGGGTGTCCAAAGGACACCCTGTTGCACCCCTGAAATAAGCATAGGTGCACATGTGGTGCACATACATGCCCTAAGGGCATGTATGTGCGTCACATGGCACTTTGAAAAATGCAAAAATGTGCATTTTTCAAGGAATTCGCAACTTGGGCAATTTACGATTCCTGAAGGCCATTTAGCAAAAATTTTTTCCTTCTTACATTGCATTTAAGGAATCTCAAAATGTGCTATTCCTTAAATGCAATTGCAAAATAAGGAATCGCAAATTTTGCGATTCCTTATTTTGCAATAGATTTTCCTTCATACATATCATTTTGCGAACTCGCATTCGCAAAGGCTGAAATTCTGCGAATTTCGGCCTTTGCGAATGCAAATTTCAATGATACATACGGCCCTCAGTGTATACAGCCAAGTATTGGTGCCACTCCCTAAGGTGCCAAAATACTAGAACCCAAATGGTCCCAGTGAAAACGTAAAATAAATGTATAAACCTCGGCACTCAAGATCTATTCAAATGTCCATTCCTAAAGCTGTTTAGCAAAGACCAATTCAAAATATCAGCAAGAAGTCAATTCAATTCCTACTGTGTCAATTTTAATATCAAAGTCACCAAATCTTGAATCACAGGTTTTCAAATTTACAGCATAATAACAATATAATAAGGAATAGACAGCTTAGTTCTCCTATTTTGGGCGTTGAACCGGCAGCCTATATATAGCGCCAAAAAAACCAACCGCTGTATGTGCGCTTGTAACGGGGGTGAGGTCGAAAGGCTTACCCCGGGGGAATTGTGGTGTCCGTGCCCCGCTGACCCTGAACCTACTCCTTCGTTACAAACTGACCCTTGGAGAAACAATCAGGGCAACCGTAGCGTTCGATTCCCAGCAGGAGGATCCGCCCCCTGAGGACGTCAGCACCACCGGAATGGTCAAAGGCCAGGACGTGATGTATGGAGGGTGTGTTTACACCCCGGAGGAGCGGAAGGAGGGAGACGAGACGGCAGCAAGCGGAGAGAAGGACGGAAACGAGGAGGAAAAGACCCCGGAGGAACATCGAGGAGGCGAGGTGGAGCCGGTAAAAGGAGGAGAGCCAGGAGGCCAACGACCCCGTGATCCGCCGTGCCACACTCCAGAGGGAGGAGTGTGGCTGTCACAGGTACGGCGGCGTTGGACAGCCTGGGTGGGGAGCCGGAGTGCTCACGTGTAAAGTAGTGTAAAAAGCCCTTGTTTGTTTCCTCCCCTTCGTGTCATCGACCCCCCCCCTTCCACTTCCCGTATCCTTCCCTGTACCACACCTCCTATCCCGACCTTCGTTCACCGTTGCACAAAGTAGTATGAGCACTGTACACTAGGGCTGTCCTCACTACCCCGGTCCCTGAAGGTGCATAACCTGAGAAGAGCATACAGTAACGGCATCCCTCTCTCTCTGGTCTCTTCCATGTAACGGAGCTGGTCGGAGTCCTGCAAAGAGCTTTCCCAAGACCATCAAGAAGCTGTAGAAACATCAACCACGGATCCCAGCACCTTCCCCCGAGACCGCCTGACCCAGAGGAGGAGAAAGACATTTGTATATAAAAGCACTTTGAAAATAAAACCCTCTTTGCCTGCAACACCTGGTGTCAAGGTCGTCCCTGTACCCCCGCCTACAGCGCTCTACAAATAATTTTAACATAACAGTAAGCATGGGCCACAGAGAGAGTGCTCCCTAGGCCAAGGTGGTCACCAGTGACCAGGGTCACAACACAAAGTCTGAATCCTGGGTCTGGCCCCCTTCAGGGATCATGACACATGTCTCACCCATGATGCTGCCGCATTACCTGCAGACATCTCAGGAGGCTCTGAAGCCCAGGTACAGGTGGAAAAAGACCTGCTGAATGGTTCTCACTCTTCGTGAATGAGGCGAGAGGTCATCTCCCTCCCTTACCAGTGAGAATAAGTTCTTAGCTTGAATATATGTAATGCAGTGGCCCTTATATAGTGGGAACCTAGCTGATAAGCAGCAGGGTGAGAAATGGTACATGCCAAATGTGCTTAGATATTACCCATATGTGTATGGATGTCGATTCATAAAAGTTAGGCCTGGGAGAAATTTCAATTACATTGTAGTAATTAGAATAATTTTAGTAAGTACGCATTGCTCTTGGAAGCGAAATTACAGAAATATTGCGATCATGCCAGCTTTAGCAATTAAGAGTAATGTGGGTAAAAAATCCTACCCTAGGAGCACAGGAACAATGAACTAAGAGAGCGCGAGCGGTGGCACTTATCGCATTTGGCGATATTTTCTTAGCACACAATTCATCCTTGTTCCTATTCTGGACACAAGGGTGAGTTTTGCACTCAGAAAATAGAGCTAATTGCTGGCTCACGCTTCTCACATAATGTGCATAATTACAAGTAATTTGGAGGTAATGACTAGAAATTCCGCTAAAGAGAGATCCGCGTCACTTACGCCCCGCCCGCCCCCCCCCCCTCTACTCAAAATGCATATGGAGTGGTGGTGGCACAGCACCCCTTCTGATTTGCAAGAACCCTCAAGGCTCATTGCTTGCCCAACATTTTAGCCATGCATAGTTCCTATTTGCTAATGAGGAGTGAACAGGAACAACAAATTGTGGAACCTACTTAATGTATTTATCCATAGGAAATGTATTTGTGACCACAGTCTGCAATAACTTCACCCTCACCCAGGTTAAGGTGTACAATCGTATGATTGGCTGATGCAGGTTGTTTGTAATACCCCACCCTCTGAGTTTCCTCCATAAGTTGTTCCTGTCTACTGAGTCAAATGCAGCTGAGTAATCAACAAAACATACCTAGAGTGGGAGCTGCTTCTGGTTGGTGGCCTGGTGAATTTGACAAGAGAGTGCCACTCGTCTTTGGAACCACGTTAGGTGGCTGGTGACATCATCTGATTTCTTTGAGGTGGCCAATAGCCTGCAGGGTACTGCACGCAGAAGTGAACGGGAAGTACACTGCGACAGCTATGGATATGCTCTCGCATGCTCACTACCGACACAGTCCCAACCTCCCACCAGCAACACCTTCAGGGGCTTTTAGCCACCATTTGTCCTTCTCGCAGAATGGATAAAGCCCTCCCTGATGTTGTTTACCTCTATTTTAGGTTTGGCTAGAGGGAGTTTCAGTTTTCCTGAGAGGCACAAGGTGAGTCTACTGAATATTCACTCACTCATTCATTCATACTTGCACTCTCCTTCATTCATTCATGTACTCAATAATCCACCCATTGACGTATTCTCCCATCTTCACATCCCCACACACATGCAAAAACCTGTCAACCAATGGAGAAGCACTGTTACTTATAATTAGGGCTCCCAGCAGGTATTTATTTTTTAAACTTTTCTGTCTATATTATTCCATATTTATTTTTTGGGCCCTCTTTTTGGTATTTATCCATATTTATTTTGTGTTTTGAGTATACATTGAGCTGTAAAATGGTATAGTTACACAGTTATTTAACTCATAGACATGCACTCATATGTGGATACCTGTCACGTTTTAGCAAATTAAGCAGCCCCATATAACAAAACTCTACACCAACAGGTACATCTTAGCATTGCACTACAAATATATTTTCACATATGCCTGTATTTAAGGAAATCTCATCCTGTTTTTTAACTCCCCATGCTGTCTATCTTCTCAGATTTTGCCTGGAATTCATGAAAGACCGCATGGAGATTCTTCCACAAGAACCAACATTTCAGTATTTTTCTGCTTTTAAAAATAAATACAGACCGGAAACAAATTGTTTTCTTTCGGCAAAAATCAGTAAAAACGGAAAGCTGGGAGCCCTACTTATAATATCACCAGACCTATGGTTGTTGACAATGTTTGTTCATATATGGTGTCCATAACTCATCATTATACTTTCCTCGTGGTCAGCGTAGGGCCACCAGACTTTAGTAAAGATTGTTGCAGGAGACTAGGGATGCAAATGGGTTAACTGTGGTCTGCTACTAGCTCTTGGCACACATGGCCACCTCAGAGCGCTTTGTCCCTGCTGGTCCTCCCTGACAGAACAGAACCTGAAGGCCTCATTGCAGTGGACTTAGCATTAGAATCACATCCTGCCTTATGGCCCAGAACGTGTGTCGCGTGGCGCGTTGAGAAAATTGAATCCATTATTATGAACATAAATGCAACAGACAGCCCTGTTGTGCATGAATAAATGCCAGTTACTCGCCATCAGCGACTAGAGCGGAGAAATTAATGATAGTTGGCCGTCAAGACCGCGTCTGGGAAATTCGCCAAGACAATCTGGCTGCCCACGAGGAGCAACAAATGCCCACGCTGTCAGCCCCGCTCCAGAGCACCAAAAAGACTCCAGATGTACAGCGAGATGGGAGCTCGGGAGCTGTGACCAGACCCCCTGCGGCTTCTGCAGACTCCGGAGTTAATGTTCTTGCAGCTTCATCTGCGGAACCTGTCTGATGAGACCGTGTGGATGAGGGAGTGCATCAGGTTGCAATCTGATGATAAGCATCAACTGGTTGGCCTTCAGGCTCTTTCAGGCATCCAGAAGGCGCCAGTTTAAAAGTACTTCTATTAAGTAGGTCCATAGATATGTCAGGTTTTCGTAGAACACTTCTTAAAAGCCTTGCATTGTGCATCTTGGGAAGAGGTACTCGGAAGTGTGAAGAGCATGGTCCACATGGGATGCTCCCTGTGTCTGACACCACTTTGTGGTGTTGGTGTCCCAGGATGGACAAAGCAAACTCAAGAAGTTGATGGACAGAGCACTGAAACTTTTGAGACACTCACCCCAAGTCACAGATCTGGGTTGAATCCATCATCATTCTTTAGCTCACTTCGCCACACCAGTTCGGACCCAGCTATATGCAAATCAGTCTGACCCTGTGCCTCATGGGAACAGTCCAGCCCAAACTGCCAAGCCATATCTTCCCTGGACTGGAAACAAGCATCCTGGGACCGGTTTCAGGGTAACACCCATCATCAGCCAGGCTAGCTTAAAAACAGTGCCACGGTGAGTAAGTGACCCGTGTCTGGGCATACCCTTGCCAACTTTGAGCGAACAAAGCAAACACAAGGAGATGATGGACGAAGCCCTGAAACTTTTCAGACACTCACCCCCAGTCACTGATCTGGGTTGAATCCATCATCTCTGCACAAAGGATTCACCCCATTAGTAGAGATTTAAAATCGAAATACAGCAATAAAAACCAAGTATGTGGCTAGTCAACCTTTGCGAAGAGTCTTTCATTGTGTGGCAATATGCACCACTTGTAACTTTTGATCCATTTGAACCAGATTTTTTTTATTTTATTGAACTCTGTAAAATATGCAGCAGATGATGAATTATGTGGCATGTGCAACACATCTACAATTATGCGGAAAACACTGCTACCGCAACATTGCATAATTCCAGTGCCCCGACCATGTTATGTCATGCATACTTGTCAGAAACCATGCATTTGCAGGAATGTTTTTTATTAGTGGCATTGGATCGCCACCATTTTGGAATATTAACCACAGTGGGTGAGATAGGGCACAGGTGGGACCCAACTCCATTCTCAAGGGGGTAGAGTCTGCCCTTGACCTGACCCTCAGTTAAGGACTAGCCAGAGCTTTCCTGACCAGGTACTCTACAGGAAGGCCCATCAGTGGATGACTATAGGACACAGGAGAGTTAGTTACACCCTCACACTGGCTCAGGTGATCTCAACTTCCTTGCTTATCATTGGCTTCCACAGGGAAGGTAGGAGGACTCCAAGGATTGTCGTGTTAGGGGATGGGAGGGAGCAGTACTATAGCAAGAAAAGGAGAGATCAGGAAGTGGTAGAGTGGCAGTCAGGGAGGACACCCAAGGGCCTGGGTAAATGAAGTTTGACAGATCTTTTGCCAAATGAAGATGATGTCTTAATTGCCACCTGGCTGTCCCAAAGGTTGTGGTGATGTTTACATCAGTGCAATCTCTGAGGCATATAAGACAGTCCATGGATCCCGCTTCTATGGGGGACCACATATCAGTGAAGGAAGCCCTTAGGCTTGCACCCAACAACCTGTGAGCATGAGTCTTTATCGCTTAATTCTTCGACACAAAAACCCAGACGGAGGCACAGAATACGTAATAGTAACAGTGAAGGCAATATTTGGATGCCACATGCACCTTTTCTGAACACCGGTCCAGCTGTGAGCCTTCTTCTGTTACAGGTCACTGGTGAACTCCCTACTGGGACTGGGCATCTCCCACAATGGATGTAGGGTCATTGACTAGTTGTTTTTTAAAAACGTTTAGTAGATTTAAGTACTGCTGCTGGAATGAGTACTGGATTGGAGTCTATATAGGATCATTCTGGCTTCTGAGCTTTCCTTAGTTTCAGATGTGAGGGTTTTTTCCTTGTTGTGGCAGGTAGAAAATTCCAAAACTAGAAACAAAAAATCCTCTACCTTCCATAAATGTATGTACCACTGATCTGTTAAGTTGGCAAGCAATCAAGAAATACCTTTGGGGAACAAATGTTTAACTTGAGACTGTGGTTGCAGATGAGGTCCACCAAAACTCATTTTTGGGGGCCAGCGCTTATTTTTTCTAAAAAAACTTTGATCCAAAGTAAGAGAGAGAGAAAAACACAAAGTGGGAAAGAAGGAGGAACAGAAGGACAAAAACAGTGACAAAGGTGGAAAGAAGGGATGAAAAGGAACCTGCAAGGGAAGGATGAAGAGTCGGGGAGCTTCTGGTGGTGGATCAAAGAGGCCTCAGGTGGATTCAAGACGACGGAGCCTTGGTATTCGGTACTCTGGCCTTCACTCACCATGGCTGTGAGCTTCTTGGCAAAACTCTGGGCACCAGCACTTATTCTTTTGAAAATCAAATGAACTATTGGTTTTGGGAGCTTTGGGCATCAGCACTTACTCTGATACAAATTTAGGGGCTCATTATGATGGTGGGCCGACATCATTCTGCCCTCCACCATAATTGTGATGGGACCAATCGCCAGTCGTGCGGTGGTCCCACCTGCCCACTTAGGATGTGCCCGCCATACTGGCGGGCGCATCCTGGCCTTTTACTATTGCGGACGGTGCTGCTGGCTGCAGCAACATCCGCAATGGTAAAAGGGCATACAGACAATTTCCCTGCACCACGTGGCAGGCACCACTCAGTGCCTGCCACGTGGTGCAGGGAACTGCAGGGGGTACCATGGGTTCCCCCCAAGTGCACCCCCCACCCTGCAGGGGGCCCACAACGGGCCCCCACAGCCAATCCCCGCCAGCCTTTCCATGGCGGCCTCCCCGCCATGGAAATCTCAGTTTCTGCTCACATCCTAATATGGATGCCGGTGCCTGGTAGGCACCACCACCATATTCGTGGCTAAGTCCGCCTGGCCGGCAATCGTAATGATTGCCGACCGGCAGAAAAGTGGTGGACGCTCATTGCGTCTGCCGCGATGCCCCCGCCGTTATAATATGGCGGGGATAAATCAGGTTGGAATGGCGGGCGTATCACGACCGCCCAGTCTTTTTTCTGAAGTATCAGCTCAGAAATGTTCTAGAAGGGGGCATATAAAAAGAATTGTGGTGGGGTTGATAGACAAAGATGACAGACACATTTGATCAATTTGGTAAAATATAAATTTTGTAATGGCAGCAGGAGGCTCACAGCACTATTGAACCTGGGTTCCCGGTTGAAAATAAGTCAGATCACTAAACTTTGAAAATGTTATCTTAAACTTATAACTTCCTTGATGGGGCTCTGCTTCATGTCTGCTTGTAGACACATGGCAACCTTTGCCATGACTGATCACGGAAGCATTTATTTCACAGTGTGTAGAACAGGGTAATCAAAACTGTAAGAGCACCTGTTAACACATTTAGATTTTATCTGTAGACTGACATTGAAATGTACTGCAGAAGGAGATGAAAAGTTCAACAGCTGCTTTTGAAAATGGGTACATCTGTCTGCAGCGGTGCCCGCCAAAGGTGATATGAACAAGAGTCTTTGATAGACGACAAAGGGCAGCAGATTAGATGGGCGAGAGGAAGCTGGGCTGACAACCTCTTATTTGTAATAAGAGATATTAATAAAATAGGAATGAATTAAGAAAAGGTCTCCTAGAAACACTGTATCCCTTTTGGTTTTTTGAAGAGCTGCATGCTATGATCAACACCCTCTGCTTGAGAAAATGCCCAACTTTCAAGTACATACTGGCTCGAAAAAGTTGTAATACTAACACATTTGGGTGTATATTTACATTTGAGTGGTGTGCATCTTGAATATGGACCCCAGAATATCAATGGGATACAATATCGAGGACAAAACATTGAAAAAAAATATTATTAGGCAAGTAGTCTAGATCTTCTATACCATTCTTACCATAGAAGCGGACAGCTCTTCACACTGCCCTGTTCACAGATACAGCGCACACCGGCCCTTACCACGGTGGCCCGTGCAGCTCGGACTACCAACCCCCTCACCTCTATTTCCTCACCAGGGAACATGGACTTATGCCCTGAAGAAGTTCATTCTCATGAACGAAACGTGTTGGCTGGCAATTTTTTGAAAATAAAGGTTTATTCAAGACTTTAATACCACAAGACTCATTGACTAATTGACAACCACTTGTCTCAATACCGAGCGGTGCACACGTCCAAAAGTTTGACTTCTTCATTTGTCTGCTCAGCAGTTGGCACTTAGCGATGGCAAGTGCTGGAGTAGTTTTGTTCACACTCAACCAGAATGACTATTTGCAATACATAACAAAGGAACATCACAGGAGATTGCGGTCACTGTGCCCGCCGTTGCTTAGAACTATAATTTGCATCTTCTATACCTATCTCTACATATATGTACCCTATTTGGTACATATATCTTCAAGGTAGGAGGATGTGGAGTTAGGATTAGTAACCCTTTCCTTCCCTAAATGCACTTACCTTTTGATATTTTGTCCCTTGGTATACTCTCTACGATATTCTTGTATCATGATAGTCTTGAGTCGCTATTTAGTAGGACATTCCAAAATCTTTGTTGTTTAATTATTGCAGAGTCCCTTTAAGAGTATATTTTATTTGGAATTGTGGAAGAATATGTTTCTTTTATGTGTGTTGCTTGTACACTGCATTAGCGTATGTATTCCTATTTGCTTGTGTTTTTGTTTGTACAGTGTTTCATGAGGTGTCTTTCAGTGTGTGTAGAATTGTGATTGATTTAAGAGGAGTCTTGTGTGCTTTTATAAGTTATTAAACATTCATCTGTACATCTGTTATGTTTATATTTTCACAACATGCTTTCTATAGTTGTCTGTAGTGTGGAGAGTTATTTGACCTTTTTAATAATTGTATTTAGAATTTTGATGTTTGACTTTGTGCTGGTGGTATTATTACATTCCTCCATTTGGTTCCATATGATTCTCTTCAGGACCTATGAATGGAGATGTGTGGTGTGAGGCTTACTCTAGGGGTTGGCTGCTGTAGACACGGGCCTGTTTGGGTTATAGTACTCCTGGAGTAGATGTTGATTTATACATTTGTAGGTTTGTTTCTGTATTTCCATGTCCCTCCCTGTGCCCTTCCTTGATTTCCGCTTGACTCATCCAACTTTGTAATTTATATTCCCCATGTCCCACCCAAGTCTCATTTTCACTCCCACATATACACCTAAGTTTTAGATTTATGTGACTCTTACCAGAGCACTAGGCAAATGAGAGAATGAATAGGCATGGATCCACACCCATTCTTGTGTGAATTGAATTTATAAGTTATTTACCCTCAACCTCCGACAATACGTATGATTTCAACTGAACAGTAAAGCTCAGACAAAGTTGTCCCATTTTGTGGAAATTGCTGAAAGTGACTTTCTCAAGACCACTGTAAATGTGAAAAACATCTTCACTGACACAGTCCCGGGCAACATGGCAAAGACTTGTCCATGCAATGGCCCTTCGCGAACCACTTTAGTAAATTAATCGCTCTCACAAGACACGGTCAGTGATTGCCTGAAAATGGTCAAGTCTCACCGCTTCTGAAAAATCCTTTGGCTGGTGCGATCGTTCCCAGAAATGTCCACCCTGTATCTGGACATCCCTTCCAAAGGATCATGTTTGAACGCTGGGTATATTCCCAGCTTCATCTACTTAGTGGACAATGGACTCTTGGACACCTTTCAACCAGGTTTCCATCAGGGATGCAGTGAGGAGCCTGCCCTTCCAAAAGCTGTTACTGATACGCTCTGCTTCATGGACATGGGAATCTGTGGCCTCCTTGTGCTCCTGGACCTTCCACTGCCTTTGATACTGTCAATTACTACTTTTTATAAAAATCCACAACAACAGTATGGGTATTGAAGTTGTGGTGTTAAATGGGAGAGGATGTAGCCTTGCGGCTAGAGCTGTCGACTTCAAATCTGGAGAACCGGGTTTGAGTCTCAGCAATAACTTTCAACATCCTGTGATTTTAGGAAAATCGTGTAATCTCCTCGTGCCTAAAAAAATAAATGTGTGCAACTGTTGCTCATGTAAAGCGCTCTGATATCTTCTGGTCTAGTTTGCGCTACATAAACTCTCTAAAAAAATGGGTTGCTTCCTTCTTGTCACCATTCCAAACTGGTTAAAATTAAAAAAAACTAATTTTGTTTGCTTCGGTAATGTACAACAAGATGTCCCTCAAGGTTCTATTCTCTTCCCCCACACTGTTTATTTCTGTTTCTATATAAAATGGAACCACTTCGAGTCATCCTTACCAACTCTGGGATCCTGTCATCAATTTACTGATGACTCCTAGCCGTACTTAAAAGTTTCCTCCCCTAAAGATGTTTCTCTCCTCTCTAAAGCTTGGATGCCTTTCAGAGATGGAGAATCAGCCACAATTTGAACACTTATAGCACAACAGTTGAGTTCCTGCTAAATGTATCCAATAAATATAATCTACCTGTATACCATGGATTGATTTAATATCATATACCTGAAATTCCACTGTAGCTATTAGTGCAAAATTCCTGGGAGTTTTGCTTGGAAACAGACTTAACATCCATTCCCATGTAAATACCACAGCCAAGAATACCTGCTTTCAGCTCGGACTGCTACAGGGCATCAGACATTTAATTTTTTCTGGCATATCTCAAGACACAAATTCAAACTCTTTTTCTCTCTAGGCGGTTAATCACTCCTCAAAGATTTACTATTCAGTCTGGTCCACCTCTGGGGGAAACAAACTTGACCACACAACTCCTGTACTTGTATTGCAGCAGTGACTACTTCTGAAGCTAGAGCACAATATACAACAGCTTGTACCCCCCATAAAGCTCTCCACATGGCTATGACCACTTATCCAGCTGAAACAAATTCTCTGGTGGCCTACATCTCCTTTGCAGCTCAGATTCTCTTTCCTCAAGCTGCTGGCTTTAATACAAGAGCAAGCTATGTCTCAATCATTCTCTGGAGAGCAATGAGACCTTGGAACTCTCTTCCACCCGCTTTGGTACCTCTTTCTGCTTTGCAAGATTTAAAGTGGGCCTTGGATCTCTTCCTTATATAAGTCTCTTCCAAGGTGTGGTTTACTCTAACATGGCCTTCATATTCTCTACCCTGTACAACTGCTTCATACTTACTTTGGAGTTTTTATTTATTCAGAGGTTTTGTGACTGTGGCTTGGGATGTTTGTACACATCCCTTGGATGTTTGGATGTGTTAGTGTTCAGAGATCCTCACCACATCCACCGTATCTGTCAGGAGCAGATATTTAAGCTCAGCCACATGCAACCAGGCTGTGGTCCTGTTTTATTCCCTCCAAATAATGTATCCACCCAAAGAATTCAGAGTCACAGGATAACAGTCTTGCAGAGCTTCCCCTTCTCAAACAATCATCTGCTAGCTCGGCAAATGAAAAAGTTCAAAGGTCTCAAACTCTCTTACATATAGTCCATTTCCAGACACAAAATTCAATTTAGTGTCTGAGTCTTTGAAGTTTTATGTTGAGGCTCTGCTTGTCTGAACTGGACATCTTCCCCTTTCTTCTTCTTCCTGAAGGATGTCTGTCACAGCAGGAAGGACTCCGAAGATGATTAACTCACTACAAGAGTCATGGGAGTGACCAGACTTTACACTTGGATGGCAGCCACAGTAATATGTGTATCAAAAGGTTAATACTGGGATCCCAACCCTACTTTTTATGATTCCCTTATCAGACTTATCTCCCTCTCTACCTGAGAAGTGTTCAGGCCCCTTCCTTGCGATCTATCATTGAATTAAAGCGTCCTTTGAAATGGCGAGAGAGCCTGGAATTCCCTCCCAGCTTACATAGATGCAGCAATACATAAATGTGCCTGGGGGATTCCTCTACTCCTCATGTTTTCCACCAGGCAGACCATGGCTTCCCAAAATGGAACCCAAGATCCTCCATGTAATATACCAGTGCAGGCGCACTTGCACTCAGTGTACATCCACAGCACACTTACTGCATAGATCTGTTATCCATATGTATTATGCCACCACAAGCATAACTACGTGCAGCACACGCAATCAGTCTGTGCACACTGTTCAGTGTGCAGCCTTTCTCGTTTGTACCAGAGTGTGTTATTCTAAAAACACAAACTGCCAGCGTACACACATATACCATGTGTGCACTGTACCACACTTCACCCCTTGTCTAGTCTAATTCTTATGCACACATGTGCAGTTTGAGGCAGTCAATTTACCCCTAATAAACACAGAGACAGAAGTCTGAGTGGAGAAAAGCAGGGTTGTCAAACAATTAGACAGTGTATAAACAAGAATGATTTTGACATCCTTTTTTCTTCCTTTCAAATGATCTCCAAGTGTTAAATGTATAACCCAGAGACAGAAGTCTGGTAGAACAAATAAGGGTCCTTAAGCGACCAGACGGTTGATGCACAAGAATTGTCTTGGTATCCTGGTCTCTACTTTTCAAGTGTGCCCCAAGTGTTATATGTAAACACAACAAACGTGCCAAGCCCAGGTTTGAAAGTACAGCAGGATTTGACACTGCAGTGTCAAAAAGTATGCTCATAGCCCGAACCCTGCATATTCTGTCAGGTTCAGAGGAGTCATCCATACCCATTCAGGTCACCCTATTGTTTCCTTCCTGGAGGCATTTCTCATTTCTTTCACATCTATTCAAATGCTAATCACTGTCTGGGAGCTGTCAAAGGGTTATGCTACGTAGCCTTCTGACAGTTCAGGCAGGTAAATAATAAAGGATAACTTTATAAAAGTTACTTTTCATTAATATTTATTAAAAATCTGACTTCACCATTCAATTGTATTATTAATAACTTTTAAAAATTCCTTTTATTTCTTTTAGCTAGTCCCATTCCTGAGATACAGTATTAGGATTTTATTCTGTGCTCTGGATTCCTACACATAGCTGCCAATTTTCCTAGGTCCATGCGTGATGTGCTTCTCAAGTTCTGTTTTTTTCTTTGAATTGTGGGGCTTGTAATGATGTTTGACAAAGCAACAAACAAGACTACAAGTCCCATAATTCAAAGAAAAAAAACCAAACTGTAGCAGCACATTACGCATGGAACTAGGAAACTTGGCATGGCTGCCTACATTGGACAACTAGGCCTGCCACAGCGAAAACTAGCTTTTGGTGCTAGACACTATAAAACTATGTTAACATCAAACGTGTGCATGTCCAACTTTAAAATATATGCACCTCATCTTTTCACATTGCCACACTAATGATGCTTGGATACACTTAAAGGTCTCTGCAGCAGGTGATATCTCACATTTAGCCATAACACTTGAGATAATTTAGGTCCGTATGACCCCCAGCACATAACACTGAATCAAGGGAAAACAGAATTTCTCCTAATTTTCCCTCTACAATAAACTATTGCAGTTCAAGATTGGACTTTCTACGTGTACTTATTTGCAAACGAGAGATCACTTGACGCACAATTATCCCTTGATTTCTCTTTTGATGAAACATCATGGTTAAGGATGTGCAGGTTTCAACTAAGACTCGTGCGAGAAATAAAAACATTCATCCTGGAGCAAGATATCACCATAATCATACCATCTGTAGTTTTGTTGATGCTAGACTAGGAAGATTCCTTCCTTATTGATCTCACTAATGTGCCTCTAGCTCCATATACAACACACAAAACCCTACAAAATCACACTTCTCACAATCTGTCAAAAAAGATGACTATTGCAGAAGAGCAATGTTGTCTCTGGGATACTGAGCGTCTTCTATCAGAACCTCTAAAAGATCCCACACTGGTCCTAATTTTCTTGCTTTGTGTTTAGAAAAACTGGACCTTTCTTCTGCCCTAGCTCCACTCAGACTACATCCAAGAAGGGCCCACAACCTCCTATTCAAACAACATTTGGAAGCGGATATCCTTACTGTTCATGTTTCTCCCAAGATCAGTGGCGGTTTGCAAAGATAGCGCTGTGGGGCGGGGAGGCGGGGCAGGGGCAGGGCTGGGTCGGGGGGTAGTGGAGTCGACATACGATGGCAGATATTCATTTATTTATTTATGTTCACCTTTGCTGTCGTATGTCGGACTCCACTATCACCCCAGCCAGCCCCGCCCCGCCTCACCGCCCCACAGCGCTACCACTGCGAGCGGCCTCTGCCCAGGATTTATTTATTTATTTTTACATAGCGGTACCTTGTGTCTGCCGGATGTCTCTCCATGAAAATCTCTACTGTGTCCTAATTGAATCGCCCGCACACCTCCTTATCAAAACTCTTTTATGTCTTATCTGTGTGTATTATTATCTACTTTTATTCATACTGAGTAATAACATTAACACTTTTTTGATCTTCACAACTCCCTGGCGTATGCTAATGCCGGTGATTCATCTCTGTGATCTACCTTTATGGTGCTGTGTTTGGGCACTCAAGGTTGCCTCATGTTTTTACATCTTGCCACATGACACTTAAATCTATTTGTTGTTTTCATGCAGCAGAACTTCAAACTCTATTAGTCATCTCCACAACTTCCATTTGTATAATTATACCGTAGGCTCATATCTAATGTGCCTTCAGTAGGTTTTGTAGGTGTATTAAAAGAATGTTTGATGTTTTATGTTATGCCATGAAAGGCTTGTTTGTGCTCTCTAAAAGTATGAAAATAAATAAAAAGAGATAAATAATTGACTGCTACACACTGGTAAGAGTGAAGATCAGGGCTGGATTGGCCACTTGCTGCGTTCAGGACTTGATGGCCTATCATGAAGCAGCACACACATACACACACACATCCTCCCATCATCCTGCCCCCACATGCACACACACCATCCCATCCCCCTGCCCCCACAGACACACACACACCCTCCCATCATCCTGCCCCCACATGCACACACACCATCCCATCCCCCTGCCCCCACAGACACACACACACCCTCCCATCATCCTGCCCCCACATGCACACACACCATCCCATCCCCATGCCCCCACAAACACACACACCATCACACCCCCATGCCCCCACAGACACACACACACCCTCACATCCCCCTGCCCTCACAGACACACACACACACCCTTCCATCCCCCTGCATGCACAGACACACACACACACTATCTCATCTTCCTGCGCTCACAGACACACACACCCATACCCCTGCCCCCCACACACACATACACACTATTGCATCCCCCTGCCCCCACAGACACACACACACTCACATCCTCTTGCCCTCACAGACACCCCCCCCCTTCATCCCACTGCCACCACAGACACACACCCTCCCATCCTCCTGCCTCCACAGACACACACACACACCCTCCCATCCTCCTGCCTCCACAGACACACACACACACCCTCCCATCCCACTGCCTCCACAGACAAACACACACTCTCCCACCCTGCCCATCCCCCTGCC
Organism: Lissotriton vulgaris; assembly: GCF_964263255.1. Lineage (NCBI taxonomy): Eukaryota > Metazoa > Chordata > Amphibia > Caudata > Salamandridae > Lissotriton > Lissotriton vulgaris. Next base: position 287,323 of record NW_028241704.1, on the reverse strand, counting down.
ACCACAGACACACACACCTTCCCATTCTCCTGCCTCCACAGACACACACACCCTTTCATCCTCCTGCCCCCACAGACACACACACACCCTCCCTTCCCTCCCACCCCCACTGAAAGGCTTTCTCACCGATTAGCCTATTTTTGGCAGTGGTTGATTTTGGATTCCAGTCCAACCATGGTGAAGATCTACTCTCACAACTCTTTATGTGGGTCCCACATCTCACTAAAAGGAGTGAAAAGTATTCTTCCCAAGGGTTGCAGTGAAGGGGATCAGTGCTACTCTGGGAGAATAGATGGAAACGGAAGGAGCAGCATCTATGACTGTTACACTGCAGGATGCACACATTTAAAATCCCTCCAATCACCAGCCAGGCGTAGTCCAGTCAGTGAGATTCAGGGGATGGGGCTGGGTGAATCCTAGGGCATCATTTATGGATTTTTTGCCATAGGGCAGCGCACCAGGCCCTGCTGCTGCGCTGCCCTCCGGCAAAAGAAAAGGACAAGAATGTGCTGTATCTATTACATACAGCACATTCCTGTCCTTTTCCCCTGCGCCGCCGCACAATGGGCTGCCGTGCACCAATGCAAGCACCTTTGCACCATGGTGCAAGTGTGCCTGTGTTGCGGGGATTATTATTTTTGTCTAGGATTAGGCTATTCATATGTAGGTGGCTTCATTTCAGATTCGGTAATTTACCGAATCGGTATTTAAGAATTCGGTAAATTACCGATTCTTAAAAATACCATATCGGTAAATTACTGAATCTGAAATGTAAGGAGCACTCAAATGGGTGTTTTTCCCATCTTAGGATTCGTTATTTACCACCAACTACAAGTTGGTGGTAAAAAATGAAAACCTTATAAAAAGCATTTTTTTTGCTTTTCCAACGGTGCCATGTCTGCAACATGTGCACCCATACACATTTGAGGGGTGCAACATAGTGTCATAGTGACACCCTGTCACCCTTCAATGTTTCCCCCTTTTACCGAATCGGATAGGAATGAATGGCAATTACAGAATCGGTAAATACCAATTCGGTAATTACCGAAACTTACCGATTCGGAATTTTTTTCCGAAAAATTACCTACATCCCATTTGCCTGTTCTTAAATACCGAATCGGTATGATTCGGTGTTTAAGAATCAGTAATCTGGGATTACCTACATCTGGCCCAAAATCTTTGTAACCCTAGGCCTATATAAATATAGATTTGTATTAATATCCATTGGTGGATGTACTGGAGCACAAATGCAGCACCCATGGAACGCCTCCCTGACCCCTCCTCGGCGCAAAGTAATGAAAAGTGGCACAATGCACTGCTCTCTGTTACTTTTTCTTTCAAAGCCAAGCAAATTGATCTTTGCGTGGCTTTATAAATAACGTAAAGGGTTTTACATCGGCCTGCATCACAAATGTGATACAACACAGACGGAAAATCCTTGTAAATCCGGGCATAAATATATTTTAGTTCCTGATCCAAAAAGGAACAACTTAAAACGATTTAGTGAAATCAGGATGACAAGAAAAACCAACACAGACATAGCAGAGCCGACTCTGGGTCCCGAGACCCAACTATCCAGGAAATAATGTATATATTTGGCAGTGTCACACCCACAAAACACATCTGAAGCTACATCCCTGATGACCGGCACAATATAACGTATAGCAGACGCTCTCTGCTTTCCATAATATAAACAAGTTGTAATCCTGGCAGTAATGTGAGTCAGTGACTACCTACAAAAACTAATACATAAAATACTTAATGTTCCACCTTAACTTTATAGTTGGACGAGGATGTTTCACTGGTGGTAAGTGGTAAGCCATTTTCCTAAAATGCTAGCAATTAAAGGATACATGATTATTATTCAATCATTATTCTTGGTATAGGGCACAACTCACTCCCAGAGGACTATCTTGGCACTACAGGAAGGAGGAATGCATTCAGAAAATCTATGTTCATAAAATCTGTGTAAAGCTCCAGATATCAGCGCAGGTGCGTATGTGAAGAGGCACTTTATTCCAATGATACAGGCCAAGTTTAAGGTAAGTACTTAAACATGAGATTCAACAGTAGCTCACAGCTGAGAGATAAGCCTGAGATTTGCATCACTCCAGATATACACACAGTACTTGGGCCCAGCTCCACATTTGCCTTGGTATGGGGGTGTCAATCGATTAGGGTGCTTCCCTAATGCACGTATTATAGAGGGGCCTGAGCTCCCAATAACGTTTCCTTGGAAATGCTGAGGCGTTTAGGGGAAGGGATAGGAGAGGAAGTCCACAGGAGCCTGTTGTCTGTATTGTCCCTATGGTGTAGGGGTCTTGCATTGGTCCACTTTCAGGTCATCCAGGGTATCAATTGAAGAAGCTAAACATCCTTAAATGCTGCTGTTCAAGGAGTGAGTCAAAAGGTGTGACAAATCAGGTTCTGTAAGGATGGTACACAGGGTGCATTGAAGGATGACTCCAGAGGAGTTCCTAAAGATACATTTTAAGGCATTGATCAGATTCTGAGAATCGGGCCATTAGCGACCTCAAAAAAGCATCGTACATCTGGCTCCTAGGGCCAGATGTAGGTAATTCCAATTTACCTACTCTTAAATACCGAATCATACCGATTCGGTATTTAAGAGTAGGTAAATTGGAAGTAGGCAGATGTAGGTAATTTTACTTTTTCAATTACCGATTCTGTAAGATTCGGTATTTACCGAATCGGTAAACACCGAATCGGTATTTCCCATTGATTCCTATGGGCCTTGAAGCCTATAGGAATCTATGGGAAATACCGAATAAGTATATTCATAATAGGATAATAGGATTGGGTGGTAAATTAAGAATTCCTAAGGGCCTGTGGCACTGCAAACTGTGCCACCTACATATGGATTTACAGAATCAGTATATTTACCGATTCGGAAAAATACCGAAGCGGTAAATTTACCGAAGCGGTAAATATACTGATTCTGTAAATTCAGGGACACCTACATGTCAAAAGCCAAATACCGGCCGGTAACGGCCGAAATCGGCCATTACCGACCGGTACTGGGCGACCTACATCGGGCCCTTAGTTCCTGATTTTGTCCTTCCGAACCAGATAACTTCTCCCCTTTTGCTTCACACAAACGTCGACCGTCCCAGCAGAGTATATCAGCATACAGAAAGAAACCTCTTACATTTTCTGTATCCTGAGGACACATCCATCCAGAAAATAGACACAAATGTAAGTAACATGCTTTAACAGCCACACCACACACATGCGACAGATCAAAAAGCTCACCACGCATATAGATCGGAAATGAAAGCAGTCCAGTTTAAGGGACTTGAACATATTTTACAGAAGAGGTCCAGGAGGTACTTTTCCCTGGGCAACATGTAAGAAACAAGCTGGTACTACAGCAGTACACAACCATCCATCTCCAAACTTTTCAACTCTGCATAGCCTGGTGAGGGGCTGCACTGGACCTTAACACAATTAGGGTGCCCCCCCCCCCCTGCTAAGCATATCATTTTGCTTTTTTTTTGGAGTAGAAGCCAAATCATGAAGTCTAAATTGGAGGCCATAAAAAGCCAAACAGAAACTAAAGTTGCAATCTTTCCACTCATGAATAGAAATTCATCCCTAAGCAGATGCAATGACATCACCAACTGGAAAAATCCCAATCTTTCGCTGTGAGTTTGAACTGTCTCTGAAAAAGCAGGTATCAAAGGGTGTGAAAATGTAGGACAGCAGGATGGCTCAGTGAGCTAATTGCTTGTTGCTAAACAGGACACGAGTTTGAATCCTGGCAAGGCGGATTTAGCCATTCTCCTGAAGGTTGGTAAATTGCATACCATTAAATGGGATTTTAAAGTTTACTCTTTAGTTTTAGCACTCCCCCCCCCCCCCCCCCCTCCGGTGTTGTCTTTCTCGCCCTAAATGAATTGGGTATGCCCAGATGTGGGTCCCTTGCTCACTGTGCCACTGGATTCAAGCTAGCCTGGCTGATGAGGGGTGTTACCGGGAAACCGTTGCTAGGATGCTTGTTTCTGGTCCAGGTAGGACCTGGCCTGGCAGTTCAGGCTGGACTGTTCCCATAAGGAGCAGGGTCAAGACTGATTTGCAAATGGCTGGATCTAAACTGGGGTGGCAGAGTGAGCAAAAGAACGATGGAATTAACTCAGCTCTCTTGACTGGGTGTGAATGTTTGATTTGTTCTGCATGCCATCCTTAATTTGTGTGTCTGTTGCACCTCCATCATACAGCCATTTTGGAGGGGAAACTCAGGTCGGAGGTCTATTAGTAACGCACCTTGAGCATGAACTGAACTGATATCAAAAGAAATGTTTTTGTTTATAAAAGCAATCCTGTCAAAATTATATCATACATGTTTTCCATTTTTGGAGCCCAATATATTTTAATGTAATACTGTTTAATTCACCATTGAGCTGCATTTCATTCTTAGAGGTTTTACTGTAGTTGAATGGAATTCTTTTCCATGTAACCCCTCTGCATGTTATTCAAATCCAATGGTCCATACTTATCTTTGTGTTGCAAGCGCCCTTGCGCCACGCAAGGGAGCGCAAGGGCGACGCAACACTAAAGTCAGATTTATCAAGCCACACAAGGCTACCTCGAAAGAATGAATGAATGAATGAACGCATTTGTAGAGCGCACAGCTACTCAACAAGAGTGTCCCGCACTGATTGGCTCACGCAGACAGGAACAGCAGGCACGTCTAACCTTGCATGACCCTGCATGGCTTGATACATCGGGAGTAAGGCAAGGCAGTGCAAATCGCTGCCTTACTCTGCCCCAGGGAGGCGTCCAGTCGGTGAAGCTGGGGTCTTCCCATGCGTCCTCCCAGAGGGTTTGGATCAGTCATAGATTTACCATATAGGATAGAGCTGGGACCGCGTCAAAATGTTCTGCCTCCCCTGGGGAAGCATAAGGAGGAGAAATATCTTTATTTCTGTTAATAGCTGTGCTGCATTCTGCAGCACAGATCGAAAGAGGAATATGCCTCCAAGAATTGTTCTTGTGCAAGAACGTGCCTCTTCCTGCACAAAACAATTCTTATTTCAAAGCAGGCACCCTTGCACCATGTGCTAGGTAGCTAAAAACACACCAGTGCAAGGAAAGGACAGGAATGGGCCGAATGAGGTGGCTTGCTGCGTCGCGGTGCGTGAAAGTATGATAAATATGCCCCAATAGTCATACCAAGTTTAAAATTGAAACTAGGCCATTCTCCCTATATTAATGTCAATTCACATATCATTATTGTGTTTTCTTATGGTTTGTGATGAAATACAATGTGATGCATTTTTATCTAAGAAATAAGAAATTACTGTTGGCAATTGTTTAATTGCACATGGCTTATGTAATTTTTCATCTCTCAGTTACTTACCTTAGTGGTGATATGGATATCTATAGATAATTATGTACAAGTTGTCGTTAGGTACATTTGAATTCCAGAAATTTGTGTCTTTGATTTTATTTTCAAAGTATGTTTTGTTTTATGGAAGCCCTGACCAAGTCTTGTTTGCTTTCTAGGACGAAACGGATATCGATGAGAATGGATTCTCGCTCTCTGTCTGTCTCTGTCTGTCTGTCTCTTATATATATACCTATGCTGGGTGTGCATGTGTACCAGGACGTCCATGTACAGGTTTGCAGGGTTATATGGCTGAAGTCAGTCTCTTCTAGAAAGATCTGCCAGCTGACCACGGGCTGGCGTGCATTTCTCGATTCTTAAGAGCCAGAGCAGGTGGCCGCTCTTTTAGAGTGCTTGCGGCCAGATTATGGAACTCACTCCCTGTCTCCATTAGAGGGATCCAGAATCATCTTGCCTTTTGTAAAGCCATAAAGACCTGGCTTTTTCCGGCCTGAATCCCTTTTAACTTTTACAGCCTCTAGTCTTTGGTTGCGCTGGGACGTCCCGTTGTTGGGGCAGCCATGCGCGGTACAAATCCAACAAATAAATAAATAAAATAAATTTCAACGGAGAAGTGTTGCTCTCTCACATTTGTAATTGTAATTGTATTTTTGTAGCGCTTACTACCCCTGATGAGGCATCGAAACACTTTTCGGCGAGTAGCACGCTACTCCGGAACCCAAAAAGGATTATTGCGCATTACTCTTACATTTCTTTAACTTCCGGCAGTGGATGGCTTCAAGCTGTGCTTTGACCATGATAGATGGCACGCGCGCCTCCTTGTGAGAGCAGAGAATCTATTCAGAAGCCCTGACATTGCTTATTAGCGGAAACAGGATGTTCTATTGGAAAATGGAAGAGCTGTCATAGTGGAGATTATTTTCAAGGAGTAAGGCCTGGGTAATCGATAGTGGATCACATGGGCCTCGTGAGATTACCCACCGATCGATGAGCCAAAAGGCACGCTGGGGCTTATTTGATGTTAGTTTTCTCACTGACAACCTGCCACACAAATATGATGAGAACTTCCAGAAAAACAGTGCTCTTTCAATGGCCTGGCAACATGAAAAAAAGGAACTCCGCACACCCCAAGTCTACCTGAACCAGTCGTTGTCTCCATGTTTACCTGGCACTCCCACTGAATGGTCTCGCTAGCCCAACTAAGCCCCAATTGAGGCTTTCATCTTTACAAACGACAAATGCAAATAATTTCCCCTCTGAGGTTCATTGTATATGATTGTTTCTCTGTTATCATACTTGTTCCTTCGGGGTATTCTGGAAACAATATTTTTGCTATTCAGGGAGTCGACCATCCCCCAACCTGCTGATACCGATTCACTTAAAAACCATGGTCAGTGAGTCAACCATCCCCCAACTCGCTGATATGGATTCACTTAAAAACCATGGTCAGTGAGTCGGCCATCCCCCCACCCTGCTCATACCGATTCACTTAAAAACCATGGTCAGTGAGTCGACCATCCCCCACCCTGCTGATACTGATTCACTTAAAAACCATGGTCAGTGAGTCGATGATCCCCTACCCTGTTGATACAGATTCACTTAAAAACCATGGTCAGTGATTCGACCATCCCCCACCCCACTGATACAGATTCATGTAAAAACCATGGTCAGTGAGTCGACCATCCCCCACCCCACTGATACGGATTCATGTAAAAACCATGGTCAGTGAGTCGACCATCTCCCACCCTGCTGATACCGATATACTTAAAAACCATGGTTAGTGGAAATATCATCACACACCTTTTGACTTCTGATGACATCATAGAGGTGACCCCTTGTCCCCCCCTTTGTCCTTCAACGTCCTGCTGTTTCCTGCTAAGGGAAAAGTCAAGGAGTGAAAGCTACAAAGAGAAACGGGGTCCTACAACCCTGTTTACTTTATCTCCTTCTTGCTGCCTTACTGATCATAGGAATCTAGGGTAGCAAAACTAGTGTCGGGCACCACAAAACAAGCCATGGGCAGAACCTGGCTACCACTAATCGAAGTCCGTCTCCACAAGGCTGGCTTTAGTGTTGGTGGCACCGGTGTGACCGTCTTTGATGGTATCCCTCCAAGTCACCTCCTTCTAAACTGGCTCCCTCATTACCACTCTCCAATACTCCCCTTGGTCTCTCCAAAGCCTTTATCTCCCATTAATTTTGTTTTTATTATAGTGATAATCATCCCAATTTAGGGTGTCAGAGTCCTTTACATCACTCAACATGTTATACAGAGACAATTAATCATAGAAGTTTGTTATTCAATATGTAGGAAATGTTACATCAGAAAATTAGGCCTGGGAGACGTAGATGTACATGTCATCCATACTCGTTGGCATTATATGTTAAGAGTTCTTGATTTGGAGAACCTACAAATAACCCTTTATTACAACTCAAACAACCCTTTTTTTAGCAACTATAGAATAACAAAAGATTGAGGAAAAAAGCAATAAGGTTCTACAACTCTGATGCACAATTTGCATGCCGGGTCATTGTTCACTGTGCTATATTAGAACTACTGTCACTTATGATTTGCAAGTAACAAAAGGATCTCTGTGACAAACGCAGTAACCTACTGAGCTGTGTACATAAAATACAAATCTTTCATCTGCATGCTGCATGTTGTGGTTTGCAGCAGACACATTAACCCGTTGCTGTACTTTATTAGGAGTGGGAACTGCGACAAGACAAAACACAGATCTCTCCAGCAAGTACTTTAATCACCAGAATTAGCTTCCCTATTATTAATATTCCCCTTAAAATTCATCGGAAAGATTTCTCGCGGCTGTTCTTATCTCGTATGTCACACCGGACCGTTCCACTCTGTCCCGGCCAGAGTGTAAATTGCACCAGGTGCAGTGGCACAGTTCGCACCGCCTTAAAGCCGGCAATGGGTGTCCCATCCTAAACAATAATTTTATATATTCTGAAATCAGGATAGTTGCTTTCAAGGAGCAACAGTTCCTAGTATTTTTCATTAAAAATCACAAGTATCTGGCATTGGGACGCCCTGGAAAGTGGAATCATATTTGGGGACCCTGGAACCAATACAGAGGAAATATTTGTGTACCACCTGCAACTGTTGTCTTTGATACTCCTCTTTCCCCATGACCCTTACATGTTAATCTGCCTGATATTTGTGCTCCATGCCCCCCCTGACTAATATTTTCTGTACCATATGTTGAAGTTGTTGCCGACCCTCTTCTGCAAAATGCAACGATGTATTTCTTGATGCCTTGTCTTAATAAAAAGAAATATTAAAAAATGAAAAAAATAAAATATAAAAAAATCACAAAAGATTCATATCTTTGATGATTACAAAATGCAAACCATCTTATATTGCACTTTCCTCAAACTCCCTGAAACAATGACCCAAATGCATCCAGGAATAGCTGCTTTGAGGCCTCGTTAATCGTTTTGGCTTTGGGCTGTCTCAGCATCAAAAAAGCAGCCGGTACTTGCGAGGATTTGCCCTGAGATGTGTCAGTGTCGATAATGGGCTGCGTCAAGCTGGGCCAGAGTTGATGGCTAGCTGTGTCGGGCTGCGAGGAGATGCTTTGATGGCAAAGACGCCTGTTATCTCCCTGTGGCATGAACAGGGGACCAGCCAACTGACCCTTGGAGATTTCCAGGAGTTCTGGGTCTGCACAGGCAGGCTGGATTCAGCAGGGTAGCTCACAGCAGCAAAAGAGTCCTCGTGCAGCAACAGCAGGCCTTGGTAGCTCAGCGTCCTTGATCAGCAAGCAGGTCAGCAGGGCAGACTTCACAGCTGGGCAGTCCTTCTTTCTGGCAGAGTCCACAGGTCCAGAAGTGATCTGAAGAGTTGGGTCTTAGGGTCCACAATTTATTCGTGGTGCAAGCTTCGAAGTAGGAGAAGTTTCTAGAGTCCTCCCCCTACAGAGGTGACTGGAATTTCCTGTCTCCCTGCCCTGGCCCCAGCTGTCTGGGCGCACAAAGGACTAGTTTGGGATTGTGCTGAGGCACAGTGTTTGTGATGTGCAAGGGTAGCAGGTGACAGCTCCATCTCCTAGCAAGTCAGAGATGGCCCATCCTTCCAACATCTAATCCCCCTTTGTCTCACTGTCTAGGAAAAATACACTAAGATACAGGCTGCTGTCCCTCCCATATTTACTAATAAAACATGTATTTATGTGTGCGGAGACTCCGCAGTCAGGGCGGAGATCTCCACACAGATATAGAAACGACAGAAAGAAGTGAATCTACCACACATATATTTGTGATTGGCAGTTTTTAGTATGTTGTATTAATATTGTAGTACTACAAAATGTACTAGAAACTGAAGTTTGCAAAGAGGCCCCACATTTTGCAAAACCACCATCTGTGAATTGCACACATGGGTTCATATTGGTAAAAAGGATTATATTGGTAAAAAGGCCCTGTGTGCTTATAAGCTCTAATATTCTTTTACAACTAGTTGTGTACACAGGTCCTGACTTATCTTTCCTGAACAATACCCTTGTTATTCATAAAACATCTTTATAAATGAGACCTGCATAGAAAAACATTTGCTGACAAGGAACATTTGTAAACTGTTAACTTGCAGCAGAATGTTGTGGATGTATTTCCTAGCTTGGAAGAAGAATTACTTTTATTTAACTCAAAGTAATAATACACCTGCGGTTTGCCATGCTAGTCAACGACAAGCAAGTCCAGTCTTCTCTTGGCTGCCAAATGTTATACACATTTGTCATCTGCTTTTTCACAAGGTGTAAATCAATCTTGTTAACATGTGGCATGACGTGTGATGGAGGAAAACTAGTCATGACAGTACAGAGTGAGGAAATAAAGGGGGTGGAAGAAGTAAGGAAGGAGTAACCAAGATAGAAGGAAAGGAAGATATGTTGGAAAAAGGCTCCTTCGACAGGCTAAACCGATCAGTCGTTCAGTTTCCCAAAAGTATTCTTGCATGAAGAGCGCCATTCTGAACGAAGTGTCCTTGTGTTTGTGAGGACACGATCACCCCCTGATCAGAGACAAGAGGCCACATGTATGTAGGTTTCATTTTAAAATTTTCTAATAGCAAACACCCATGTACTAATGTGTCTTTTACACATTTAGCAATTCCTAATGGGGTCGCAATTGACCTACCGCATAAATAATTATGAGGTAAGTTGCAATTTGCGACCCATTGGAAAAATTAAAAACACAGGGATGGGACCATGTCTGTGTTTGCTTTTAAATAAAGCAATGTTTTTATAAATGCAGCTCAATTTTTTTTAAAAAAGGAAAACAGGATTCATTTCAAAAAGAAAAATAAAACATTTCAGTTTCATTCTTTAGGAGTAGGCAGTGGTCCATGGGACTACTGCCTGCTCTTAAAAAACGTTTCACATGCAGTCACAAAGGGGTATGCAAATGAGCTAACACCTACTTGATGTAGGTGGCAAAATGCGAAGGTTTTGCGACCGTATTTTGGTCGCAAAACATTCATACATAGAAATGTGAGTCGCAATTAGGAAAGGGTGCCCCTAACACGTCGCTTCCTAATACAGAATCATTAACCGACGCTGCGATTCGGTACTAGGTAACCAAATCGCAAAACGGGTTTGGCAAATAGGAAAATGTGATTCGGGCAGTTTGCGACTGGAAAAAACCTATGTACTTGTGGCCCAGGGTGACTCATCAACAGCACAATCCAAGGAGCCCGCCTAAGAACAAACAGGATCCGCGAGATATCTCACCACCTACACAGGAGGTTTAATGAAATGTTGCCTTATTATTGCCGTGTTGAATTAAACTTCTCACCTGGATTATCAGGCGATGATGACTGGAGTACTGACTGCAGTCTGTAGCTAATAATACCTGAGAAAGGGCTAGCATTCAGCAATATTTTCCTCCATGCTGCTTACTTAACATGCCACAGGTGACCTTTCCTTCTGCCCAGCTACATCACAGATAAAGAACTTGGAGGTAAGCAAATATCCTTCCTGCTGCTGCATGTGGAATGTCTTTGCATTTTTTCCTTTCCCCATTTGAGACTATATATGGTGACTGTATTTATTATATACTTTTAGGTCCCCTGGGCATATGCGTTTGTCTTTATGGAAGAGGTCCTGAGGAAGGTGGCCCAGTGCTGCCGAAACGCGCGTCGACCAAGTGCGAAGTCTCATAATTTGTTTTTAAGACTTACCGATTGGCAGGATGCTCTGTTAATTGGGTCCAGTTCTCTTTTTTCAGACGGTGTTGGTATGAATGTGGTGAAGGCATGACTGTGTGAGGATGTGTATGATGAATTGTTGGCTACCAGGGGAATAATTATTTTGGTACATTGTGTCTTTTTGTACATAGACTTGTATTTTATATTAAGTATATAACGTTATGTTTTTCCTTCTTTTTTGTTCTTTTGTAAATGAAATACCAATGTATTTGAATTTGTGAGAATTATTTATCTATCATGAAAGTAGTCATAAATCAGAAAACACAAAAAAAAACACTGTAAAAAAAATTAATTCCTTGCTGTCTTAAACTAATATGAAAAAGGATGTTTACTAAAAGAAATAATATGATAAAAAGGAATAAAACTTTATACTTTTGTAAAAAAAAAAACAAATAAGACTTTCTGGTATTTGTCACCCATATTGAGTTGCCTGTAAAACAAAGTTAAAGTAAGACATCTGTTTCAATATATTGTGGCCATCGAGGGAAAATTGTTCTTCCTAGAATGTCTTTGTATTCACACTACTGGACTGACTGGGTCCATTCAGTCCAGTATCTGCTGCACATGTTCAAGGCAGGGTGCATCTCAGTGGTGTTGTAAGCGCTCCACACAACTAGGCCAAGGATAAGCTCAGGAAGAGGGCTGTCGCCACACTGTTTGTCCTTTCTCAGTTTCTCTTCGGGCACAGTCAACTACTCCTTCTTGCATTGTTCTGATAAATGTCCTTTTGCGTGGGGATGTATGACGTTACAACGCATGCTTTTACCACGCATGCTGTTACAATGCAGGTTTTACTACGCATACCATTACAACGCAAAGTGCTTTGGGGTGCTGGATGGTGAATAGTTTAATTTACTATTCCAACTCCAGTCCCCGTGGACACTAGGGAAGGTGTTGGATAGTAAATTAAATCTATTCCCTATCCTAGAGCGCCCCCCAGCTCAATGCGTTGTAATGGTTTTCGTTGTAAAACCTGCGTTGTAATAGCACTGATTGTAAAAGTTGCGTTGTAAAAGATGTTTCCCTTTGTGTGGGGATTGTTTTTCCAACGGGTGTTATTGTTAGTCTGTTAGCAGCATGATGCTGCTTCTGTGATTGAAAGGCTATCTCTGCCCTCTCCCCACTGAGCTGTTTAATCCGTGATTGACAACAAGAAACAGGTATTGGCAAAACCAATAGGTCTTGAGTTTACAATGTGCCACGCTATCGCCTTTACCAATGCCTCTTTGGAAAATATTGATTTTTAACCCCGTGCATGCGGCGCGAATTTTCACGCTGTGTGGGCATTTTATTTAGTGGGCGGGATTCGGACTGCCGGGCCGTCCTCCGCACATCACTCACCGTGACGGTGACAGCTCCTGGCCGTCACGAGCATGCAAGGGGTTAAAAAGTACAGTTTAAAAAAAATTCCAACATATAGAACGAAAAATAAAAACATACTTTATGGTATTTCAAAAAACTGTGCATTGAACTCCATATTTTCAGTCTTTTTTAAAAGGCCTTCTTTATTTTTCAGATATTTTTCAGTCTGGATACTTCGAACATAGTTTAAACCGGAAATGGAACTGTGAAAAAGTAAAGGGAAAATGTTTGCCAAGGCCCAATTGACTTTTTTACAGGACTCAGAACTGAAATATAGGATAGCCATTTTGTCCTCTTTCTCAAGTAGCCCAGGGAACAGATATATGGGCCCGAGGAGAGACAGCTTCTTTTAAGTCACGCTAGACGGATCTTCTGCCACAAGCCCCAGCTGAGGGAGAACAACGGCCAGTCCCTACTAAGGCACCATAAAAGTCTTTCTGTAGCAGCCAAATGCATTCAAGTAATATGCAGAATGCAGCAGATAAAACAAAAACAACCTTTAAAGTCTGCTCATTAGTCATACCCTGCAAAACAGTACCTGCTGATATGCTTTGACAGACAAGCTAGAAGGGGCGGGAGCAACAGATCCTTGGGAGGTTTGGGGGAGGTGGACAAAGCAGCACACGAGGGAGCGAACAAAAAAAATATGCATTCTCCTGCAATTAAAACAAAAAAGTGGTTCCCTGCATCTGATCATTGGATGGATACAAGTCATCTAACCAAAAGGATTGTAAAGAGGCTATGTTTCAGGGAGGGGCAAACACAAGAAGAGAAAGGAAAGACATCCCATAAGAATTAAGCAAATGAGAGTGAAAAGAAATCCAACCAATGGTAAGCAATGGGCGGGCTCTAAGCCCACTGCATGTTTTGGTAGCTACACAAGGGGCAACTGCCTGTATTTGAAACCAATAAAAAGTCTGAGAGTCAGGAACTAGATTTAATTTTGCTTTCCACAAGTCTGCCTAGTGACCCTATGACCTCTGATACCATCAGCCATAATTAGCTTCACAATGTTGCACTGTGGGGCTTGTATTTTGCTTGTTAAACTTTTGTTAGGAGCTCAAAACCCCAGCATGCAAAGTGGCGTTCACTAAAATGCCAGAGTTAGTTGAAGATGTTATAAACAACATATTTGAAAAGTTTTCAAAACCATCTATTCAAATTCATAAACTGCTTTCGTCACATACAAAAATAAAAGTAAATTCAGCTTACATATTTGTGGTCGTTCCTATTTCTTTCACAAAATGCATTAAAATAAGCATTGGCCATGCAAATCCTTTTTCAGTAGTTGAAAGTATACTACTGAGCTTTACATCCCAAAAAAGGTAAAATATGGGTAGCTGTAGCACACCTTCTCTATCACATTGTTCTCTCACTCATACAGAACAGGTACAATGCAAGTAGCTAAGACATTAAAGAAGAGGTGAGAGGAGTTAACAACAGTTTTTTACTGGTCTCCCTACCACAGGATTCTCTTTTCTATCAACATGTTTCAGCACTCTCATAATGCACATATGAGATCAGGTGTCTTCCTCAGGACTGTAGGTATCACAAATCAAATACTGTTAAACAGTCTCTGGTTCACATAGATGCCTCTGGTGCATTTAATATATTTTTTTTCTCCATAAAATGGGACATTAAAAAGATCCCTTCATAGAACAGGTATACCTTGGACAGACCAACAGTGCACGTTTACCTCCTCAGAAGACAGGTACAATGCAAGAAGCAGGTCAAACTATCTCAATCACAGACAGCTACAAATCAGGCAGCAGCAGGGAAAGCTTAGCTCATTCATAGAATATGTACAAAATGGCAACATCAAAGCAAGCCTCCCTCTCTCACAGAAGGCTTGAAGTGCAGTCGTCCATTCCCTGCAGAACCAATCCAGCAGAACAGACTAATGTAGGTTATCACCACTCATGTACAGCTAAAGCATGAGTGACATGTAGGTCAATGAGACATCTCTGGAGTGGGTGCTTAACTAACTGAAATGAATGAGTGGGAGAACCTGTGCGATCTGATACCTTCTCACTCCGTGATCTTCCGCATCAGCATCTTCGTGGTCCTACTGCGGTCGCGCAGAGACATGGATTTTGTGTTGATTTTTTGGTTTCCTATTTATTGAGAATTAGGGCATACCCAATAGGTCATTGGTATTTGGAGCAGGCCGGCCACATCCTAAATACGTATACTCTGGTCAGACACACCAGCGCCAACATCCTCAACAAGTTGTTGAATCCATGTGCACTAGGGAATGCGTCTTAACCACGCATTCCTATACCACGCATGTGGGTACAACAACATGTCTTAGGTAAAGCAGCGTTGGACTTTAAAGTCTAAAGCTTTCCCTACTGATGCGCGGACCGGAGCTGGGCTAGTAAATTATACTGTTCCAAAGTTCAGCGCTTTCCCTAAGGTAAGTCGTTGTAAAGACTTACGTGGTAAAGGAATGCGTGGTTAAAACGCATTTGATGCTCTAAAAGCGTTGTTAAGGAACAAGTGGTTTAGGCATGCGTGGTGTGTCATACAACCGTGCACTCAACGCTTTGCAGATGCAAGCGTGGTTTTGCACCTGTTCAAAATGATACAGGTTGCCACTGGACTAGAATATACTAACAAAAGAAACATGCTAGGTTTTCTGTATAACCACTGACTCCATAACTAGCTTACATTTAAATTCATTGTATGTAGATTTGTGTATGCGGATAACCAGAAATGCTGACATGGCTTCGTCCTCCATGGGCCTACACTGGACACCTTGGACTACATGTGTAATTCCAGCAAGCACACATATGTTAGATACTGACTAGTGGGTCAGTGATGAAGTCATAACATTCCATGGCTAAAAAGTGTGGATATCATTCTATTTTTTAATCTTTGAATTTAGAGAGTCAGCAATTTCCTTAACAAGCATGGGCAAAGCGAAAATATATGGCTTTAATGTTTTAACTCATGCAAACACAGGCAGGCAGACGTTGTTTATGTGCATTATAACATAAATTTAGATCCATAGGCTGTTACTAGGGTTCCCAAGAGTGACCGTCTCACGCGTGCTGAACCATAGGCTGCTATTAGGTTTCCCTTAATTTGTTTTAAAGTTACCTTGTTTGTGATTGCAAAGGCCCTGCAAGCTGCAATCCACCTTTTGTGATTTCCCAGCAGAGGTTCCCTCCAGGGACGCCCCTGCTTACCTTCCCTTACCAGGGCTCAAAACTGGCTCTAATCGTTTCACTTGAGTAAACAACTTCCATAGGCCTTCCTCTCCTAATAGGAATCGAATTCAGCGAATACCTGTTTAATGGCTGCTTGATTAAAGAAATACAGAGTGCACATTCCCAGCCATTTTAATTATGCAAATCGCTTGGAAAAAGAGGATTTTTTAATGCATTTATTCGAGGTTTTCTATAGAGTGGTCCCCATCAAGTCAAAGTCAGCGAAATAAATACAGCCGGCCCATCATGACACATAAGGCATCTTAACTCTGGTGGGAGTCTCGGGGGATATATAGATTTCTCAAAGAAGTTTTTTATTAAGTTTTTGTACGAGCAGGAAATTACAGCTGAAAAAAAGAAAATCAATTCCTGGTGGGGTACCACCGGTCGTATGGATACAACAGTATAATGCATGATGAATGAGTTTCATATAACATCAGAGGACAGGTGTGATAGTATATGTATGGGAAAAGGAAGTAAAACCATCTGTTTGTGTGGTGAGAGAGTGAGGCTGTTTAGTGAAGGATCTGAGTGGGGTACCCTGGTTGGGAGCATGTTATGTTATGTTATGTTATGTTATGTTATGTTATGTTATGTTATGGTATGTTATGTTATGTTATGTTATGTTATGTTATGTTATGCTATGCTATGCTATGCTATGCTATGCTATGTTATGTTATGCTATGCTATGCTATGCTATGCTATGCTATGCTATGCTATGCTATGCTATGCTATGTTATGTTATGTTATGTTATGCTATGCTATGCTATGCTATGCTATGCTATTCTATGCTATGTTATGTTATGTTATGTTATGTTACATTATGTTATGTTGCGTTATATCATTTGTAGAGCGCATGGCTGTCTCGGCAAAGGGACGCCCCAGCGCTAACGGCAGAGAAAGGAAGAGAGGAGAGGAAGCAGTGGTCAGCGATAAGAGCCCGGTCTTGGCCGCCCTTTTAAAAGTCAGATGGGCGGAGAGCGACAGAGACATAGATGAAATAAGAGAGAAGAGGAGAGATAGGCTGGAGTTAGAGTGGGGGTGTCAGAGGAGCAGTTGGGTAGGGAGTGGAGTGGGGGGTGGAAGGTGAGGGGCTTCTATTGAGGGAGGGGAAGGATGTGGCAACTACTATTGCTGGTTATGGGACATATTTTTTAAATGAAACTCTCTAATTTGAGCCATATAATACTACTTTCATTGATGGAGCCCTTAAGTATGCATTTAGTTAGTTAATTTCCCCTCTGTTGAACTGAACCCATTCCCACCAGGTACGGGAGGAGAGTTTAGATGAGTCCTTCTACTAAGAGAGGATGACTTTGACGGCGAATGAGACCAAGGATGTCCCATAAAAGGCGGTCTTCTTTGTTCAGGGCGTATTTTTATGTCTGGGGGGAGGTTTCCTAATTTACTTGTTTGATAAGTTTTATATAGCGCGAACATGACCCGTCAGGGTATCAGAGCGCTGTACAGAGACGCGCAGAAACATTATACATATAAGAGAATAAACATGCAGAAAATGTGTTAAAGAACACCTAGAAGCATGGTGATATCAAATAACCAAAATGCAAAGCCAATGGGAGACTAGGGAGGAAAAACGAGTAATTATAATCAAGTATAGTGTCAACAGGCCTGTTGTTGCAGTTGATTGTCCAGGAACAGCCATATGAGTAGGACAGAGGGTTGGATCTGTTTACTAATGTAATGGAGGTTAGGAGTCCAATTAGTGTGAAGAATTTGTGATATATAGATTTCAAAAGAATCTTAGGTCCCTGCACTTCCTTACAGACCAAGGCTACATCCATGCACCTTACTCTGCGGTCACTCAGTTGACCATCAGGGAGCTCGCTCCAGCATTACAGTGGAATGCAAGCTGGCCAGGGAGTTAACAGTGCACTGAAGGCAGCCTATGGCTTCGCTGGCCTGCTTAGGAGGTAAGGGGCTGCTGGGATATTGAATACTAATTGAGCAGAACAGAGTTGGGTCAGGCTCCTTTAATAATTAACACCCAGCGGCTCCAATATAAGAAAAAATTAAAGCAGCGTGTAGACCCACAGGCTGCTCGCTCTCCAGGTGCTGTCATCTGACTGCCCATCAGGTGTGGGACTGGGTGACCACCTGCCTCCAGCTCATTATGGACACGGTTGTATGACGTTACAACGCATACTTTTACCACGCATACCATTACAACTAAACTTTTACAACGCAGGATCCATTACAACGCATGCCATTACAACGCATGCCATTACAACGTAAGTATGGGTAAGTATTTTTTATTGTAAGTGTTGGATAGTGTAGAGGTTTAATTATAATTCTAACTCCAGGGGGGCGTAACAGTAGGGAATGTGTTGGATAGTGTAGGGGTTCAAATTAAATGTAATACTTACCCATACTTACTTTGTAATGGCATGCGTTGTAATGGCATGCATTGTAATGGACCCTGCGTTGTAAAAGTTTCGTTGTAATGATAATGCGTGGTAATAGTTGCGTTGTAAAGGATTTTCCCCTATGAACACTGTCTCCAAGCCCAAACTTTTCAATTACAAATCATTTATTTTGGGTGCTTTACTTTAGTTCAATGGAAGCTTCCATTCAGGAAGCTATTAAAGACATGGCTGTTTACCCAAGCAACGGCCTAGTGTAAGATGGTCCCCTGAGTAGTGTTTGCATCCTGTTGGTTAGCGCCATGAAACCCTTGGGTGTGCGAGCGCTTTATAAATCTTTGATACGATACGATACGATACGAAGCAAAATAAAATTGCAACACCCGAGTGCATTAGGCTATCATACAAAACTTAAGGACGGGAAATAGCGTCCGTAGTGACCTATAGGGAGGGGGTAACCCTATATGGGAGCATAAATTGTAACCTCTCTTTGCAATCAGGCGCATTTACATTCTGTGTCCACCTGCTACAATGGTTCCTAACAACAGCAGGAAGGGACGGCCATGCGCAACACTCATTGGCGTGCATCCAGCCGCTGCGCGCCTCCAATCCCAACCCCAACCTCCAGCTTAAATGACATTGTTGGAATTAAGGTTATGTTTAAGGAGTCAGAAAGTCGGCTCTAAACATCCTAATATTTCATAAGCAGTATGATTTAAAGAATTGAATGTGAAAAATGTGTGATGGTTGAGTGGACTAACTAGATGTAAAGTTGTCAGATGTATGACGAAACAACACATTCTGTTGTAACGCATGCCTTTACTATGCAAATGCCATTACCACGTATATCCTTTCTCAATAATTATGCTTTTACCAGCAATGCCTTTACCACGAATTTCTTTGTAAAACCATGAAGGTAAAGGTATATGCATGGTAAAGGTTTTCCCCGATCTCAGCCCTAAATTGGGCCCCCAGCTCTTTAAAAAAAAGCCAGCCCTGAGCTCTAAAACTGGATGCCGGGCCAACCCCTCCTGACCACCCCTTTAAAAAAATACCCGACCCCAGCCCTTAATCCTAAGACCGGACCGCTGGCGCAACCCTCCCCCTAGACCTCAGCTCTGAAAAAAACAGGCCCCAGCCCTATACAATACAATACATATACATTTATAAAGCGCATCAACTATCTCAAACAGAGGTGTCCCAGCGCTAACACAGTCCAGCAAGACATGAGAAGGTGGGGGGTGTAACACGGCAGAAGGACATGGCAAGGTACTTTCCTAAGAAGCCTAGGATAAAGAGCCATGTCTTTAAAGCGTTCCTGAACTCCCCTTTAGATGGAAAAAGTCGAAGTCTATCAGGAAGGGAGTTCCAAATTATGGTTGATGCCACTGAGAAGGCCCTGCTCCCAATGCGAGATTTCACAAATTGGGGAACATACAGCAAATTCTTTGAGTTAGATCATAAAGAAAAGGTTTGCTGATAGGAGCAAATAAGTTTTTTATTTAATTTAGTTGGGGCAGCTACCTCTCTGGGCCTTGAACGCAATTGTCAAGGCCTTGAATTCTATCCGATTCACAACTGGCAGCCAATGGAGCTTATCTGATATGCGGAGAGATATGTTGTCTAAAAGGCACTCGTCTAATCAATCTCGCAGCCGCATTCTGCACCATCTGCAGTCTCTTTATCAGAGATGCCGGAAGACCAAGATACAGACTATTGGTATAGTCTAGCCTGGACAACTGATTTTCGACAGCTCTCAGGGAGTAAATACAAAACTTTCCTCAGCCCTTTCAGGATGCCAAAGCAGGAAGATGTAATAGACCGTATATGGGTTGCAAAGGTCAGGTCAGAATCCCATTTTACACCCAGATTTTTCGCCGTAGATGATGGGCAGGGTGAGGAGCTCTTTTTCTTTGGCCACCACACCAGGCGACGGTGGAGAATTCTTGCCGCAGAACAAGACCTCGGTTTTCTCTGTGTTCAGTTTTAGCTTATTAATATTCATCCAACTGGAGATGTCACACAAGCAGCCCCTAAGCCTCCCAAAGTAGTTTGCCGAATGGTCCTTAAATGAAAACAACAACTGTGTGTTGTCTGCATAGGAGATAGTTTTTATTCCCCATTTCGAAATAAGCGCACATAATGGAGCCAGATAGATATTAAAAATGTAGAAGGCTCAGTGCCGAGCCCTGCGGTGCCCCATACCAGAGGGGTTTCGCGTCCGATTTAAAAGGGCGCTAAATGACTCTTTGCGTGCGATCGCTGAGATAAGACTTTATTCAGGCGAGTACCATCCCCTTCACTCCCACCCACTTCAGTCTAGCCAGAGGTATTGGATGGTCCACTGTATCAAAAGCGGCGGACAGGTCCAGCAGCACTAGCATAGCCGAGGCTCCTGCGTCCACCTCCATTCCTAAAGATTCGGCCACACCCAGCAAAGCAGTCTCAGTGCTAAAGCCCGCCTGGAAGCCAGACTGTGTTTTGTGCAAAATATCTCTGCTGGTGATAAAGTTACTAAGTTGAAGTTGGACCACTTTTTCCAGCATCTTCGCCGGTGCCGGGGGAAGAGAAATTGAGCGATAGTTTTTTTAATCCACCGGGTCAGCATTATGATTTTTTAGAAGGGGTAGGAGCATAGCATGTTTCCATGACTTTGGGAAGATACCAGTGGTAAGTGAATTGTTTCATATACGATTGAGGGAAGGATTGAAAGAATAGGCAAGAGCTTCCCACAACTTGAGGGCCAGGGCTCTACAGGAGACCCTGACTTACATTTCAGAATTCCACCCAAGGATTCCTGAAATGAAATGGGAAGAAATACAGATAAGGATGCTTCCCCTGCATAGCTATCCTCATCTACAGACTCGATGCTATTCCGCTTAGACGAGAAGGCATTGTATACCTTATGTATTTTTTCCTTGAAGAAATCTGACAATTTTGCACAAAGTGAAGGTGATGAAGGTATCTTGCTTTCTAGCGCTGTGGGTTTAGTGAAGATTTCTTTGCTAGAATTATCTGCTGTGTTGATACGCTTCACAAAGTGGTCCTTTCTAGCGACTTTAATGACTTTGTGGGGGTCTTTCATGGCTTCCTTATAGGTTCTTTTGGCCAGTGAACAGTATGCTTTCCTCCAAGACGCTCTTTGCATTTACAGTTGCCCTTAACCATTCTCAGTTCCTCCGTGAACCATGGCGTTGATGGGGCCCTTCTGGGAGAACCTACTAATCTTGCTGGAGCAAGGTTATCCAAAGTACCAGACAGCCACACACCCAAAGCCATAGCATCCTTATTAGGGTTGTTGGACCATTGGGGTTGGCTGTCCAGCCAAACAGGGCCTAAAGAGACCCGAGTCCATTTCTTCCAGTTCCTTTTGAGTATTTTTAGAGTTTTTTCTTTACATTGAGGTATTGCTCTGCTGCATTGAAAATGGGATCAGAAAGTGATATGTCCAGATCTGTTGTTGTGGGGTTCGACGACCAAGGAAGACATGTTGGAAAATACCAGGTCAAGTGTATTACCAGCAGAATGGGTAGAAGACCTTTCGTGGTGCGTAAGATTGGCTCCCTCAAGTGACAACTGTGATGCTTGATTACACTTCAAATCTGAAATATGCAGATTAAAATCTCCTAATGCCAGAAAATGTTTATATTGTAAAGACTTCTGTGCAATAAAGCTGCAAAGGTCTAAAGTGAGGCAGGGGGCAGCTAGGGGGTCTGTAGATAAGTAGTCCGGTTAGAGATGACATAGGTCCAGTCTTAATACAAAAATGTAGTCCCTCAATCTCGCCAAGATTAAATAACTCAGTGGTTGTAATCTCACAGGAGTCTCTCACAATAATAGCAACCCCGCCGCCCCTTTTAGCTCCTGGCCTGTTTGCGCAACACATTTTGAAGCCGGGCGGTATGGCTAGGGCTAAGACACGTTTAGACTCCTCTTTTAACCAGGTTTCAGTAAGGAACATCATGTCCCGGTCATTATTAGACAGGGACAGCCATACGTCCTCGGAGTGTTGAGCCAGAGACCTACAGTTAATAAGACAGGCTCTTAGCCTGTCTTCTGAATGCTTTGACTCTGAATGAGTGAGCATGACTCAGATATTATCGCGAGTTCCCTCAGAAAGCCCAATGGAAAAGTTACAGTGAGCGCAGAACGAACGGCAAAGCTACATTTGCTATATCAGTAACAAGTAACAAGTCAGGATATATCACCTTTCTCAGATTCATTAGGAATTCACGAGTCAGATAGGAGGGCTTACTATTTATATAACGGGCAGCATGGCTGGCGCTGGCCGCATTCCGGATGGCCGCAGACAGGCTTGCCATTGGCGCGCCCGCTGCGCGCGTCTGCTGCGCGTACGTGCAGTCACTGCTTTTTAATGTGTTTATTGCAGGAAATGAGCAGCAATGAGCCAGCCCACTGGGCGGAGCCACGTCCCTCTGATCAAACTAAGGTGACTAATGGATACATCAAACGGCCAATAGAATAAGGTGAGTGATGCATACTACTCTGGGCTGATCCTAGATGTGATTGACAACGACTCAAGCCAGTGCTACAGTGGCTGACCCAAAAAAGCAAATGGCTGAAGAGGGCCTGTCCGAAGATCACTCCCTCTATGTTGTAAACAAAATGTCTTGGAGACATCTGTGCTGTCAAGTGAAGGCAGTTAAATCCATCCATCATCTGTTCTTTTTGCTTTTGTCGCCATAACTGGAAAGGGTATGCCCAGACGTGGGTACTGCACTCACTATGCCAACCGGATTCAAACTAGTCTGGCTGATGAGGGGTGATACCCTGAGATTCCCAGGATGCTTCTTTCTGGACCAAGGAGAAACTGGCCTGGCAGTTTAGGCTGGTTCAAGGTTGATTTGCATATGGCTGGGTCAAAACTGGAATGGCGTGGTGAGCAAATAAGACGATGGGTTTAACTCAGATCTGGTACTGGGGGTGAATGTTTGATTTGATCAGCATTCTGTCCATCATCTGTTCTTTTTGCATTTGTTGCCCTAAGTGGGAAAGGTATGCCCTGATGTGCGTACCATCGTCACTATGCCACCGTATTCAAGCTACCCTGGCTGATGAGGGGTGATACCCTGAAACAGTGCCCAGAATGCTTGTTTCCAGTGCAGGGAGGACCTGGCCTGGCAGGTCAGACTGGACTGTTCCCATGGGGAGCAGGGTCAAAACTGATTTGGATGTGGCTGGGTCCAAACTAGAATGGCGGGGCAAGTAAAAAAACAATGGATTTAATCCAGGTCTGTGACTCAGGTGAATGTTTGATTTGTTCAGCATTCCATCCATCATCTTTTTGCATTCCCACAGAGGGTCAGCCAAAGGCTTTACTTGGGGTGAAGTGCGAAGTGATATGGAGAGAGTAATGCATTCATAGCTAAATTACCTTTGTTCATTGTAGATAAGTTCCATTACTAACAAGCATTGGCAAAGCCAATCAGCCTCTCTCTCTGCTTCTGGCTTGTTAGCAATAGCAAAGTCACCAATGCAGGCAAGTGTTGGAAGGCCGAATCGCGAGGCAGGGAAGAGAGGATGGGGTAAGAGAGAAGCAATGGATCAGGGGAGGGAAGTGGGGAGGCACAGAAGTGAGGCAGTGGAAAGAAAGAAGTGGGGCACAGAAGAGAGGTGAGAGAGAGAGGGAGAGAGAGATTGGGCAGCGCTTGAGGTATAGTTGTGAGAGAAACGATGGTGCGGGGTGAAAAATTGCAGAGTGGGGGGCAGGAAGCAACGGGCGGGGAAACTGATGCCTGCAATGATGGGGAGAGAAACCCAAAACAAGGGTGAAAAGGGAGGGAGCCAATAGTATACATAAGAGAGGAAAGAGAATCAGCTGTGCACCCGACTTCATTGCTAGAAGTCAAGTTGCCAGAAATATGGAAAAGGAGAAATAGTTTCATGATGTCAGCAGCGGGGAAAACACTCATCCTGTACAAAAAGAGGATGAAATGAAAATAACCTATAGGCTTGAAAAACAAAAGAAAAGGAAGGAAAGCCATCCAATCAGGAGTGAGCTCAAATAGTAAATCCATCCAATCAGGAGTGAGCTCAAATAGTAAATCCATCCAATCAGGAGTGAGCTTAAATAGTAAAGCCATTGATCATGAGCAAGTGACTGACCCAAAGTCTTCTTAAAGTATGTTAAAGCATTGGTTACATGCCCATCTACTACAAACAGCTACATAGGCAAACCCACAAAAATAGATAAAATCGTACATCCCAATACGAGGGGCAGGTAAGTACAGGCCTCATAATAGCACTGTTCAACTACTCATGCAAAGACCACATACAGCCTGTCACACAAGATGATGGACGGAATGTTGCACATTGGCAAAACATCCCCCAGTCACAAATCTAGGTTTAATCCATCATTATTTTGCTCACCACGCCACCCCAGTTCAGACGTGGCCATATGCAAATCAGTCTTGACCCTGTGCCTCATGGGAACAGTCCAGCCCAAACTGCCAAGCCATGTCTTCCCTGGACCGCAATCAAGCATCCTATGACTGGTTTCTGGCTATCAGCCTTCATCAGCCAGGATAGCTTGACTCCAGTGGCGTGGTGAGTATGGGACCCACGTCTGCGCACACCCTTCCTACATAGGGTGAACAGCAAAATACACAAGATGATGGACAGAATGTTGCACAAGGGCAAAACATTCACCCCAGTCTCAGATCTGGGTTTAATCCATCCTTATTTTGCTCACCAAGCCACCCCAGTTCAGACATGGCCATATGCAAATCAGTCTTGACCCTGTCCCTCATGGGAACAACCCAGACCGAACTACCAAGCCATGTCTTCCCTGAACTGGAATCAAGCATCCTAGGACAGGTTTCTGGCTATCAGCCTTTATCAGCCAGGATAGCTTGACTCCAGTGGCCTAGTGAGCACAGGACCCACGTCTGGGCATACCCTTCCCACATAGGGTGAACATCAAAACACACAAGATGATGGACGGAATGTTGCACAATGGCAAAACATTCACCCCCAGTCACAGGTCTGAGTTTAATCCATCGTTATTTTGCTCACCAAGCCACCCCAGTTCAGACATGGCATATGCAAATCAGTCTTGACCCTGTGCCTCATGGGAACAGTCCAGACCGAACTACCAAGCCATGTCTTCCCTTGACCGGAATCAAGCATCCTATGACCGGTTTCTGGCTATCAGCCTTCATCAGCCAGGATAGCTTGACTCCAGTGGCGTAGTGAGCACGGGACCCACGTCTGGGCATACCCTTCCCACATAGGGTGAACAGCAAAACACAAAAGATGATGGACGGAATGTTGCACATTAGCAAAACATTCACCCCCAGTCACATACATCCTGTCACCAGGGGGGCAACAGACTAAAATATGTGCAGTCTTAACATTTTGCACGAAGTGCGTTCGGTGAGCAGGCTGTTCATTCACTCCCCCTGTAGCAAGAGTCCATGACAAAGTCTAATGGTCCTGGGAGAAGGTGCTTCTACAAGCAACAGTGACAGGAGTTTGGCGTTCCTTTTGTGTTCCCTTTATTTCTACTGGTTTGTTCTGTCCCAGAAGTTGGGGAGCAAGAGGGCAAACACCTCAGAGATCTGAAGACAAAGCTCATTTTGTCACATAGGTAGGGCTTGTCTTCAGGAAGGGGGTGTGGATTTATTCTATTAGGAACTACTTTGTGATTTGGTCTGGAGAACTGGTTCATACGAACCACAAAGTACACAGGAGGAGTACTCTTCAGGACCTTGCATGATCAAGATTACTGGAAGAGAGGAGGCAGCATGCCGTGTTCTGGTGTCTACTGCCAGTGGTATCTGTGCAGGTGCATTGCCTGTTTATGAAGGAGACACAAAAGTGGAAATACACTGCAATGTCTAAACCAGTGGACTGAGGTAGGACCCCTCCATGCCATAGATTACTGAAAAAAAGTGCATGCCCACACAAGAGATCCCCAAATTGGAGATAAATGGACAATCAAGATATGCCGAGCACCTACTTGGTGTGGCAGAGCTAGACACACCTGTACATCCTTGTGCCTTTGTTGAACTTACCCTACCGCAGTCCTGCAACTTGTGACCTGACACATACTCTCTGCATGGTACAGTCTGCCTGCCGCTACTACCAAGGAGATGGGCCAGTATCATACTGTGCCACCACAAGGATTTCAAGTGTTTGGCATCCTCCGAAGCACTGGTGTGTCTGAGTCTGGGCTTTTAAATGACATGGGGTGGACGGAACATGCAGGCTTTCACTTTGCGCAAGTTCGCGGCGTTACAGAAAAACTCAGCAAGATTCTGCAGAATTCCCCCAACAGATGGAAAATATGCAGCTGGTGCTGCAATTTAGCATTGGTAGCGCTAGCAGCGATGAAAATCGGCGCGAGCGGCACTATGCATTGCGCAAGAGCACATGGACATTCGAGTTGAGTTTGCTGCTACTCGAGTAGAAAATCTCCTCGAGTGGCTGCTAATCTACTCGAACGGCAGCCCTCTCTGATCACATAAACCTGCATCTGCCGTAGCATGCTAATGGTAAATGTTCTATACAAACGCTAATATCATAACATGCAATATATGAAGTAACTTCCAGCATGGCAAAGATGTGGGTGACCTCCATCTGGTATGACAAGCTTTGTGAAAGAAAATTGTTCTGGCTTTAATGTGACATTTCAAGTAAGCACACAAAAGGGGATGGGAGGAATTCTTGCAATAAATCTAACCATTGGCAATCGCTCGGGACGCATTCCAATCCATTGTGCTTTTGTCCTCGATGACACCTCAGATTAGACCCAGCCATACGCAAATCGGTTATGAACCTTGGGGGTGGGGGGAGGGGTAGAGAGAGAGAGAGAGAGAAAGTGTGTATGTGTCTATGTGTTCATCTTTACATCATGGATATAAAAAATGTACATCAAACAAAATGTCATGAATGATATCAGAGTAAAATAAATGTGCTTGCAAGGGCTGTCAGTGAATAAAACTGGGTCGTTAAGATGGGCTAAGGCATCCAAATAGCAAGCTCTTCCTAAACTAAAGATCCATAAATTGGCTATTACCTCCTCGTTAGTCTTCCTCGCCACATGATTTACATAGTGAGCTTTAGCTCCACAACAGAACCCTCCAAAGCAAAAAGAAACTACCTCCCACCCCCTCCCAACATGGCCGACCAGTCCCACCTGACCTCTATAAGAGGCGGGCCGGCCCAACCAATCAGCCTGTTTTTTTTGTTCTGCACGATTCTCTCCAGAGCACTGTTCAGGTAAGATGGGCCGGCGTGAGCTGGCCCTTGGGGTTTAGGGTGGAGGACCTGCTCTAGCGGTCTCGAGTGCCTTATACCTATCTAAATCCCCCCCCCTCTTCCTTCCCCCGGTCCTGTGGGGCCGGTTAGGTGCTGCTCTAGCGTGCCAAGGGTTTACAGGGGGGGGGCGGCCGGGGGTGTGGGGTGACTGTACATTCCCGTGGCTCCCCCGGTCGTTACAGTGGGGCCCTACCCATTAGGTGGACGCTTGGGCCCTGCGCATTCTCCTGTATGTGGATACATGCGGGGGGTTGATACACCCCTCTGAGAATGACTCTACGCCTAGGAGGTCCGCTGTAAGCGGGGACCCTGGTTCGAGTCCGGAAACTCGGGTTTCCGTTTGTTGCAATGGCTGGAGTTGCGCCATGTCTGGCAGTGCCTCGGGCCAGGCTTTGGGCCGCCTGGACATGCACTCGGCCAATGGAAACCTGTCAGGGGCCGACTTTGAGAGTTCGATTCTGACAGGAGGTCGGTCAGGCTGTGATAGACCTTCGCAGAGCCCTCACAAGACGGGGTTCGATGCCTGCCTGTGCGGTAGGGATGTTTTTAAACGGCCTGCTCATATAAATGAGTATTCCCCGCTCTAAAGGGCCGCCGTTCCCACTATAATGGTGGGGAGGGGCGCAGACTCGGGTCACCAGGTGGCGCTGTTGCTCTGCCTACGTTGACAAGAGATTCCTGTGCGCAGGTTAACTGTTTTGGAACTGAGGCGACAGGCGCGTGTGAGAAGTGTGTCTGCCCCACGGAGTCCGATCGTTTCTCCTGCGCCTCGGATCCCTGTGCCTGAGGAGTGGGATCTCGATTGGCGGTCATCGGACTGGAGCTTTCCGTGCGTTAAAAACGGGACGGCGCGAGGTTCCCTACTCGGGGCGGTCCTACCTTTTAGGTCGGCAGGTCCTCGGGGCTCTGACGGGTCCGGGGGCTCCCCCCGGCGGCGCGGTTTTTTCGCGGCGCTGTGCGCTGCCGCCTCACTTCATTTTGGACCCTACGGGTCGCGGCGGTTTGCCGCGCTGGAGTTGGCCGACGGGCACCTCCCACCTCTCGAGGGCGGGGTTTGGTTGCCGCCAGGTGCGGCCAATGTGGTCCTTCATCGGGCTGGCGCGGATCCTGCTTCCTCAGCGTATTGGAGGGGAATTAACTCAAATGGTAGAGCGCTCACTTAGCATGCGAGAGGTAGCGGGATCGAAGCCCGCATTCTCCATTAAAAAACGGCGTGCAGGGCGCGTCTGCCCCATCCTCGAGGGGCCGGTGTTCGCTCCTCGGTAGGGGCGTTTTCATTTTGTTTCGGTTCCCAGGGCACTGCGTTTTGTATGTCGACCCTGTGGGGCTTGACGGTGGCAGGCATCACAAGGTGCTTTCTTGCCTCTACATGTGTCCTGACGTTGGCTCCTGGCCAGGCTTACTGTGCTGCGCTGGCGCGCTCTATGGGGGCGCGGTGCATCCTGGGATCAGGTCCCTTGGGGAGCCCTGTGTACTTCGGAGCTATAGCTCTTTGGTGATGGTCCTTTTGGTGCGGTCAGCCCTCGCAGGCCGGGGTTCGGATCCCGCCTATGCTGTAGGGGTGTCCCAAGGTGGGCATTTCCACCAAGTTTTGATGACATCCCGGTTACTCCGGGCTGTGTGCATACGACACGCTGTGGAGGGGTAGTGTACTCCTCCCTCTACGGGCGGCCATACGGCCTGGGATTTTAGCCCGGGCCCTGGTTCGTTTCCATGCCTCGGCGGGGCTTGGGTTCGAAATCCCTGGGAACTGTGTATTTCCTCTGGGTTTTGGAGGGCCCTCCGCGTCGGCCCCTCGGGGCTTCAGTTGCCTGGTCTCGTCCAAGGGACTGGGGTTTGTCCTCAGGGTCCCAGGTTCGTATACCGACTGGTACACTCTGCCTTTCATCCATCTGTGGTCGTGATGGGTTACAACGAACATCTGTATTTCAGCGCCAACGTACCCGTAGTGGGGTATGGCACTTTCCGTAGACATATATTATGTTTGGAAACAGCGGCTTTCGACTGCCGCCTTGTACCCTGGCTGGGGTATTGTGCGCGATTTTTGTATCATGTGCGCTTCGGTGTAGGTCCTGGCCCGAGTTTCGGCTATGGCCAGTCTCGGGCTAGTTCTGCCACCCCCCTTTTACGCCCCGAGTGACTGACTGTCTGGGGCGCTTCGGGCTTGCTGTCCGGGCTGGCTAGTCTGGCGGTTGTCCCGCGGGGTCCCACCGTCTCGACGGGTTGGGGTCCCGGCCCCTTCCCGTGCCTCACCTGTTAATGCCTGCGAGTGGGGGTTCCCGCTCGCGGTGGCGAGTACTTCCGTTGGGCTGGCGTTCTGGCCCTGGGGGGGAGCTGTGCTCCTGGCCCGCCTGGTGGATCTTCTTCGCCGGGTGTGGGTCTTGGGGGTTCCCTGTCTGGCCGTGTGCTTCCTCACGGCCTCGTTTTTGTCTCCCCCCCCCCCCCATGGGAATATGGCTTCACATCTGGCGGTGTCTCTCATCCGTCGGCTTCCTGGCCCATGTCCGGTGGTCCCTTCGGTCCTCGTCTCGGGCTTGGCCTCCTTCGGGGGGGGCGTGTGCCTGGTCCCGGTGCTTCCCTCTGGTTCTTTCAGGGGGGGGGGGCGTCCTTTGGCGCCGGGTCGTTGGCGTTGAGTTCTCCTGCGGCCGCTCAGCACCTCGTGCTTCGGGGGTTGCTGGATGTCTTCCTGGCCGGCCGTTTTTGATGTGCTCGCTTCGGCAGCACTGTGAATACACGTGGAGGTGACTGGCTTGACCCCTGCACGTTTTCGTGTGGCTTTCCATTTGCCGGGGCTTGGGTCCCCGGGTCTGGGTCGGGTTGGGCGCCCTGATGGGGGTGTCACCGGTCCAGGCCCCGCGGGCGGTCTTTCCCCCAGGGGCCGACGGAGTCGGGTCTGGCCTTCGTGGCATGGTCTCGCCCTGCCCCGGTGGTGTTTCTACGCCTAGGGCCTCGGCTCGGTCTGCCTCCGAGGTCTCTGTTCACGGAGGGGGGCTCGGCCCTCCGGCCCGGGTTCTACTCCTCCTTCCGGGTCCTTATTACCGGTCTTTCGCGTGGCCTTTCGGTCTGCTGGATCTCCCCCGTGCCCTCTGAGATCGCGGTTCCTCGGCAGGTGGCGCTTGGGCAGGGCCGGGGTGCTCATGGACGCCCGGCGGCGCATGGCCTTGTTTGGAACGTGGCAGTGGGGGCGTTCCTGTTTTTGGTTCCCGGCGGGGTCCACCGCCCCGGGTTCCCTCTCCTTTGACCGGGCTGGCGATTCAAGCCTCCTGGCCGATCCCGGATCTTCCCGTGCAGTGGTTGGGTCCCCCGCTCTCGGCGTCGGTGTTGAGCCGGCTCTTGTCGGCTGGCCTGCCTCCTTGTGCAGGCCTGGTTCTGGAGCGGAGGACGCTGCTGGCTCGGGGGTTGTGGCTTTGCTGCTGGGCTCCCGCAGGCATTCCAGTGCTCGCTTCGGCAGCGCGTATACATATTTGGAAAGATACAGAGTAGATTGGCACGGCTCCTGCACAAGGAGGACCCGCAGGATTCGTGGAGCGTTCCATGTTAGTGGAGACGTGTAGCTCAGGGGTTGGAGGCAGCAGTCCCGGTAGCTGAGATTGGTCCGGGACCTGAGTTCGATTCCCCGCCTAACGGTGGGTCTTGGGCTTCAATGCTTCCATGGGCTCGAGAATTCTCATGCCGGTGCCTACTCGTCTCACGGGCTCACACTCTGCATCTCTGGACGGATGCTTGCTTATTCTCCACTTGGGCCCCTTGTGGCGGGATGCCTGACTCTCACCTTGTATCCTGCAGCCTGCGGTCGTACCACCCTGACGGCGCCTGTTCTCGTCCGATCTCAGTGGTTAAGCTGGGTCGGGCCTGGTTGGTACCTGGATGGGAGATCTCGCAAGGGAATACCTGGTCGGGTTCCCGAGGCACGCACCTTGTTGCCTTTTGGGCGATACGTGCGCCAGGCACATCGCAATACACTTGCATACTCCCTCTCTCGTTCTACGAGCTCTTCGGGGCCCGCCCTTTTGGGACCCGGCCCTCGGTGGCGGTTCCTAGCCGGTCAGGTTTCCCTGGTGGCGTTGGTGTCTGCCGGGCGGATGGGCGTGCGGGGGTCGTTCCTCCGCTCCCCGCCCTACTTGCGGGTTTTGCCGGACGGGGTTGCACCTCCGGCATGTCCCCCGTGTCCTTCCCGGGGTCCTTTCCCTGGGGCCTCGAACTCGGGTGACGTCTTCCCGCTTTTTCCGACCAGCGTGGTTCCTCCCTTGTCCGGGCTGGTTGTTCGGCGTGCTGTTTTGGCTTCTCTTAGCCGCACGTTTTTCCTTTCCCGGTGGGATGACCTGTGTTATGCCTTTTGGGGGGTAACCGGGTCTGGTGGCTCAGTGGACTAACTGCACTGCAGGGGACTGTGTTTGACCTCAAGGTCACAGGTACAAATCCCACTGTCCACTCAGCCATAACACCCGTTTCGTTCGGGCCACTTGCCCTCGTTCCTCCATGGTTCGCGGGCTTACACAGGCTGGCATCCTTCCCTACGCTTCGCTGGGTTCGGTGGATCCGGCGGGGGCCCGGGGTCGGTCTGCGAGGTGTGGCTCTGTTCCCTGGGCCCCCTTAGTGGGTGTCTCCTCTGTGGAGTTTTGTCTGACTTCGGCGTGGTCATCACCCGCCTGGTACGTGGGTCTCTAGCAGTCCCGGGGGGGACTTCGCTGGGGCCGTTCGGAGTGCTGGAGCTGCGACTCCTGGTTGGCCTCCTTTTTCTGGAGGTCTTGATTTCAGGTTTCCTGTGGGCCCTGTTTTCCTTTCAGTTGTTTACATCAACCTTGGGTTGGTTTCTCTGCATCACCATGTGGTGTTGTGGTTATGGTGGTCAATGTAGCCTTGTTGGCTTGGGTATTTGCTCACTATGTAAATCATGTGGCGAGGAAGACTAACGAGGAGGTAATGCCCCGGTTACTTACCGGTAATCTTCATTACTCCGAGTATAGTCTTCCTCGCCACATGAGTTCCCTCCCCCCCTCCCTGTCTGGCTATCGGCTTCATTGTTTGCTTGGTAGATCAGGCTGATTGGTTGGGCCGGCCCGCCTCTTATAGAGGTCAGGTGGGACTGGTCGGCCATGTTGGGAGGGGGTGGGAGGTAGTTTCTTTTTGCTTTGGAGGGTTCTGTTGTGGAGCTAAAGCTCACTATGTAAATCATGTGGCGAGGAAGACTATACTCGGAGTAATGAAGATTACCGGTAAGTAACCGGGGCATTACTAAACGATTTTCCCAGATAATAAAATAAATCAAAATTCATCTCAATTGCAGCTACACATCTTATGGCTGAATGCGGCTGGGTTCAAGTCCACTCTCTCTGTCTTGTTTATATTGCAGTTTCTTTAAGATTTGATAATGTGAGGTCCCCAGACAAATACAAGTATACCTAGCCAGACCTAAAACAATGCTGTTTAACATTGTGCCAACCTCTGGCCTGACATCAATCAACACAAGGGGGTAGCATGAAGTGATGAAGGATAACTTTGCTGCAATGTGTGGTGTTAATTTAATAAAAGTACAACTGATGGACGATCCAATGGCACAAAAGCATTTAGGAAAACTATGCAATTATGTGGCTGTGATATTTTTCACATAAATAAAGATTTGCTGCATTTGGCACAAAATAAACTATCTGCTGCATAATCTGCAAATATAAACACAAAACTATGTTGTGTCTGCCTCAAAGGGTTAAAAAGTTATAAAAACCACAGCAATGTGTTGCTGCGCAGAAGAAGGCCCTTTGCAAAGGTTGACTGGTCACCTTTTTGTTGCTTATTGCTGCATTTAGGTATTAAACTGGTACTTTTGAAGTCCAACCAATGCCCAAATGAAATGACAAAATAATGTTTAACATGCGGTCACAAAATGTGCTGTATTATGCCGCGTAATTCGTCTTTTCTTGCTGCATAATTTACTCAACTCTGCCACATAATTTGGCCCTCTCATGGCGCATAATTTCAGTGGACCTGGTCTTGGGTCATATTTCGATATACTAATTCACCACTAATCCTTTATGGGTTCAGGAGTAGCATTCTACTAGCCAAAAAAACGCTTTAAGACCAGGGGTAGCAAGCACTATATAAACGAAAACCTTTTCCCCTCTTCTATACTGCCACTATCCTTCTCAATCCAAATAAATGACTACCATATCCACCACACAAATTAATTTCATATTTCACTATACTAATTCACAACTAATCATTTATAGGTTCCAGAATAGCATGCTATTCGCCAAGAGGACTGCAACACCCCATCAGGGGTAGCAAGCGCTATATAAATGCAAACGTTTTTTTCCCTCCACTATCCTTCTCAATCCAAATAACTAACATATCCACCACTCAAATTACTTTTTTTTTTCACTATACTAATTCACCACTAATCCTTTATGGGTTCTGGAGTAGTGTGCTACTCGCTGAAAAAGCGCTACGACGCCTCGTCAGGGGTAGTAAGCGCTATATAAATGCAATTACAATATAATACTAGGCAGTACACCTCGGCAGCGCCCTGCAACGTCGGAGAGTCGTGCAGTGAAAGCCTAATAAAAGGGCACCTGCTCTAAGACTAGGCGACGGGCGCTGTCCAATGTTTGTTTTTATCTGCCCGAGTTGGCCACATTGGATAGATCTATGAAAGAGCGGACAATTAATAGCTCTTCAAACAAAGCGTGCCCTGCGTGTTCCCTCGCGCCTTTCCTGCAATCGTCCTGTTGATGCCACACAGCTCATATCCGAATGCGTGTTTGCGTTTTATTTCTGTGGGCGCTGCTATGACAAATGACGTCAAATGACGTCCGACGCCCTGGCCTTCACCTGACCAGTGGAAACAAGAAGCTTCGGCAACGTGCTATGACGTCACAGCGTGTTGTGCTGTGATCTGACAAACAGCTTAAAATAAACTAAATTATCAATGGCGCCACGGAAGGGAAAGGTCAGAGCGGATTGTAAATTACACGTATTTTGTTTTGATGTAAAACCCATCACAATTTCTAAAGGAAGACTTTTTTCATTAGTGCCTAAAGGGGAGGGAAATTTTGCATATTTTTTTCCTCTTACAATATGCATAGTTTTTTATTTTTTTATTTCAGTAATTTTTTATTGAAAATTATATTTACATGGTGCAGTGATGCTTATTACGCAGAATAGATCATATGCATGAACAATGTACATCACACCTTACAATGCACACAAAAAAAACCAAAGATATCTGCGGGAGGCAAGTTTAAGCAGAAGATTTCTCGCAACCATGGCAGACATCAGTTTCACGCCTCCCGGAAGGCACTTTGCGCTAGAATCAGTCTACCACAGAGAAAAGGCAAGCAGAAAAGAGTAACGGAGCGTTAAACACAAACTAGAAGAAATGAGCAAAACACAACATGTATAAAATATTGATTTGCCTAAGCCCTAAACTCAAAGAAACTCTGAGGTACGGGGGAATGCAGGGGACCCCAACCACCTAAGATTCGGAGGAAAGAAAAGGCACATAAGAAGGACACAAGTCCTAAAAAAAGAAGTGGAGGGACTAACCTAGTTAGGTAGTATGCAAGTGACATCACAGCGTGTGACATCACTGCACATGACATCATGGCTAGGGTCGGATTGGGATCATAATTTGGCCAGGGCACTGACGAAAAAAGTGACCCACATTTGCGGGGCGTGGCCCACATTCACGGGCGTGGCCCACCACACCCGGCCACTGTGCACTGTTGCGAAACTATTTTAGTTTTTATTTTTCAATTCTTGTTCAACTTTCTTTTTCAAAATCAATTAAAGTTTAAACACATTTTTTCAATTCAATACATTGAAAACATCATTCTCAGTTGTTTCAACTATTTACACATCTGACAGCAGAATTAATATCATAAGCAAACATAACAGATTATCCATTTCATTTTTCAATTGAATGCCTGATGCATTTCGAGCCGAACAAGGCTCTTCCTCCGGGGCCTGAAATCTGAACAGATGAAACATATGTTTTAGAAAACAATCCGGCAAATGGGGGACCAACAGGTTTGAATTTAATGCGTGTAAGTGCTCAAACTTAAAAACCTCCACCTCTTTCCACGTGGTTAATGTGAAAGTCAATGACGCTTACCCTCCACGTTTCGTGGCTCAAACGATCTTCTAGAATACAGAAAATATGAACAGACCAACATCATACTAATGCAGGAAAACGAACTGAAAAGATGAAACTCATGGTGCTTCAAAGAAGCTGAACTCACCCTCGGTGAAAAATGCTGAACTCGTCGACTCTACCAGAAACATCAAAAACGTAGACTAAGTGAACCTGTTCTCGCACAATACCTGTCTACAGACCGCTAAACTGAACACGTCACATACCTTGAATGCTCCTTCGACTAACTCCTCTGCCGTATCAACTCACGCTGCTATTGCCGAACGTTTGTGTACACGAACGAGACTGTCATCTTTACGTATCGTGAACTCCGTTTTTTAAACCAATCGGAGTGTGACTTTCCTTTTATACCGGCGGTCAACAACTAGAACGTATCAGGCACAACAAGTGCGGCTAGACTTCCTCACTCCTCCCAAGTCAAGTGAACAATTTCCACGTGTTTCGCCAATCAGGTGCTCACTGCATTACTTCCAAGATCGGGGTAAAACCGATCTTATCTCTAAAAAACTGTCGTTACGATCTTGGACATGACCAAATGCAATTTCAAAGGAACTATGGGCAGGTGGTGTAACGGCGCTTAGTTACTCTATTGTGGACGACGCAAAAGAAAATAAACCTGATCAAGTGTTCATGCAATAAAGTGGTGTGTCACAGTGAAGTTAATAAAGTTAAAATGTAATTGAAAGTTTGCCGACCAACCAGAAGTACATTCATTTACACATGATGCTTACATCAATGAATCTTTCACAAAAAACATGAAAAATCAATTTTTTCATTTAACCCCTTGGGATCTTGTGTCCCTAGTCTTTTAATCCAGTAGATTTCTCTCTGTAGGAGAGATCTAGTCAAATCTGTGCCTTTGAAATGTTGAACTTGTTCTAAGACTGAAAACTGTAGTTGGGCTATGCTATGCTTAGCCTCCAACCAGTGGACTGCTAAAGGACTCTTGGTGGACTAATTCCTGATGGTACTTTTATGTTCGGTGATTCTGACTTTTAGTTTGCGTTCTGTTTTACCAACATAAAGTTTCCCACATGGGCACTTGATGTAGTAAACCAGAGTATTTGAATTGAAGTCTGTATTGTGATATAATGGTATTGTTTTTCCTGTTTGTGGATGATGCATGGATGTTCCTACCATAACATTATTGCAATGTACGCAGTTGTCACATCTTTTTATCCCTTTATAGGAGGTGATCTGTTTTTGTTTCAATTTTGGTTTTACTTTTAATAGTTCTTTCAAATTTTTGGACCTAGTGTAGGCAAAAATTGGCTTTTGGTCATAGATTCCATTAAACTCTCCTTCGTTTTGCAAGAGTGCCCAGTGTCGGTTCACTATGTTTTTAATCTTCTGAGAACTTGTGGAGAATTTGGATACAAAAACTTGTCTTTCCATATTTTGTTTAGGTCTCTGTTGCAACAGGTTGACTCTATCGCATGCTTTTATCCGTTCTCTTGTCTTAACCAGAATTTCTTTCGGATATCCTCTTTCTTCATATTTGCTCTGTTGTATATCCAAGTGTTTTTCTAGGTCTGAGTCTTTTGAACAGATTCTTTTGATCCTCATGAATTGTGAGAGGGGAAGATTATTTTTCAGATTTTGAGGGCGGAAGGTTTGAAACAGCAGTGCATTGTTTACATCAGTGTCCTTTCGAAAGACTTCTGTGTGTAATTCTGAATTTTCTAAGCAGATTGCCACATCTAGAAATGAGATCCTCTTGTCACTTATATTGAAAGTAAATTGTATGTGTTCATTGTGCTGGTTGAGTAGAGCCAATTTGTTTTCCAAAAGGCTTCTCTCTGAATTCCAAATAACAGAAATGTAATCTATAAATCTGCAGTAGACTACTGCATTATTCATCCATTCTTGATCAGTGTATATGTAATCTGATTCGAATTTGGCCATAAACGTGTTGGCGTATGCAGGAGCCCCTGCAAATCCCATGGAATTTCCTTGTTGTTGTAAAAAGAAACGTTCTTCCCATTGGAAATAACTATGATACAAACAGTAGTGAAGAATTTCCAAAATGAACACTTTGTCAGCTCTGATTGAAGGTTGACTAAGCAAGGCCCATTCAACAGCCTCTAAGCCGCCACGATGGGGGTTAGATGCATACAGTGATTTTACATCTATGGTGCAGAGTAACATCCTGTTGTTTATTGTGATGGCTTGAAGTTTCAATAGAAAGTCAGTAGTGTCTTTTACATATGAAGGCCACTGTTGTACAAAGGGTTGTAGAAATTTGTCTATGTAGTGCCCAAGGGGTTCGAAGATGGTACCGCACCCTGTCACTATTGGTCTCATTGGTGGATTTTTTAAGTCCTTATGTATTTTTGGGAGCATATACAGACGTGGTCTCCTCGGGTGTTCCACTGTCAAGAATTGTTTGGTGATAGAGGTAATATGTCGCAGTTCCAAAGATTTTTCCAAGATGGTTTGTAATGTGGTTTTAAGTTCATTAGTTGGATCTTTATCTAGTTGTAAATACGTTGATATGTCTGAGACGTGCTCTTCTACTTTATCAGTGTGGAATTTTTTGTTCATCGCAACGATTGCCCCGCCTTTGTCAGCTTTCTGAATTGAAATGTCCGGGTTGTCTTGTAATGACTTCAGAATATTTCTATCTTGGATGGATAAATTCTTCTTTTTGCCCCTTTGTAGATTGATTTTCTGAAAATCATTGCGAACTGATCTTTCAAAAGCATCTAAAATTTTGTGGGAAACCGGTGCCTGAAACTTTGACTTGGGACGAAATTCCCAAAATTCTGTCTCTTCTTTTTGAGATGGAGCAGGAATGACATTGGTAAAAAAAATGTCTCAATCTTAATACTCTTATGAACTTAAAAAGCGAAACTTCACAATCAAGATGGTTGGTGGTGTAGGTGGGAACAAATCCTAAGCCTTTAGTCAAAATTATTGTTTGATGAGAAGACAAGTTAATATCTGAAATGTTCACTACCAGATTTACTTCTGGCTCCTTGTGCTTGGTTTTTTTAAGACTTCGCCTTGTTTTCCTGTTGGTTTCGACGTTCCTGGTGGTAGGCTGGAATCTACGGCACTGGATAAAAAAGGCTGCTTGGACCCGGAGGCATGTGCCCCTCCTTCTTCAGGTGTTTTAGATGATGCTGATTCCCCCGGTAATTGTGTTCGTACTGATGGTCTATTGGCTGTTAGTTCTGAATCTGACACTGAACTCTCTTCTGATGACACGTTTGTCTTCTTCTTGGGATAAACTCTTCGTTGGGCGAATACTTCCGCCCATGTATACACCTCTTGCAGTTTGTAATCCAGTGTATCCCTTTTAAATTTTCTCAATTTGCCTTCTTGAATTTCTTTTGTATGTTTGTCGAGCCTTATGTTGATTTCCTCTAGGGATTTATCCCAATCAACTTTATCCATTCTTTCTTCCAAATTAGCCTTGATTTCTTCAATTTCTTTTGAAAGCTCGTTGATGGCTTTGGCTAATTCCTCTACTAGTAGCAAAATTAGATCCAGGCTGCATTTATTTAAAATAGAATACCATCGATCCATGAAGTCTTTGTTTAAATGAAACCGAAATAGCATGGGTTTGATAGACAACCTCAAACCTCTGGGGATGCCTTTAACTTGGTGATATTGCACCAGCGTCGATGCGTGTAGTTTCTGGTTGATCTCTCTTCTCGCCAAAAATTTAAAATGTTTTAACTGTTGAATGATCGTGGTCCCTTGTGTGTCGGCTGTTTTGATCTCTTGAATCAATGAATTTCCGATGTATAAGCTAGAGTACTTGCTCTGTGCTCAGTAGTGTTTGAAATAGCGTCGAATTGCATGATGGGTGCTTTCTCTCGGTAGACAAAGTAACAGAAATGAATATTGAGGAGAAGCACACCTAAATTTAGAGCGTTTTAATTGTTTTCGTTTTTTAACTTATCGTAAATATTCTATGCGTGCAACAGTGGTAGCTCGTTTGTCCTTACGTGCCAAAAACGGAACCTACCTACCTCGAGTGAAATCACACCGACCACTGTGCACTGTTGCGAAACTATTTTAGTTTTTATTTTTCAATTCTTGTTCAATTTTCTTTTTCAAAATCAATTAAAGTTTAAACACATTTTTTTCAATTCAATACATTGAAAACATCATTCTCAGTTGTTTCAACTATTTACACATCTGACAGCAGAATTAATATCATAAGCAAACATAACAGATTATCCATTTAATTTTTCAATTGAATGCCCGATGCATTTCGAGCCGAACAAGGCTCTTCCTCAGGGGCCTGAAATCTAAACAGATGAAACATATGTTTTAGAAAACAATCCGGCAAATGGGGGACCAACAGGTTTGAATTTAATGCGTGTAAGTGCTAAAACTTAAAAATCTCCACCTCTTTCCACGTGGTTAATGTGAAAGTCAATGACGCTTACCCTCCACGTTTCATGGCTCAAACGATCTTCTAGAATACAGAAAATATGAACAGACCAACATCATACTAATGCAGAAAAACGAACTGAAAAGATGAAACTCATGGTGCTTCAAAGAAGCTGAACTCACCCTCGGTGAAAAATGCTGAACTCGTCGACTCTACAAGAAACATAAAAAACATAGACTAAGTGAACCTTTTTTCGCACAATACCTGTCTACAGACCGCTAAACTGAACACATACCTTGAATGCTCCTCCGACTAACTCCTCTGCCGCATCAACTCACGCTGCTATTGCCGAACGTTTGTGTACAGGAACGAGACTGTCGTCTGTACGTATTGTGAACTCAGTTTTTTAACCAATCGAAGTGTGACCTTCCTTTTATACCGGCGGTCAACAACTAGAACGTATCAGGCACAACAAGTGCGGCTAAATTTCCTCACTCCTCCCAAGTCACATGAACAATTTCCACGTGTTTCGCCAATCAGGTGCTCACTGCATTACTTCCAAGATCGGGGTAAAACCGATCTTATCTCTAAAAACCTGTCGTTACGATCTTGGACATGACCAAATGCAATTTCAAAGGAACTATGGGCCGGTGGTGTAACGGCGCTTAGTGACTCTATTGTGGATGACTCAAAAGAAAATCAACGTGATCAAGTGTTCATGCAATAAAGTGGTGTGTCACAGTGAGGTTAATAAAGTTAAAATGTAATTGAAAGTTTGCCGACCAACCAGAAGTACATTCATTTACACATGATGCTTACATCAATGAATCTTTCACAAAAACATGAAAAATCAATTTGTTCATTTAACCCCTTGGGATCTTGTG
This sequence comes from Lissotriton vulgaris, assembly GCF_964263255.1. Taxonomy (NCBI): domain Eukaryota; kingdom Metazoa; phylum Chordata; class Amphibia; order Caudata; family Salamandridae; genus Lissotriton; species Lissotriton vulgaris. The sequence continues at coordinate 246,123 of NW_028241704.1, read as the reverse complement.
TCCCTAGTCTTTTAATCCAGTAGATTTCTCTCTGTAGGAGAGATCTAGTCAAATCTCTGCCTTCGAAATGTTGAACTTGTTCTAAGACTGAAAACTGTAGTTGGGCTATGCTATGCTTAGCCTCCAACCAGTGGACTGCTAAAGGACTCCTTGTGGACTAATTCCTGATGGTACTTTTATGTTCGGTGATTCTGACTTTTAGTTTGCGTTCTGTTTTACCAGCATAAAGTTTCCCACATGGGCACTTGATGTAGTAAACCAGAATATTTGAATTGCAGTCTGTATTGTGATATAATGGTATTGTTTTTCCTGTTTGTGGATGATGTATGGATGTTCCTACTAATACATTATTGCAATGTACGCAGTTGCCACATCTTTTCATCCCTTTATAGGAGGAGATCTGTTTTTGTTTCAGTTTTGGTTTTAATAGTTCTTTCAAATTTTTGGACCTAGTGTAGGCAAAAATTGGCTTTTGGTCATAGATTCCATTAAACTCTCCTTCGTTTTGCAAGAATGCCCAGTGTCGGTTCACTATGTTTTTAATCTTCTGAGAACTTGTGGAGAATTTGGATACAAAAACGTGTCTTTCCATATTTTGCTTAGGTCTCTGTTACAACAAGTTGACTCAATCGCATGCTTTTATCCATTCTCTTGTCTTAACCAGAATTTCTTTCGGATATACTCTTTCTTCATATTTGCTCTGTTGTATATCCAAGTGTTTTTCTAGGTCTGAGTCTTTTGAACAGATTCTTTTGAATTGTGAGAGGGGTAGATTATGTTTCAGATTTTGAGGGTGGAAGCTTTGAAAAAGCAGTGCATTGTTTACATCAGTGTCCTTTCGAAAGACTTCTGTGAGTAATTCTGAATTTTCTACGCAGATTGCCACATCTAGAAATGAGATCCTCTTGTCACTTATATTGAAAGTAAATTGTATGTGTTCATTGTGCTGGTTGAGTAGAGCCAATTTGTTTTCCAATAGGCTTCTCTCTGAATTCCAAATAACAAAAATGTAATCTATAAATCTGCAGTAGATTAATGCATGATTCATCCATTCTTGATCAGTGTATATGTAATCTGATTTGAATTTGGCCATAAACGTGTTGGCGTATGCAGGAGCCCCTGCAAATCCCATGGAAGTTCCTTGTTGTTGTAAAAAGAAACGTTCTTCCCATTGGAAATAACTATGATACAAACAGTAGTGAAGAATTTCCAAAATGAACACTTTGTCAGCTCTGATTGAAGGTTGACTAAGCAAGGCCCATTCAACAGCCTTCAAGCCGCCTTGATGGGGGATAGATGCATACAGTGATTTTACATCTATGGTGCAGAGTAACATCCTGTTGTTTATTGTGATGGCTTGAAGTTTCAATAGAAAGTCAGTAGTGTCTTTTACATATGAAGGCCACTGTTGTACAAAGGGTTGTAGAAATGTGTTTTATGTAGTGCCCAATGGGTTCGAAGATGGTACCGCACCATGTCACTATTGGTCTCATTGGTGGATTTTTTAAATCATTATGTATTTTTGGGAGCATATACAGACGTGGTCTCCTCGGGTGTTCCACTGTCAAGAATTGTGTGGTCTGAAACGTTACTTTATCAGTGTAGAATTTTTTGTTCATCGCAACGATTGCCCCGCCTTTGTCAGCTTTCTAAATCGAAATGTCCGGGTTGTCTTGTAATGACTTCAGAATATTTCTATCTTGGATGGATAGATTCTTCTTTTTACCCCTTTGTAGATTTATTTTCTGAAAATCATTGCGAACTGATCTTTCAAAAGCATCTACATTTTTGTGGGAAACCGGTGCCTGAAACTTTGACTTGGAACGCATAGAATATTTACGATAAGTTAAAAAAACGAAAACATTCAAAACGCTCTAAATTTAGGTGTGCTTCTCCTCAATATTCATTTCTGTAGGATATTGTTCTTCACACATGGAAGCAGGAAAAACGAGGAGAAATAAAGCATTTCTTCTCGTTTCCACTGTTTAAGAACATGTGATCCCTGGTCTTCATTTTGGAGCTTACGCTGCCCTCGTAACCGGGGGACAGCGTCACAATCAATGGGTGTTGCAGTGGAACGCCAACCACAACACTCATTGCCCTCCCCTTTCACACTAAGTACAGCGGGAAAGGGTGCTTTATTAACAAGACAGCGTTATGCGATGTCAAGTGTCTTAATGCTGCCTTGTAAATAGGGCGAAGTACATATCGCCACAAGAACGTCACTAAAAGTGACGTTCCTGCGGCGATAGGGTCTTGTAAATATGCCCCTGAGTTTCTGAAGTAGGATGTAACGCAGAGCTCGTCTAAATGAGCTATAAAATGAGGAATTGGTGTAAGAGATCTTAACCCCCAAGAGACTTTAAAGACAAGAAGAAGTTCAAGGGACCCTCACCATAAAGAGTTTCTGAAGTAATAGAAGGTGCAAGAGGTCCTCACAAGGCTCGGGCGGAATTATAATTCCACTTGCGGAATTGTCGGAATTTGGATAACCCTGCATAACACTTGTAATGCAGAGTTCCTGCCACATTCCGCCAATCAGTGCGTGGTTGAATTTTTCTGCCAGTCCAGTCTTGCAGAAACAACCTCCCCCCCCCCCCCCCCCCCCCTCCAAGGTTCTAAACTAAGACATGGTGCAAGCATTCTTCTCCTTTGACCTTCCCAAAGATTCTAGATGGTGAAACTCTCACCTCTGACCTCCTCAGGGAATCTGTAGTACGGATGGGGGGGGGGGGGGGGGGGGGGGGGTCAGTCCTCATCTAAGGAAGACGGGTTTCAGAGGTTGTCACCACCAGCAGACTTTACAGGCAAGAATTTGTTCCAGAGTCCTCACCTCTGCAGCGGGAACTGGCGCAAGAGGTCCTCACCTTCCAAAGATTCTTTCTTTGGACTCTCTTTGAAGTGTGGACTGCACCACGTCCTACTGGAGAACCTCAGGGAGACCAGGTGTGAGATCTCTTGAACCACGTCTTACTTCACAATCTTTGGGGGTGTGGACCTCTTGCACTACTTTTGTCTTCAAAATCTTTTTTTGCGGTGAGGACCTTTTTTGCCCCTTCTCACTTCAGAATCGTTTTCAGGTGAGGACTTCTTGAGCCACTCCTTCTCCTATAAACTCTTTGAGGTGTCACCACGCGCACCACTTCCTTCTTTTAAAATCTCTGGGCGACGAGGAGCTCTTGCACCACATCTTTCCTTACAAACTGTTTGGCATGAAGACCACTTGTACAGTGTCTTCATTTAGAATCTCTTTGAGGTGAGGACTGCACCACGTATTGCTTCCGAATCTCTGGGAAGTCAAATCTGAGCATTGCTCGCACCACGTCTTAGTTCGGGATCTCTTTGAGGCGGGGCCCTCGTGAACCATTTATTGCGTTTAAAGTCTCTTGATGATAAGGATCTCTCATGCCTCTTCTTCTTTTAGAATCGATCCACTGAACTAACAAACCAATCAATCGTTGCTTAAGACCTTCAAAGTTTCTAATGGAGGAAGTGGTACAAGACGCCCTCACCTCTGGCATCCTTGAGATTCGGGATAAGATGTGGGGCAGGACATCCTCCGACCTGGGAACTGGGGGAAAGTCAGTCTGTGAGTGAAATTGAGTCTGAGAAGAAAATAGGATCTAGGAGGGATACGTCTGAACGAAGAGTTGTGGATTGAACGAAGAATTGTGGTTTGAGAGACAGCTTTGGAGTAATGGACTATTGGATGAACAGAGACTTGAAGGGAAGGATAATCCAGGGGGGACCAGACAGTTTGAAGGAAAGGGTGTAGGAGAGAAAGAGTGACTAGAGTAGAAGGAAAGTCTAGGTGGCAAGAACCATGAAAGAGCGTCTGTGAGTGAAAGAGTGCCTTGGAGGATGGAGGTTGTATGAGGGAAGGAGAGTAGAGAAGGTGGGAGACTGCAGGAGGACTAGGTTGTGGGGGCAAGGAGAGTGTGGTAGTGAAAGAGAATCTAAGAATGAATGAACCTTGTTTCAAGGTAAGTCTGTGAAAGAAAGTGAGTGTGAGAGGGAAGAAGAGTTTAATCAGGAAGAGACTGAGGGAAGGAGTATTGGAGGGAAGGGACCTCTGAGATAAGAGACTGCTATTCTGAAGGAGAGAGTGTGTGTAAAATCTGAGAGGTCTAGGACAGGAGCGGCCCGCTCATCTGGTCGTTGGGGCTCTGCCCTCCCTATTTTGCGACCCTTTTAATCTACTATACAAAAAAATGTATAATCAAATATTGCTCTCTCACTAGGCGTGAGGGTCAGGGGGTTCGAGGCAGTGAATTCTGTATGATGGCTCATGCATGCACGTGAAGACACTTGTAATAGCCATCAGATAGATGATTCAGAGCTGGTGACGTCTCAGACCTGGCTCCAGGGTGCCAGGGGCTCATTTTGAAAGAGTGTCACTGGTGAAGGAGCTCTGGGCACTTCAGATCTGCAATGGCTGGGGCTACAAACCAATAACCTTTCCTTGGCCTTTTCCAGCTCATCACAAGGTGGAGTAAAAACCGAAAGGCTGATCTGCAACTAGCTGAACGCTAGAGCTTGTGCAATGCATCAGCCTGGACCCAAGGTGTCAGGGCCACTTTATGTATGCACAGCAGATGCCCCAGGATTAATCTTTCTGCTTCAATGCTTGAGGTGGGATCTCTGGCTGGAAGGAGCTGTTTGCTCACCTGGAAGGGATATAGGGAATGGTCAGCTGAGGGGTAGTAAAAGAAAATGCTCTCAAATTTTGCTTGTGTAGGGCGAGAGTGGGTACGTACTTAAGGTTATTCATTTGAGAGAAAAACTGTGTCTGAGAGTGAGTGAAAATGAGTGTGGGAGTGAGCATGACTGAGACAGTGAGCGATGGTGAATGAGACGTGTGAGCATGTTAGACATTATGGGAGCATGTAAGACAATGACTATTTGAGTAAAACATTCAGTATGTGAATGATTATATGAGTGGGTATGTGAGTGAGATGGGGTGTGAACATATGAGTGAGACAGTGTGTGAGCATATAAGTGAGGCAGTGCGTGGCATAATGTGTGAGTGAGACAGCGAGTGAGCATTTGAGAGTGATTGAGCACTTGAGTGTGAGTGTGTGTGTACTTGAATGATCATATGAGTGACTATGTGAGTGAAACAGTGTGTGAACATATGAGTGAGACAGTGTGTGAGCATACAAGTGAGACAGTGTTTGAGCATACAAGCGAGACAGTGAGTGGCATAGTGTTTGAGTGAGCCGGCGAGTGAGCATTTGAGAGTGATTGAGCACTGGAGTGGGTGTGTAGGTGTGTGAGTGAGTGTGTGTGTTATGTTAGGCTTGCAAGTCGGCCTCTGGCCTTGGTATACTAGAGGTAATTACTGAGTTACGTTAGCAGCCCTGGCAACATGCTGGTGGTGGGGTGGTGGCATACTTGAGGTAACTTTTGGTATCTGAGCACCTATGGCAAAATGCGGGTGTTGGCATGTTGGGGGTAATTCTTGGTACGAAGCAGGACACCTATTGCATTATGCAGTGGAAGTTCTTGGTATATTGGTCCCCAATGGCAAAATGCTGGCACTAGACTTGTTGAGGTAATGCTTGGCATAAGGAGGGATAGCCATGCGATATGAGGGTGGGCGATCCTATTAACATACTGGCCCAGATGTACCAGAGGTATTTTTTGATCCAAATACAATGGATCGCTCATGGTATATTTACGGCATCAATGGTGACATTCTGGCACTGGCATATGTAGGCAATTCCTGGCATAAGGGAACACCCATGGTACATAGGGGAACCCATGACAAAACGATGACCTTGGAACACTAGAAGTAATTAACAATATATAGCGGGGCACCATAGCACATTTTGAAAAAAAGTTGGACCAGCGCATCAGGAGCTTCAGGAGTCATTGGCACAACATGAACAGCCTTTTTAGCAAATTTATGTTAACATTGAGTTTTAGAATTCTATAGGTGACCAAGGGGGTGTATGCTCTCCAAACCCTAATTAGACCTTCTCGCTCAATCGATTTGACGTCAGTGACTGTCAAAGATCAGAAGGCACCACTGGTCGAGGTGAGGAGGAGAAGAAGAAGGATAGAAGGAACTCAAGAGAGTCAGTGAATGGAGAGGGCGAGAAGGAGTGGGAGGGAAAGAAAGTCTGAGAGGGAAGGAGTGTCTGAAAGTGAATTGCCTAAAAGGTAAGAGTCTTTCTGAAAGACAGTGGGTGACTAGAAATGAGCCTGAGATGAAGAAGAATCTGGGAGGTTAGGAATACAGGAGAGGCTAGACAATTGTAACTTTGTTCAGAAAGTTCTATTATCTTTGACGAATACACAAAGTATAAGAACTGGTCTTCCTAATCTGAAAATCACATTAAAAAGTTTTAATAAAGTTTAAAAAAATGTAATTAAAACATTTGAAAAAGCATTCAGAGGGACTAAATAATTGTAACCTTTTTCAGAAAGTTTTATTGTCCTTGTTGAATACACAAAACATGAGAACTGGCCTTTCTAATCTGAAAATCACATTAAAAAGTTTTAATAAAGTTTAAAAAAAAATAATTAAAACATTTGAAAAAGCATTCAGAGGGACTAAATAATTGTAACTTTTTTCAGAAAGTTTTATTGTCCTTGTTGAATACACAAAACATGAGAACTGGCCTTTCTAATCTGGAAATCACATTAAAACGTTTTAATAAAGTTTTTGAAAAGTTAATTAAAACATCTGAAAAAGCATTCTTCGGCATCACCGATCAAATCTAAGGTCCTCTATATTTAGTTAGTACAACACGAAGGCTACTTCTGGTTCCTTCCTGTTACCAGTACTTATGTGATGACATTCTACATAGTCGTGGTTGTCCTGGAAACCATGCTGCATTTAGAGGTATTAAAATAGGCATCCAGCATGGCTATTAGCTAACTGCTTCTTTCATTCTCCTGGGATCTAGCAGAGTTCTAAAAACTTGTAATAGGTTTCATCTAATATATTTTATGAGATATTTTTATTTAACACAAACCTAGTTCCAAGGAGCAGCAGAGAACATTTCAATTATAGTGTTGTGCATCATGGGTGCTGTGCGCCCCAGTGTATTATAGGCACGAGCCTTAGGGGGATTATCAAAAGTGGTCCTTTCTGCAAAGACAACCAAAACTGGGCCCTCACACCCCGTGGTCCCGGTGTCACTACACCTTCTGCACAACTGAATTTGTGACCATGGAGAAGAGTCTGTGATGGGTGAGGGGCTGTGGAAGAAGAGTATAGGATAGAGGTAGGGTTGTATGATGGAACCACGCATGCGATTATATTGCATGCCTTAACAAATCGGTCTTTACCATTGGTAAAGGCAAATACGTGGTAAAGATTACACCCCAGCTGCCTGCCCTGATTGCCAAAACCAGGTCCCAGGCCTGAAAATGACCCCTCCCCAGCTCTAAAAACACCCTGCCCTGAGCCCTAAAACCCGGTCTTTAGCCCATAAAACGACCACCCTAAGCCCTAAAACCCAGCTCCAAAAACTACCCCGCCCCAGCTCTAAAATCACCCAGCCCCCCGCCCTGAGCCCCGAAACTGACCCCAGCCCTAAAAACACCCCGACCGCAAAAACCCCAGGCTCACACTCTGAGCACTAACACCCAGTACTTAGCCCTGAAAATGACCCTCAAGCCCTAAAACACAGCCGTAAAAACGACCCGAACCAACCCTAAAAAGTATCCCAACGCCCATGCCTTGAGTGCTAAAGCCCAGTCCTACTCAGCAAGCCGCATCCCGATCCATCCTGTCCCGAGCCATCCTGTCCTGATCCATCCTGTCCCGATCCATCCTGTCCCAATCCATCCTGTCCCAATCCATCCTGTCCTGATCCATCCTGTCCCAATCCATCCTGTCCTGATCCATCCTGTCCCAATCCATCCTGTCCTGATCCATCCTGTCCCAATCCATCCTGTCCTGATCCATCCTGTCCCAATCTATCCTGTCCTGATCCATCCTGTCCCAATCCATCCTGTCCTGATCCATCCTGTCCTAATCCATCCTGCCCTGATCCATCCTGTCCTGATCCGCTCTGGATCTAGAGCGCTGACTGCCTTTACCTCGCACATGTGTGGTAAAGGCATATGTGTGGTAAAGGCAGGCATGGTAACTCTTGCGTGGCAACAGAACGCGTGGTTCAGTTCGAGTTGTAAACGCCATAACTTAATAGGAAGATGGATTCTACGAGTAATACCTTGTTGACACATGGAGATTGACGATGGCAGCAGCACATCAATAATCATTGACAAACAAAGAGTATAGTCAACATACTGTCTACCATCCATTTTCAGCCGGCACTTTTCAGACACTCACCCCCAGTCACAGATCTGGAAATAATCCATCCTCATTCTTTAGCTCACTTCACCACCTCAGTTCAGACACAGCTATATGCAAATCAGTCTTGACCCTGCAGCTCATGGGAACAGGGCAGCACTAACTGCCAAGCCAGGTCTTCCTTGAAGCGGAAACAAGCATCCTGGAACACGTTTCTGGGTAACACCCTTCATCAGCCAGGCTAGCATGAAAACAGAGCAAGGGACCCATGTCCGGGCATACCCTGCCAACTTAGGGCGAACAAAGCAAACACAAGGAGATGATGGACGGAGCGCTGAAACTTTTCATACACTCACCCCCAGTCACAGATCTGGGTTGAATCCATTATCATTCTTTGGCTCACTTCGCCACCTCAGTCCAAACCCAGCCTTATGCAAATCAGTCTTGACCCTGTGCCTCATGGGAACAGTCCAGCTGAAACTGCCAAGCCAGGTCTTCCCTGAACCGGGAAAAAAGCATCCGGGGACCGGTTTCTGGGTAACGCCCTTAATCAGCCAGGCTAGCTTGAATCCAGTGGCAAAGTGAGCAAGGGACCCATGTGAACTCAGCAGTCCTGCCTTTAGCGTGTGATGCCTCACTGCTTTACAGGAGGGTTTTGGTGCTGTTTCTGTGACCTTCATATGCCCTAACCTTATTATGTAACGATCTCATTGCTGTACACAGTGCTACTTGTGCTGTATCTCTGACGCACATCTATCATGGCCTTAGTGTCATAGCAATATTCAATACATTTATTAAAGCTTTGGAACTCCTAGGAGGTCCACATAAAAATGCATACATATTATTGCAAGTAAAAGAAAAACCCATAACAAGAACAATCCACAAACCATCCTAAAATTATCAGGAGCCTGCCTTAGATTAGCTAAATCTCCTGTAAGTAGAAACAAACAATATTGTCAGAGATCCCAGATCATAAAGTACTTAAGACTTTCCACATTACAACTCCTAGGATGTACTTAGGACATTAAAAAGCTGACAGTTCATTTAAAAAAGTTCAAAATATTCAATTTCAGCTGGAAAATAAATTTAGAATTAGCAGCAATATGAAACATGGGCATATCCAGACCTGTGCAAAAGGCAATTCAGTAGCAGCCGGCTCATAAGCAAAATACCTCCTGAATCCCACTACATTTAAGTTTTAAGTGCCATAGCAGCTTATAGACACTTTGCTGCATCTTGGCGTGTTATCCAATAAAATTCTTCAGACCTGGCTTTGATGTGCTATTGAGCGTCACATCAAGGGCCAGGATAGCTGCAGGCTGGAGGTAAAGAAGTGCAAAAAACATGAGACAAGCTTCATCCATTCACACCCTGATTGTCTGGAACCCATCCTCACCCACAGCAGAACTGCTCCAACCCTCCTTCAACCCTGTAAGAAACTGAAGGGTTCTGTCTGCAAGGGGCATTACACCCCGCCTGACGTCAGCTTACCACTGTCTTTCATGTGCACCTTCCTGCACAAAAACAATCACAATCAAATTGCTCTTTCAATGCGTGCTGTAGAAGGCAGCACCCATTGAAAGAGGAAAAACCGAGTTGAAATGAAAACATTTTTCCTTGTTGCGCCTCGCTATGCCTCCCCTGGGGAGGCGTAGCCTTGACACGCATTTCCAGTTTTACGATTCTTCGTAAATCTGGAAATGTGTCTCGTTCCATGGGTGTTGCGTGGGAACACCCACAGCAACACCCATGGAACGTCCCTTCCACGCAAAGTGCTGCGTGTGAAGGGGCCATATTTACAAGGAGAGGAAAAGTCATGCTTTTCCTCTCCTTGTAAATATCGAGAAGTGAAATGCGCCTCCAGTACAGCACAAAAAGTGACGTACGGGTGGCTCAGGGGGCTTGTAAATCTGCCCATTGGTGTCTTAGCCAAGAGGAGAAATCCCAGATGATGAAGCATGCCATCTCGGTGGGTGATGGGATTCCGTCCTTATTAAAGGATTCCCCCTATGCATGACCGAGAGCCTTTGCTTGTGTTCTAGGCCTCTAGTGCTTTTTTAAGCCTTTCAGACCCACGGATAACTAGGCGGTTTGCAATTGTTGCATGGGGAATTTATCCGGGCCGGTCTAAAAACTTCCCTTGGACCCTCCACCCTCGGTTTCGTATTCTTAGTTCATGATTATGCCCATTTATGTCTACGCAAGATATATCCACACTTTACACATCACTGACACCATCATGTGTAGATGACAGCTGCAAAGGCATATAAGTAGCTAAGAATTGTCTCCACAAGAGCACATGCACAAAATCATACAAACACCAAATGCTGCCATAAAACGACATGTGACTCGCATACAAAATTCTGTTCATTCTGTTAAATCCACATAACCCCTTTTCAAGCTAAGCAGGAGGAAATATGACACATCAACAGAATGAATAAATTCCTGCGGCACTCACATCCCTATGACAGAGATCCCTATGGAAAAGCATATCCGGCGATCGAGCCGTCTACATTGCTTTCGAAAGTCTGGCACGACCTGCCATTCCACATCAGAGCCTCACTTTTTGAATTCCGCAAGAAGCTGAAGACCTGCTTTTCAAGTAGTCCCACTAGACCCTAGGTGTGACTAGACTCGTTCTTGCTTAGAGTTAGAATATCTTCCCAGGTGACAGTGCGCTCTATAGATCTGCATAACTGTATGGAACAAGACATATGCTTATAGAACCATCTTCCAATACAAAACTTCAATGAACAATACATTAGACCAGAAGATTTTCTGACAATACAAATACACCAGACTTCCTTGACTCCGATCTGTGAGTATGCCAGGAGAATAAAAGGCGCCCAGACTTCAGCAGCGCCTCAGGCCCATGCCAATGTCAAAAGTACCTCCTTACAAATGCTGATCGCACGGCATGTGGCTGTGTTGTTAGCCCTGGGTGGTTCAGGGCTTAGGCATGTGACACAGCAGATGAGGTGTTCATGCCCCATGCTAGGTCTCCGCTGGGCGCCATTGCCATGGAAACAGCAGAAGAACCCTCCATCATGATCTGTTGATGCCTCCCGGGAGTAGAGCTGCAGTGATGGAAAACATCAGCTCCAGTCTTGTCTCAGTGCTCTCCCAAGATGGCTTCCAAGCAGAGAGGCTTCAAAGTCCTGCCAGCCTGCAGCTTCCGGCAGGACGAGCTGCCGCCTTCCACGCGTCTCTGCGAGGATAGTACGTGAGAACAAGACAGAACTGCACCAAGAAAAAGCATCTATTCTCAAATCTCTGCCCCTGTCCCAAAGGGAAGTGAGCTCGGATGGGGAAGAGGTTAGGCAAACATAATGAGGGGCTCTCTGTGCAGTGCCCGTCACCACTCAAATACATTATATTTGGGATATGGTATCCCCTGCCATACGTTTATAAGGATATTGCACATCACAGAGGAGTTCCATAACCATAAAGATGAACGAGGCCGAAGGATGAATTCCATTTTAAGATTATGGAACTCTGAGGTGACTTGCAATATCCTCATCATATACGCCAGGGGGTACTTTATCCCATATAATACATGGTCACACTATCAACTTTTCCACAAACCACTTAAAACCTTGGTGAGTAGTTCTTTCATATGTAAGAGAAGTACCTTTTTTTCCCTTGGAGGTAAGGAGATTCACATCTCTCTTTACCCTTTCCTTCCAGCTCTGGGCCTCCCCGAGGAAAGTTTAATACTCTGAAAACCGGGGTAAGTTTGAGCTATGCTCTCTTGTGTAACGTCTATTTACGCTATTTGCTTTATAACCACGAAGGGGTCCAGGGGCAACCCCGCGTCTCTCTACACTAGGTCCTACCTCCACCTAAACATCATAAGGGCCTCCTCTCATTCATCCTTTTCACAGCTTGAAATCAGTTTGAATTTAAGTTTTAATAATTTGGTACTTTGGCACAGTGTGCTCATTTTGCGCTGAGGTCCTAGCGCAGAATTAAGCCTCACATGATGTTGATAATCCACCCAGACTAAGTCACATCTTACTTACTGCCACAACATCGCAGTTCTTTGTTCACTTCCGCCTCCCTCTTTCCTCTGCCTCTCCAGGTTTTTACTCCACCATGTTATGTACAAATGTAAACTTGGTTAATATGCCTCCACCCAGTAGTTTTGACTATAGCTTACTACGGTGCCCATCTCTGCTCCTTTAATATTGTGAGTGTATAGGATATTTCCCTTGTACAATGTATCTGTGTCTATTTTCTCTTTCAGGTTATAGACTAGAGTGGCTAATGTTGACCCTCCACCAAATCAACCCTCAAACACCACACAAATAGTGTGAGTAGATTCTCTATGTTTGTTTGTCCACCCTGTCCTGACGAAAGCCCCACAGACTCCGTTGAGCCAAAGGGGGCTGAAACATGTCGACACCCCTTGGAATTACATACTTCTAGATCCAGTAACTCGATCTAGAACAAGTACTCACTTAATTTTAATATAAGTTCATCACCACTTTATTAAAAACTTTGCAGGTGCTGTTCTTATTATTACTTACTTTTCACTTTTTGCACCAATCCCACCTTTTTCATCTCTGGACACTGCAACCTAGACCAGAGGAGCCTCTGGATGAGGCAGGCACCCACACTCTCTATGGTATCCGATGATAACTGCCGAAAACCACAATGTAGGGGCGGATGAAAGAAATATACCGCAACACCAACACACAGTGGGTCTTTTGAGGATACCATAGTTTTTCTAACCAATGGTTTAGTATTGTTACAAGTGTCCATTTCTCCCACTTGATTACCTTGATATCTGCCCGGGGAAACAAATGGACATGTATTCCTCCTCCCTACTCTATTGATTATATACATATGTAAGAGTGAGCATGTTTAAAAACATTAAGAATAAAAATAAAACTTATAGTTCAACTGAACACATCAAAAACTTGTTAGATATTTGTTGTAAACAGATATTAGAAACGGTTTAATACAAGTGAGTTTTAAAAGCTGCAGTAGCTCACACTGTGTAGAAACATGTAGAACAATTCTAGGTTTTCTCTGATGAGAGCACAACATAAACATATTATCTAAGCTGGTCATTGTAAGATATTAAAATAGAGCAGAAGAAAGAAAAGCAATGTTCAGTTTTGTTGCTTTAAACAGCTGCTTTAATTATGCTCCAAGACCTGACCTGCCTTTAACTTTGGCTGCTTGCTCTGGCAGCAGGTATTGTGATGTCTGAACTCGACTGTAATAACTTATAACAGTTTAGTTCTGACATCTTTTCTGGGTACGTCACAAGTCGCTGATTATAAAAAAAACTAGAGACCGCTGTGTATACAAGGATTACAGAATCCAGTGTATTATAGAAAAAATGTGGTGCTAGAGTCACGGCTCGAAAGGGTGATGCTCCAGGATGGTGCAGAGAACTAGCTAGAAATACAAGGACCTTGTTCAGAAAATACACAGGGGAAGAGATGCAGCAGGATGTATATGTACCTAACAAGCACTGGCAAAGCCAATAGGGCTGATTTTAATGTGCTAACTTTTGCAAGCTTCATTTGTGCTTTCCTATGTTTATCAATTCTTAGCACATTCTTCCTGGAATGGCCAGCTCAGCTGCCTGTCATGTTTCTCCAGCGCCTCTCCTTCCGAGGGATGATTTCTTGGCACATGATTTAGTGACTTATTGAAATAAGCTTCAACACGAAGAAAGTCACGTCTGGTCAAATGCAGTGCACGTCTTTAAAGAACATGAAGTTCCTGAGCATAAAACTCAAGAGTATATCTACCCATGGATTATCGTCTCAGGTTTTTTAGACCAGCCTCTAACTTTCCTTTCCCAATCTGGCAGGGCGTTGGATTGTCATTGGCTGAGACTTTTCGCGTGTAGTCTTGAAGGTGGGCGACCAGCAAAAGACAGGGAGAGCTGAGTTGAGCGTCTAAAAGAGGTCTAAGAGCCCATTCACGAGCCAAGCTCTGAAAATGTATGGCACATAAACTGCAACAAGCACCATATAAACATATTATAAAGACTCATCAAAATTCAAGAAAGTGCATTTCTTTGACATGCAGAAGTGTTTCAACTTAGTAGATCAGATATCACTGCATTGAGACATTTATTTAAAGGTAGTAGTTTGTAACATGGACTTGAAAATATTCATGTCCCCCACCCCCCCGCCATAACAACAATGCCATTAGTGAATTTAGAGGCAAGTCAATTTTCATGTGCACCCTTTATGCGGCATTCTTACATAGTGCAACCTTTAGTCTATTTAAATCAAACACAAGAGAGGTGTGTGTCTAACCTGCGCTCAGGTATTTTAACCCGTTGCGTGCTAATGATGAGCTCAGCTCGTCATGAGGCACGGTTGAGCTGCACTCATGACGAGCTGAGTTGAGCTCGCCACGGCCGTTGAAACGTTCGCACGCGGGGATAGTTTCCCCACTGTGCTGAATGTTCGAAATACGGGTGTGGCCGTGACGCGCTCAGCTCGTCATGAGTGCAGCTCCGCTGTGCCTAATGACGAGCTATGCTCATCGGAAAATACAAAAAGTGAAGGGGGTCTAAAAGGGGTGCGAGATTAAAGACCTAACAGCACCCTACCCCTATTAGACTAATGAAAAACACATAAGGGGTGCTATGGTCAGTGGTAGCCTCAAATGTCTAACATGTACTTGGAGCGTAGAGGTATAGACTGTAAGAGTGAGAGAAGAGAGCAGACGTGAACCCATCAGCCCACCCATTGGCGGAACTTCATCATCTGGGTTGAAGGAGCACCAGCCTGGTGTCTACTAGGTGTCTCACTAAGAAGGAAATGTGAGTACAACAACTAGTATGTAGTTCGCCAGTGATGGAAAGTTGGGTAATAGTGTCTCAATGGCTGTGGGAAGTGAAAGAAAGTTGCAGTGTAGAAAGCAAATGTGCTATAAGAAAAGTGGTGAAATAAAATTGACTAGCATGGTGCCTAATAGACCTTTATTGAGACGGTCACCATGGTGCCAAAATTAAAAGCAGAGTGTGAAATGGATGTAAGCATATTTTACCATTTATAGATGGATCAATCGGTCGACGTGTTTCAGCCTGGGAAGGCTTTCTTCAGGACCTAATAAGACACTACTGCAACTGTGATAGTAAGGATCAAAGTACATACCATGCCTGAGACATTAACCTACCAGTCTCTTGTAGGTGAATTGGTAGGAGATGAAGTCATGGTGTTTAAAGTTATTCTGCTCCCGCACATTGGCTAGGAGATGGCCTCACCTCGCCTGGCGCTCGCTCAGGACAATGAGGCCCTGCTCTGTCCGTCGGTACCTCGATGCCCTTCTGAGTCGAGGGGAAGGTACTGGCTAATAAATGCGCAATTCTCTCTCTGTTAGAACGGTAGGTGGTTTAGTTGACATAATTCCCGGTGTTTCTAAAGTGGTCTGCGTCGTTGCCAGCGTTAGTAAAGCTCCAGGGAAGAAAGAATGATTGAGACAGCAGAGCTAGCTCTCAGAACGGAGAAACCTCATTTCAAAAGGCTCTTGCCAATGCTTTTTTTCTGTGTCACTGACAGAAGTATCCA
Organism: Lissotriton vulgaris; assembly: GCF_964263255.1. NCBI lineage: Eukaryota > Metazoa > Chordata > Amphibia > Caudata > Salamandridae > Lissotriton > Lissotriton vulgaris. The sequence goes on along the minus strand of NW_028241704.1, from coordinate 230,310 downwards.
TTCCATGTTATCCTGCTGATTAGCTGCCAATACTGAAGTGCACGAGAGGCGACCAGGGCTGTCAACAAGAGGGGTAAATCAATCAGTAATTGTCGCTCGAAGGAAAAAGAGTCCGCACTGTTGACCCGCTGGAAGGCGGCGGAACTCAAGAGTGCGTCATCACGTAGCAATGGTCAGCAGGGCCGGACTGGGAAACAAAACCGGCCTAGGCAAAGTGCTCGGCCGGCCTTCCCTCCCCACTGGGGGGGGGGGGGTTGTTGGAGGTGCCGCCGACCTCTTTGCCAGGGCCGGTTTTTGGCCGATTTTGTTACAGAGCCGATTTTGCAGCTATGCTGCAAAAACGGCCCTGTAAGAAAACCGAACTTTGGTGATTTCTGGCTGCCAGGATCAGCCAATGAACACATGGATTGAATGGTGGCTGAAAACCTTGGTAAATTACCAGTGATGTTTATCCAATAAATCTTGCTGCAAAGAGACAGCTGGTGGGCCACCAACACAGTGATAAAGCGAGAAAAAATAGCATTTACCTGCAATTGCCTACTGATCCCACAATGCATCTTAAATTGCCAAGTGAGATTTTCAGTATAATTATGCAACACAAACGAAGGACTAATGTTTGTAAACCGTGACCAGGGACTTGTATAGTCCGAAACGCGTAGGTGGGAAAATCCTACAGGAGAATAAATACAACAAAGCAGAACTGAAGTGGTGTGCAGCGTCTTCTTTAATGAAGAAAATTTGTTGTAATTATATATATATATATATATATATATATATATATATATATATATATATATATATATATATATATATATATATACATATATACATATATATATATATACATATATATATATATATATATATATATATATATATATATATATATATATATATATATATATATATATATATAATGCTAATGATTTACATTAGTTACAGAAATAAGGTACAGCTCAATACTGTTAGTGGTAGAAAATGTAACATAAAAATTACAGTAGGTTTAGTGACCTCAGAAGGATTTCAACGCACCTGTTGTGCAGAGATTACCTAAAGCCGGTGCAGTAATAACTTCTGTTTTTCTTATCTTACTATTTCATTGAAGGGATCAACTGTCCCTGTTCCAGAGCTAAGCAATCAGAAAGGATCAGACGACAGAGTGTTCTCTCTTGCTTCGACCGTAAAGGACGCCGGCGGACCAATGGGTACAGGCTAATGTAGCCCTCCAGATAACTAATCCTTATCTCTGCTTGGCGAGTAAAAGTCGATGGACTTTTAGGGATGGATAACAAGCGTCCTAAAAAGGCATTCTCACTCGTTTGCGACTGCTTTCTATCTGCGTCTGCCCAGAGGTCCCCCCCGTACGTTGCAGAAGAGATGCACTTTATTTTATAGTAGCTTGCATCTCGCTCAGTGGCTTTGACCCTACTTTGTAGGAAAACCTAAAAACAGCTTCACTCAATCTTTCAAGTAGTGGTGGGTGATGAATCCCACTCCGAGCTGCGAGTAGAGCGGAGTTCCGAAAAACTAGCAGAGTTTTTCCTCTCACGTGGCACGCCAACATCAAGTTGGCAAGCAAGGAAAATCATGAGCTAGACCACCTTCAAGTGAGATTACTTAACGTGGGCGGTTTTGGCAGGTCACTACCACTCACATTGAGAAACCTGCTGCTCGCGTTGAAGAAGCTGCCGCTTGAGTAGAACATCTACTCGAGCGACAGAAAGAAGCAGCGCCCTCTTGCGCTGTGTCGCACCGTTCGGGCTGATTTTACAGCGTGGGACAAACTCCTGGCACTAAAAATCAGCGCCGGCAGTGTGACTTACCTCACTCCACCGCGTGTAAAACTGCATGGAGCGCATGGAGTTTTTTTGGCACTTCACAGAGTTCCTTGTAGCAGAACTCCGCGAACTCCACCCAGGCCTACTTTCAAGCTATTGTATTCTAATCTTTTGGAGATGATCCCATTTAAAGGCCGACTCCAACGGTATTCCCAGTTTGTGAAAAGTTCTCACTTTATGAACAGGCATACCATTAACAAAATGGGATTTTGATTTCACAGACCGGGACCCAGAGACAGTCACATTGATAGATTTGTCTGTAAATAAATATATATATATATATATATATATATATATATATATATATATATATATATATACCTCTGGGGGAGTCCATTCCAATCCCTCATTTTTTACACCTCACACCTCTGTCAATTGGTTTTAGTGGTGAAAGGATGGTAGACACAGAGGGCCCATAGCGGTCTCCTTAGCTCTGTTAACGAGATGTCGGAGACAATGGTTGTCGCGCGGATCACTTGGTATTGACAACGCTGCTTGACGCTTCAACTAAAGTCTTTTAGTAACAATAGGATCCCGAGGGAGAGGGTGCAACCCAAATGTATGGGATTTAAAAATAAGAGCATTAAAGGTTAGGTGTCAGAGCAGCAGCTCCAGAGACGGCGCCAGGTTTAACGAGAATCCTTTTCTTGAGTAGCGACGCGTGGCCAGCGCCCACGTATGCAGGATCCAAGCAGTTAGCGCATCAAAGAATTTCTAGACCATAGGGTGATGTGATAACTTAATTGGGGCATGGCACAATGTTTAGAAAAGGGAGAACACACAAATGGCGGTGCTATAGGTTTTTAACCATAACTCAAGTCAAAACAAAAAAAGGACAAGCTTAATCAAAGAATAGTTGGATATGCAACTTTATTATTTTCATGACGTAACATGCATTACATCCTGATCGTTTACTCATATTAATGCACCATTTCTAGCCCTTTAGGTTATAAGTAGTTATGCATGATTCCACCAGTATTTGCATATATAACATTACTCTGAGGTCAACGTAGTTACTTGCAGCCATAATATATGAACCCTTCATCCTGTAAGCATTGTAGTGGGAGTCATTTCTTTTCACTATGTATTTATCCATTTTGTCCTACATTTATTTCTTTTTTTGGGACAGTCTTCTTTAAATATTTTGCAGATTTCTAGAGGGATTCTCAATAAAACAGAGGACAATAAACACATGCAAATTCAAATTCAATTTTGTAAAACTTTTTTTAATTTTGATATGGAACTCCAACAGAGGTCCACAAAAGTACACAAATGGATTAAAAGAGAGATACTCTATGTGCAATACAACATTCTTCAATAGCCAACAATTAGAAATGACAGAATACAAAATGGAATAAAAAATGACCTAATAAATAGCCAAAACGTTTTAAAAAATGTATATATCTTAGAGCAAACCATTTCATTTAGTGTGGACAAAACAAATGAGCAAATAAACATAGGCATAATGTGTGTGTAATTATTAGCGTGTTGTATTGAGGAAGACACAGAGGTGAAGTGTGGAAGCTTGCAAAGGTCACTGCATTTAGTACTATGATTTAGGTCTGGGGTTGATTCTGTTTCAGTTCGGAGTACAGCTGGACTTTTGGATACTGGTTGAAACAATGGGACCCCAGTTGTTTCTGAAGCTCTTCAGTGACACGCCAGCCATCTATTCACTTCCAACTTCTTTTCTCAGGCGTCACGTGTCAGTCAGAAGCTGCAACATCACCATCCTTGTCTGTCCTAATCTGATTCTGCCACTTTCCACATTCTTACTGCCTTGCACAATTTTATGATCTTATTTAAACTTGCTTAAGTTAAATTATTAGGTACATATTTAGCAATGGGTCTGTTTCTATTTATAGGATGCTTTGCTACTTAATCAGAATTTAGTCAAAGTTGGAGTACAAGTAGGACTTTACTCAAGGGTCATTGCTTGTTTTGGTGAAAATCTGCTCAGTTGTTTGTGAGTGATTAGCATTTAAAAAGTGTTCTAGCCTCGGCATGAAAGGGTTAATTTTTAGGGGTATCTTGAGAGTTGGAACGGTTAGAAATTTTGAGTAATTTGCATGATTTAGGTAGATGCTTAGTACGTTTAGCAGACTCCTGGGATTTTTAAATCTGTGCAGATTCATCACGAGGGACACATTAAAAGGAGGGAGTGAAGGGGCCACATATGTTTCACTTGCTAATAAATGTGGTATCATTTGTGGAATCCACATGAATTGTGGCAGACATTCAGCATTTTGGATTTATGTGGCTTTGACAAGATTCCTTAGGATGCATCAAAGGGGGCAAAGTCAAAAAGAGGGGCAAAATACTTTCATGTGCTAATAACTTTGGGGCTCTTTAATCTGCTTGAATTTTGTTGGGCTGTTAATATGTTAAGCCACTGCAGGAATCTCATGGTTCATGGGGTCTGGTGTCTTAGTGGACTAATGTGGACACCGTAAGGCCCTGTGTTCAAGCTCATGGTCACAGGTTCAAATCTCAGAAGGGCCAGTCAGCCTTTCATTCTTCCAAGGTCAATAAAATGAGCACCATTGAGATGGGTAACAATAAACGCCTGTTATTCAGCGCCAAGATACACTTTGGCGAATGTGTGCTTTACAAGTACACGTTATGTCGTGCAAATCAGACAAACAGGTACTCGGTTAAATGGGGATTCAAAAACTAAATTGTTTCCCACTGTCCCTTGCCTTTGTCCATTGTGGATTCTTGAATCTAGATGTGGATTCAATTAGCTGCCACGCTCTGATTGGTTATCAGTGGACCCATCACTGTGGGGCAGATTTACAAGCCCCTTGCGTCACTTTTGCGCCGCCGTTGCGTCACTTTTGAGATGCAGTAGAGGTGTAAAAGTTGCAGCCCATTTACAATGTGACACATCTAGGGAGATGCGTCACGTAGTAAAGCCCTGCGTCACATTATACCTGCGTCAGGTATAATGTATGCAGGGTTGGCATTCCCATGCAAAAAGCCACGTAGAACTGGTGCAGTGAAATTTACAAGATTTCACTGCGTCACTCTATGTCTTCACTGCGTCAAAATCCCTACACCTGCTCAGACCAGGCATAAGGATTGACGCGGGGCATTTTACATTTTATTTATTTATTTATTTTTACAGTTTTCTATAGCGCGAACCTGACCCGTAGGTATCAGAGCGCTTAACATCTTATGGTCTGGGTTGCAAACACAATATATATAATAAGATCGTCAAAGTCTGTAAGTGGGAAAAAACAACAGGATGGACTTAATTGAGAATTAAGTTACAATGATCTGAGGTAGTATTACTTTAAGGTTTAGTCAGTTCAATCCTGCTCCCATATAGGGTATACAGTCAAATAATAAGCGGCCCTGTCTTTGGTAGAGATAGTCTTGTTATGGGAGGAACTTGCCCTTAAGATGGTTCTTGATTTCCTTCTTGAATGTTATCATGTTTGTGATTTTTCTGATGTTTGCAGGAAGGGCGTTCAATATCATGGGAGCTACGCCTGAGAATGTTCTCTCATATGTTTTTTTCTTCTTGAAGATAGGTGGTTTCAGGAGTACATAATTGGCATTCCTGACAAGTCTGTTTCTTCCTGAGATTTCTATTTTGTGGGCTAGGTATTTAGGTGTGTTGTGAAGAATCGCTTTATGGGTGATACATGCCATTTTCATCTGTACTCTAGCTTCGTACGGTAGCCAGTTTAAGGCTTTTAAGGCTGGAGTTGCGTCACTTTTGTGACAAAGTCCAGCAATGCGTCACTTTTCCTCCAACAGATGCGTCAGAATTTCTGACGCATCTGTAATTCCTTGCGCCATGGTGCACTGTATTGTAAATACAGCGCATCCATGGTGGCGCAAGGACAGTTGAAGGTGACGCAGGAAACTGACGCATCTATACAGATGCATCAATTACTTCTAAATCTGCCCCGTGTTGGGAAAGATAAACATAAAAAGCCATAAGGGGCTTACCTTGATCCCCCGGTCCATATGGCCGGTGGAGGGTGGGTGCAGCATTAAAATGAACATCTAAACAATTATTTTTATTACAGGATTTGAAAATGTGAGAAAAAAGGAAGAGATGCGACTCTAGGTGGGCACCAAAATGGACCCCTCCATTGGAGACCCTGATTTCCAGGAGCACTGTTGGGGATGATCCCGGTCCCTTGTTGTTCCTCCATCCCATAGTTTTGCTGCTTTGATTAAATGTGTGTCTCACCTGGCAGAATACACAATTTAAGACTGATCCAGGATTCTAGGGGACTTTTTTGCATCACAGCAAGCTCACTCACCTTTGCGACTCCAATCTTTACCCTAATCAGTTGGGTGGCTGAGAGGTGCACTCAGGGGCCTCTGACCACAAGTGATGCTTGGCCATGGCCCATTCGGGGGACCCTCTTTGCAGTCAGGGGCTGGAGTTCTACTGGTTGGCTTCCACCCCTGGCCGATGGCTGAGGTCTGTTTCTGTGCCTCTCCACATTGGCCGCTTATGGGGTTGTGGAGTAGCGGGAAACGTCTCGCCTGCTTTTATGAGGATGACCAGATAAAGGTGGATGAGGTGTGAAATCACTCTAGGGACCTCTGATCTCCGCTCCTCTTGAATGGTCTGGTTTTGAGCAGGTTTCCAGATGCAGATACTCTATCTCTTGGCTTGAGACTGGGGTCTGCTGACTTGTACTGCCCTCTAGCCAGTGGTGGACTCCAGAGTTCCCTGCTCTTGAGTTTTCTTCATGTGGGTGGACCCCAGTGTGCCTCCTGGAAGTTCCCCTCTCCCCTGGGTTGTATTGGTTGCTTGTGGCACTGCACCACCAGAGTTTTTGATGAGTAGACAGACCCTGGTGCACCTCCTGGGAGCTCCCATCTCTTTGCTGGTGTTATCTCTCTTCTCATATTGCAGATGTGCTGCAACAAGATATGTGCTTTCGGGTCTTGTACTGCTTGCCTTTCACCCCCATCTGTCATAACACATGGAAGTGTACCGCCATCGGATGGTCACTGATGCTGCTGCAGGGATTAGAGTGGAGTCCTCCCTCCTATCTCCTTTTAAAGTTGGAAGCAGCCATGTTGGACTGGGGGTACAAAATTGTTACCTCCATAAGTGATTAGAACGCGATCCATACAGCACCCCTTATCACGGTTAGTCGAGCTGGACATATGAGTACCTTGTAGTTACTAACCTTTGACTAACGCTGAACCACACCTCTGCGCTCCAAACAATTGCTTTAGCTCCAAACTAGCAGTAAATGGTTGATATATTTTGACAAACGTATGATCTTCCATCAACACAGAATCCAGACCAAATTCATACAACATTACATACCCACTACATGAATGTTATGTTATGTTAATTTCGATTTCTATAGCGCCAAATCACCAACAGGTCTCTTAGCGCTTGGGCCCAGGGAAGAGAAAACGGCAGCTGAGTGGGTTAAAGGCACACGGGTCATCAGAGGTTAAACTGCGCTTAATGCTTCTTTAAACAAGAGAGTTTTGAGCGATTTCCGAAAATGGAGCAAGTTGGATTCTTTGCGGAGATGCTCAAGTAGTTTGTTCCAGAGCTGCGGAACCAGCACTGAGAAAGATCTACCGCCTTTAGAGGACAGTTTGTACCGAGGACATGAACACAGTTGTGCCTCAGAAGACCTTAATGAGTGTCCAGGAGTATAAGCCTCAAGGCGTTCTTTTATATAGACAGGTGCTAGGCCGTGTATAGCTTTATGGGCTATACAGAGGCTCTTGAATTTCACTCTCTGTTTTATGGGGAGCCAATGCAATTTATGCAACAGTGGTGAGGCATGGGTCCGTCTCGGCAACCTGAAGATCAATCTAGGTGCATCATTTAAGACCATTTGCAATCTACTGATCAATGCCTGGGAAAGACCCAGGTAGAGGCCATTCCCATAGTCCAGCCTTGAGATTATAATCGCTGAGACTATCGTACGGAGTGTAGAAGTAGAAAGAAGGGGGACCAGTTTCCGTAGCTGTCTAATTAGTCCCGTACACGTACCCACCACTGATGAAACTTGGCTAGCCATTGAAAGTTCATGATCAATTTTTATGCCAAGACTTTTTACAGTTGAACATGGTTTGGGGGTAGGACCTAGGTCCTGGGGCCAGAACAGATCACTTCAGGGTGATTCCGCTGCAGGGATAACCAGGACCTCTGTTTTGTCCGGGTTGATTTTTTGTGAGTTGGCAGTCATCCAACTCACGGTATATCTGAGAATGTTTTGGGCTTGGATCTGCACAGATTCCGTCTTGTCAATGCTAAACAACAACTGGGTGTCATCTGTGTAGTTAAAAATTTTGCAATCCATATTTGCCAGAGTTGTTATTAGGGGTTGCAAATAAACAATAACAAGGAGTAGGGACAGTGCAGATCCCTGGGGAACTCCGCAGTCAAGTGAGCCCAAGTCAGATGTTGCATCCCCCAATTGAATTCTTTGTGTCCTGCCAGAGAGAAAGGATTCAAGCCATCGGTGAGCTAGATCTTGTATACCTAAAGTGGCCATTCTGTCCAGTAGGAGAGTAATCGTAAAAAGCTGTCATGAATCAAGCATAAACATATGCAGGGCCATCCTGAAACGCTGATCTTAGACCAAAACCAAAAATGGCCCATCTGTTTTTCACCAATAACATTTCTTCCTGGATCCTTACAGTTGCGCAACTGGGAAGAATGTCGCTCACAGGTTTGAGGTACGTATGGTCATTTGCTCTCTATGATTCGTTCTGCACTGTTAAAGGCGCATATCACAATCTTAATCTCGAACAATGGTAAGATCTTGGCACTAGCCTCCCATGCTACCCTCAAAAAAGGCCATCTTCTCTCGATGACGCTTCTCCTGCCTATTTGTGGCATTGTCAGGGTGAATACTCACCCTACTGCCACTTATTCTGCTGCAAATCTGGGGGACACGTTAGCGTCCCATCACCTACACTGTGCTGCTCTTTCTCGATTCTATTATCTCGTCTCCCGGAACCATGGACAGAGCTAAGCCATCTCCTAAGCTAGCATAGACTTAGGACTCTGATGACCTACCTGATCTTATTTTCCCTGAATCTCCTACTCTCTCTCAATGCCTACCTCCTGATGCCCCTATATTATCTCCTCCAATCACTTCTCTGCATCACCCAGTGCAATGTCCCACTAGTCTCCTCCCTGTATCCCGGTCTGGACACTCCACTGAAGACCTTCCTGTCCTCTGATATTAGCGCTTCTGTTTTTCATAGATATTGAAGGATGGAACTTTCACCTCCGGACCCATCCCTCGCTGGTCCTCAAAATAATGTCTAATGCTCCGCCTGCAACGCTGCCGCCCTCTAAATCTTATCCACCACTTTTAACACCCTATTGGACACTATGAAGTCCATATCCAGGGATGTGATAAAAACAACTACAAAAAGGTTTATATATGATGGCTTTTAATCAGTTATCGTAAAGTTATTCGTACCAAATTGATCCTCGCTTAAGCCTAACCCCAAGATAAGTAACTTTATCAGATCTCTTGCAAAGAAAGATAATCCACGAACCGTCCCCAGCCCCCACTGTCCTGCCCCACCCTCATAAAATGACTCTGTCCCTCAATCCACAAGAATACCTAGCATCTCAATACCAATCTGTTTCTTATAAATATGAGCTAGTGTGACCAACAAAACCCTTCTGTAAACTACCGAAGCCTATGAGGGAAATTTAGCTCCAGAGCCGCAGACTATGCAAGTCAAACGGGGACTCCCCAGAAACAGACATTCCTTCGATTGTGTACAACACAGGAACCTTGAAAAAGTCCTGTTAGTATTTACTCCATTAGAATACTCCTTTGCATTTGACAAGATGCTTACTCTACAACTGCAGGTCTGCAAATAAATACAAGACCAAAATTGTGGACTCGATTCTTGAAATTAATCTGGAACTCATGAATCAGGCATTACATGTGTAGTCGTTACATGTGCAGTCATTACATGTGCAGGCATTACATGTGCAGGCATTGCATGTACAGGCAATACATGTGCAGGGATTGCATGTGTAGGCATTGCATGTGCAGGCATTGCATGTGCAGGCATTACATGTGCAGGCATTGCATGTGCAGGCAATACATGTGCAGGGATTGCATGTTTTGGCATTGCATGTGCAGGCATTACATGTGCAGGCATTGCATGTGTAGGCATTGCATGTGCAGGCATTACATGTGCAGGAATTACATGTTCAGGCATTGCATGTGCAGGCATTACATGTGCAGGGATTGCATGTGTAGGCATTGCATGTGCAGTCATTGCATGTGCAGGCATTACATGTGCAGGGATTGCATGTGAAGGCATTACATGTGCAGGCATTGCATGTGTAGGCATTGCATGTGCAGGCATTACATGTGCAGGCATTGCATGTGCAGGCAATACATGTGCAGGGATTGCATGTGTAGGCATTGCATGTGCAGGCATTACATGTGCAGGCATTGCATGTGTAGGCATTGCATGTGCAGGCATTACATGTGCTGGGATTGCATGCGTAGGCATTGCATGTGCAGGCATTACATGTGTAGCCATTGCATGTGCAGGCATTACATGTGCAGGGATTGCATGTGTAGGCATTGCATGTGCGGGCATTACATGTGCTTGTTCAAGCATGGCTGGATTCAATGAATATTATAAAAGTAGGTTGCTCCAACCCCCCTTTGACTGACAATTCCAATCATTAGATTTCACTTTGAAGAAGAGGCTGAATTTATACAACCATGTTAGCATGATGGTGAGAAATGCAAACTTCCAGCTCAAACTCATCCCAAGGATATACCCCCTTCCTCCCTGAACACAACATAAAAAGAGTCATTCAAGTTAGGGGCTCTCTATGCTCAACTATGGGTAGCTCTGCTTGCAGGCATTCCCAAAACACAAGTAGCCCCAATGAAAGCCTTCCTACATACTGCAGCTCCTCTGACCTGAGTGGCTGACTGCTTCAACCAGATCTTGTCTTCCTTCAGTTGTCTGTCTACCGAAGGGAGATCCGTGTTCAAAGTTTATTCTTACTGTATAAAATGATCCACTCTGATCACTTGCGCTTCCTGGATAAGAAACTGAAGCTCGGTATGGGTTCTCGTCAATTCAGGAGTACGGACTCACGACTACTCGAAGCCCCAGCCTTCAAGAAAAACCAATCCTTGAAATAGTCCTTTTTAGTCAGCATTCCCAGAGTGTGGAGCTGTATCTCCCCGGAACTCTGGACTTTAGTTTTCCTAGCAACTATTAATAAAGAACACAAAAAATGTCTCCCCAATAAATACTTCTCTAACTCAACACCAGCGCATAGCTCTTCAATACAGTCCGGAGTAATACTACTAATAATAATAATACACGTTTTATAAAGCGCATAGCTACTCCTGTAAGGAGTGTCCCAGTGCTGAGCAGTCTGAATCAAGCTGAGGAGGAATCAGACGGACGAGGGGGACTAAAAAATTAAGGGCCCGATTTAGGGAACTAACTTAAGACAAGACCTAAACTTACTACTTTTGGTATTCACAGAAGTTAGGATTTTGTCTTAAGACAGACTTAAGACAGGATTTTGTCTTAAGTCTGTCTTAAGTCTGTCCAAAGTCAAACTTAAGACAAAATCCTAACTTCTGTGAATACCAAAAGTAGTAAGTTGAGGATTTTGTCTTAAGTTAGTTCTGTGAATTGGCCCCCAAGTCTTGAGGTTTTTTGCAAAACTGTGGTTCTGATGGGGATTTCCACAGCCGCAGCCGAAGGGAATTCCAGAGTTTAGAAGCAAGAAAGCAAAAAGATCTATTGCCAGCGCGAGCTCTCTTGATTCTGTGCACTTGCAAAAGTAGTGCTTCAAAGGACCTGAGTAGTCCCGGGCGGTTAACTACGCTCCGCCAACGGAGTTTGTGGAGTTTTGCCTCCTCCGCATTCCGCTGTGAACACAGAGTTTAGGCAAAACTACGACTCCATGGCGGAGCGTAGTTAGCCGGCCCCTCTGTCCTCCAAAAGTAATTAAAAATAATTAAAAAGGCACTTATCTTCTGTGGCTACCTCGGCTTCCTCCTCCTCACCATGGCTGTTCTCTCCTGCCTCCTCCTCGCCGTCCTTCTTCATTGAATAACTTCTACGTTGTACTTCTTGCGAATGTGCATGTGCACGCGCAAGACGTACAATGTAGGGGTTATTCAGTGAAGAAGGACGGTGGGGAGGAGGAAGGAGAGAACAGCCATGGCGAGGGGGAGGCAGCCGAGGTATCCACAGCAGGTAAGTGCTTTTTAATTATTTTAAATTACTTTCGGACGGGGGAGGGCGCGGAGCAGATCAAAGTTACACAGAGTTGTTTCCCAACTACGTGGAACTTTCCGTAGAGGCACTCCGCCTGCTTTGCCCAGCGTTAGACCTGAGGCACCTTCTAGGAGGGTACGGAGCAAGACGAGAGTTGATATACGTCGGGTCAGCCTTCCTATGGATCCTATGACAGCAGCACACGGCCTTAAAGGTGCTTTTTTACCGGGAGCCAATGCAGTTTCTGAAGTGCCCTACTCATAGATGCACGCTTGGGGAGTTTGAGCAGCAGGTGAGTCACTGAGTTCTGTACTCGCTGGAGTCTCTTGATCCTAGCCTGAGAGGCTCCCAGGTATAAGACGTTACAATAGTCCATCCGAAAGACCACTAAAGTCTGGATCACAGTCTTCTGGGCCAAGAATGGTAGGAGATGGATAAAATGTTTGAAAGATCAAGATGCTCAGATTACGGACTTGCGACTACTCGAAGCCCCAGCCTTCAAGAAAAAACAATCCTTGAAACAGTCCTTTTTAGTCAGCATTCCCAGAGTGTGGAACTGTATCTCAGTGATGCTCAGTCAAAAGTGGTTGAGCATGTGTAGTAAAAAGCAAAAGACTCCTATTAAAATGTCAATTGCTTCGCCAGGCAGGAGGTAGTCTCGTCACCCAGTGAAATGTATTAGTTCTGTCGTGACGGATGAGGCCAAATACCTACATCTACCTTCCGCTGCACTGCATCCCACCATTAGCAATTTTTGCTAATAGGTACACGAGGATCTAGGATTGGGTGTGCCTTTTAGGGGGTACATACCGTCCATTTCCTTGTTCATGGTCCTGATGAATACCTGGCACTTCCCACGTAAGGTAGAAACATGTAGACCAATACACATATAGAGATACTTTGGCTGTACCTACCCTCTCAGTATCTCGCCACCTTTTTTAATATTGTCCAGTTGCTTCAAAATAAAATTCATATTTTCGTTAAATTAAACCAGGACAATTTTTAACACCTTTTTTGCACTTACATTCACAATCTGCTCCACTGTACTTCAGGTGTTGTAGCACACCCTAGTGACGCTAGGCCACCGGAGTGGGCCTCGATGATGAAGCATGTCACCATTAAGCTGGTGAGCGAGGGTTTTTTTTACAAAAGGATGAATCCTTTCCTTTTGTCAGTCAGAACACCCTATTAGGAAATCTTCTGTTTTTCTTCTGGTGGTACTCCTCTTTTTGTTTTATCCTATACATAGTTTATGCCTGTATAATTTGATTGGATTAAAATGTGTGCATGTGTTTAAAGTTACATAGGAATGTATTGTGTGTGTAGCAAATGTGTTCGCACACATATTTGTCTGGGCCCGTGCATGCATGTGCTCGTGCGAGTGGTTTAATAGACATTTTTTTCGCCTAACCCTGTAAGGTATATTAGCTTAGTTGCCTGAATAAGTGATGTTCTGAAGCTGAATGCACACGACGACAAATGGGTGAGTGAGTTTGTGGGGAAAACGCAAATACCACGACTGCCAAACAACTCAGGGGCATGTTATCAAGAAACGGCATTAAAATGATCGCCGCTTTAGCAGGAAACTGCCGCTAAAGCGGCGATAATGGGCTTGATAATATACCCTTGTGAATTCCCATAGACGCCCATGTTCTGGTTTGAACATGGGCTTCTAATGGAATTCTCAAAGGCATATTATCAAGCCCATTATTGCCGCTTTAGCGGCAGTTTCCTGCTGCTAGCGCGGTGATAATTTTAGTGCCGTTCTTGATAATATGCCGCGCATTGCCTTTGCAACTCCGGAGGAACAACATCTACATCTGAACCACGCATTCCATTTAGAAAGCAAGTCGTTACGACGACATGCGTTAGGTAAAGCCGTGTCGGATTTTCACTATTGTTGTGGGGACTGAAGTTGAAATTGTAAATTATACTATTCTAAAGTCCAGCGCCCCCCTAAGGCAAGTCATTGTTATGACTTGCGCTGTAAATGGAGTGCGTGGTTTAGACTCAGTAGTTGTTCCACTCGGGCTCTTAAGGAACGCGTGGGAAAGGAAAGCGTGGTTGTGGCATACAACTCAGCACTTGGGGAAGGGTGGTAGAAGACATTAAAAGGTTCACAAATTATTCATCGATATATCTGCACTGATGTGATTTTATAGGAAACCGTAGATATTTCGCTGCATTGCTTTTTTCCCACTTCAAACATGTTGTTTGTGCTCAGTTCAGGGAAGTAGCTACAGGTTGAGGTGATGCAAGGTCTGTGAAATAGATCAATCTATTAGTGCCTGCTCAGTTTGTTGTCAGTCAATACCGCACAGCTTCTATTTACATTTGTGCAAAATCAATGCAAATTTAAATAGATTTTTCTCTCTGCCTCGCTTCTAGAACATGAATAACTAAACAAAAGACGATCAATTCTGCAGGTAAACAAATAATCATTTCCAAATGCACGAGGCACTAAATACTTCATCGCAGGCAGGGGGCGGGGGGGGGCAGCCAGCTGCTCGTTCTGGCCGCAGGCCTCAAAGCTTCATTTGTAGTGTCTGCTTTTATAAGGTTGGAGTCATTAGATATTCTCTGTCACTGCGGGTCCTGTGAGGAAGGGAAAGGAAAGAGAGCGTTAGGGAGAGGAAAGAAGAAGCGAAGGAAAAGAACAAAACAAAGTAAGAGGAAAATAAATATCAAAAGAAGGAAAAAAGAGGAGAGTGTCAGTCAGTCAAATTCACTTTATTCCGTTAATTAAAACCATAAAAGCATACTATAAATATACAATAAAAATATCCAAGAAGTATCATAAAATACAATCCAATTCATCAATATACACATTTAAAGAAATCTCATCAAGTAAGAGAAGATCAAGTAAGAGAAGAGTGAAAGACGGGGTCGAGGAAGTTAAGGAAAGGATAGAGGGAGTTAGATATGGTGGGATCAAAGGAAGACAGGTAAATAGATAAAGCAAAGGGTGGAAGGGAAAGTGGGGGGAGCAGAACGGGGGCGATGGCGGGCGGTGGGGAAAAGAAGGAGAAAGTACAGTTGTCTATACCTATTTATCTTTTCTTGCCTTCTTTGCCACTAAAGAGGCAAGGGAAGATAAAAAGGTACAGCACATGGGAGGGAGAGAAGAAAGAAGGAAGGATGGAATGAAAGAGGCCAGGAACCAAGAGACCCCCGGCAGCTAGAGGGACGAAAGAAAAAACACATAACAGGAACACATGCATTTAAAATCTGGATAAAGTAAATTCATTTTTTTAGACAGTAGACCTATTCCGTCATCTGGAACTTGGGGTAAAAACCTCTGGGAATATTGAGATGTGGTAACAACAAAACTCTGGGTTAGATTTACAAGAACTGGCGCATCCCTGCATATTAGCAGGGATGCGCCAGTTAAATTGCAGCACGTAAAAAAAACCTTGCGCCACCATGGATGCACCGCATTTACATAGTGGCGCACCATGGCGCAAGGATAGACAGATGCGTGACGCATATTTTCGGCATAAGGGCAGTGCATTGCTGGAGTCATGTCACAAGTACGATGCAACTCCAGCAATGGTTAGGAATGCCTATTCCTAACATGCTGTGTCACTCCTTATGCCTGCTTCAATGTTTTGAAGCTGTGTTGTCATAAAAGTGACTCAGTAATATCTTGCAGATTTCACAGCGTCACTTTTACAAGGCTTTCCTGCGTGGGAACGCCCACCCTGCATACATTATACCTGAAGCAAGTATAAAGTGATGCAGGGCTTTACAAAGTGACGCATCTCCCTACCGGTGCTGTCTGGAAAAAAAAAGGTGCTGAGACAGGTCCCTATCGGTCTCTCCATTTTTACCCTCAACCTCAGGGTGAAAAAAAAATCTTACCTCTGCAACAGTGCCACCCCTCACTGCCTTTGATGCAACTTCAAAGAGACTCTTTATAGTTCTTTCACAGTCTCATCATTTCAGAACTGAAGCATTTTGAATTTTGTGTACTACAAAGCCATAATTGTTGCTTATTTATTTTATGCAACTAACAACCATTAACAAAACCAATAGTCCTGGCTTGTGTTTAGTGTAATGTTACTTGCTGTATTATATATCGAGATGCAATAACAGAAGCACCTGTGGTGCGGCACACTATGCTAAGTACAGGTTGTTAAACGTAGGTGTTTTTAAGCCACGCTCACACTTAGATCAGACATGCCCCTTTGAGAGACCCACCAGTTTTTTCATCCCACTTAAAGCACTGCATGTACTGACTAATTTGTGCCCCCTCTCGCTCCTAAACGGAGAACTGACCCCCTCTCGCAGTGGACACCTCTCGCCAGTGACCCGTTCAGAAAGACATTGTAATTTGCAATGTCAATAGATCAAAATCTTGCTATTGCGAGACCTATTGCATTGCAAAAGCTTGTTTTTTAAATGCTCATTGGCCTCCTTTTTGCATTTTTAAAAGAGCTCTTGTTGCGAGTCTTTGTCTAGCTCATCACTTAACCCATCATGTTGTTGTTGCAATTTGACTCTGTCAATGTCTGTATACTTGAATAAGATGCGTGCTAATCTGTTGGACGCCTCCAGATTGCTTTCGGCCCATTCCCGGAGCATCTCGGGATTAGGATTTTCACAACTTGCTGCTATTAAGATTCACAGTCTTCTCGGAATCTGTCCTACCTCGGGATATTTCATTAGGGATTCGTGTTCACACCATTTAGTTTGTTCAGTTTTCTTAAGTTTTTCCGCAAACTTTAGTTTACTGCGTATATCACTTCCATTTTAACTTTTGTCTGATCCCACTGTTGACGCAGTTTCACAATGAAATGATTGTCCATCATACATATTGTCTTCCACTTCCTCCTACTCCAGCAGCATGTTGGCTAACACAATTAATGTTATTGTCACTATGGCTTGATGTTTAAACTTCTCGTCACCAAGTCGATAGAGCATCCAGTCCTCCTCCCGTATTTACCCTCTAACCTGGTAGGTTACTGGCAGGCCCAGACTGGGAACCGAAACCAACCCTGGCAAAGAGCTCGGCCGGCAACCATGGAGGGTGCTAGAAGGAAGCTTTGTGTCGCTTTTGTTGCTGGGAGCTGATATTGCAGCTACCTACAAAACTGGCCCCTGGTAACAAAACCGGTCTAACCCGCCCCCACCCTGACGGCCCACCAGGGAAACGCCTGATGCCCACTCCGGCCAGTCTGGTCCTGGTTACTGGATCAAAATGAGAGTTCCCCGACTCTCTGCAGCGTTCTCTCACCACACCAGCGTCTCTCGTTGTACGGACAAAATCACGGAAGTTAACCAGTTATATGTCTCAAGTAACTATACCTCGTGCTCTAAGGTAACTATATCTCGTGCTTCCGCCATGCAGTTACATCATCAATAATTTATTTGCAAACGTTGCACTGATACTATCAATGATGTCATGGAACACGTCATAAGTGATGTAAAATGTGGGGCAAATAACAGTGCATGGTAAGGGCGCGAGTTATAGTTACTTCAGATAACTTTAACTAATGAATTTCATTGGCTTTGTTCATTTAAAACCATGTGCTTATCTGACATTTTAACCTAACTACAACGTTAACCTTCGATTTTTCAGTATATTCTAGGGTATTCACGTGAAATGCCCACCCCACAACACGCACAGCCTTTGGCCATGCACTGTGTGTGGTTAGCTGCAGGGCCATCCAACCTGCAGGCAGCCAATCCCAAGCCGCACAAGCCATTTGTCTGTACGCGTAGTGGTGTTGGACTGGCTGGAAACAATCACCCACAAGGGGGCGCTGTGGAAGCCCCAGGGCCCCTGCCGGCTCCTTCATCAGCACCCATTGTGGGTGCAAGCAGGAGCAGTGGTGACACCTCCGCTAAGGCAACGGAGCGTCACCCACTGCTTTTTTTGCAGTGAAACAAAGGGAAAATAAAATGATAATAACTTGTGTTATTATCTTTTTCTGTTCTCTTTCTTCTGCAGCTTTTTGTGTGCGGGCGGGGGCTGGGTAGGAGTGGTAGCTACCTCCTAGGTGCGCATTGACTGCTTGGCCAGCCCTCTCGGGCCACCCAAAACAGTCTTGTGTACTTCGTATGTTCTCCATACAACCTGCTTTACAGCCTGCAAGAACATGTCCAGGCTCCCAGTCAGCGTCTGAGCATCGAAACACAGTGCTCAGACCAATCACAGCGCTCCTAAGGCAGCATTGTGATTGGCTGACTGGAAAACTGGGTGTGCTTCCTGTTGGGTGTTATTCCTGTTGAGGCTGGTGAGGGATGACTGCAGAGGAGAGAGGTGGCGAGGAAGCGGCGAAAAGGTAAGTTTTTATTTTTAATGAAACATGTTTATACCCGCTTTCCCCCGCATCCTATACCCCCCACACCAGCCGCACCCCTACCTCCGATCAGTGCCAGCAGCCGCTGAGCAGGAGACAAAAATTATTTCTTTTTTTTGTAATTTTGGAAGCAATCTTACAAGAAAGTCAAGATTAGGAACTCACAGACTAAAAGGATGAAAAAAAGAAGATCCTCACATGACTACAGTTACACTCTGCTTAATGGCACATTGAATGTAAACAGAAATTAATAAGCAGGTCTTCACAGTTTGCAATGTTTGTAAGTAAGCAACAGTGGGCCCACAGTACCTTATATTAGCCTGTTTTAAATAGGGTAAAAGATAGCACTTTCTCAGAACTAAATAGAACCTTTAAAAAAACATAAAGGGCCATGTGTAAATGGTATGTATTAAGGAAAATCTGGTGCAAAACAAGGAATCGCAAAATTTGCGATTTCTTATTTTGCAATTGCATTTAAGGAATCGCAAATTTTGCGATTCCTTAAATGCAATGTATGAAGCAAAAACAAATGCAAATTGTCCTTAAGGAATTGCAAATTACCACCAACTTCAAGTTGGTGGTAATTTGCAAATTCCCTGAAAAATTCACATTTTAGCATTTTTCAAAGTGCCATGTGACACACATACATGCCCTTAGGTCATGTATGTGGACCACATGTGCACCCATGCTTATTTCAGGGGAGCAAAAGGGTGTCCGTTGGACACCCCTGCGCCCTTGAAATTATTCTCAATTTGCGATTCTAAAATTGCGAATCGCAAATTGAGAATAACTTCCTATTCATTACTATGGGCCTCCTGGCCCATAGAAATTAATGGGACAGAATTCCTTAACTGCGATTTCCAATTTGCTAATCGCAATTAAGGAATTTTAAGAATTCGCAAAAAAAATTGTGAATTTGTACATACATACCTATTTGCGATTCTGAAATAGCGATTTCTAAAAAATCGCTATTTCAGAACCGCAAATCGGGTTGATGATACATATGGCCCAAAGTGCATTGTGCTTTGTGCAGAACGACCATCACAAGGGCAAACAGGTACGTTTGTGAAGTAGGAACCCTGAAAGGGGAAAGTAATCAGAAAGTGTACCGTGCTTCATCTGACTAACAAACATCTGTGATGCCGGCTGCTCAGCCAAGATAGATGCGATTCAATGGAATTTTTTGTGCAATACCCATGTGAGCCTTGGCAGCTGGCTTGTCTGCCTCCCTTTGCACTCTGAGATCAAGACTACTGGCTAATAACTCATTTTTCAAAGAGCTTAAAGAGCTTAAAGAGCTTGCTTCTCGACTACAGAGGAGTTAAAGGGATCTTCCTGGCTCAAGCTCAGGCAGGTATTCCAGATGTACCTAATCCAGAGGATTATTAGGCGTCAATCAAGTTTTAACCAATCAGTGAGCACGACCCGACTGAGGGAACCCTAAACCTACCTCAGAGTGGCCAATAAAAGAGCTGGTACTTTTGGGCACAGCAAGAAGCCTTTTGCTGAAACCATTCTCAATTCTTTCCAGGCCCATTTGATCTCTAATGCCCCACACCTCAGCCCCATACCAGGTGATAGCACAGCACTTGGGTCTGTACATGGCCGTCAGTTCTCTAACTGGCTTACTGCCTACTCTACTAGCCAAACTAGGAACCACCTCCACAGCCTTGGAGAAGGCGGCCGCTCTACAGGTCTTTAAGGGGCCCCACGTAAGATGCGTATCAAAAGGGATTCCTAAGTAGGAGAACATTGGGGCAGAGCTAACTTTGTTGCTATTGACTTTAAAGGCTGCACTTTCATTCTTCCTGGTGCCAAAAACCATGGCGTGCCTGAGCCTGATTCACCATTAGATCCAGACCCTCGATCAACTTGCAAAATTGGTTCAACAAGTGCTGCAACACGATGGCGGTCCTGGCTATATGGCCTGGTTCATCAGCATAAATTATACTTGGGATACTACCATCCCCACTGTGAGGACAATCCGCCGTAAGCTTCAAGAGATCTGCCTCCAGAATATTAAGATATAGTGAGAAAAGGAACAGGGACAGGACCCAGCCTTGGTGCACTACCCTGGTGAGGACGAAAGTAGTTGTTGTAGCCCCCCCCCCCTCCCTCCCCGAGTACCTCACGTCAACAGTGACTTGATTGTGGAGTTGCCTGAGGAAGTTGATAATATACTGCTCGACCCCCATATCGGACATTACTCTCGAAACCTGGGCCCTGTTGACTGAGTAGAAAGTGGAGCTCATATCCATAAATGCCAAGAAGAGCTTACACTTTTTGGCTACAGTGTATTTACTAATTAAAAGATACAGATTAAGGGACTGTTCAACCAGTCCTAGACTGGGACGAAAGCCGAACTGGAGTTCCGAAAGAACATTGTGTTCATTGGCCCAAGACTGGCCCCGTTCCAGCGAAATACGCCCTATGAGCCGTGGAGTTCATCAAAGAGATGGGGTGATAACATTGTGGATCTCCTCTGGAGCCCTTCTTGAAGATAGGTCTAATAACGGCATGTGAGCAGGTCTTCGAGGGGCCTACAGTTATGACAACATACAGAACATTGGTCAAAATTGGAGCCCGCAGTGAGATATTTGACTTGAATAGGTTCTAGGGGATCCCATCTGGGCCAAGAACTCTTCCCACCTGGCACTGGTCACTGCCCGCTAGACTTTATTTAGCTCAACCTCTGGAACAAGATGGGCTGAAACCAGAGGCCGAGAGGGCATAAAGGAGAGACTTTCCTCCGGGGTGAGGTATCCTCGGAGTCAGGGACGGCATAAAGATTCATCAAATGGGAGACCCAAATCTCAGAAATGATCACTGTATCAAAGGTAGACCTGGGTGGAGTTTGCTGAGTTTTACTCCACGAAGTTCTGTAAGTGAAGGAGTATGTTAGGCCACGCTGCTTGCACTGATTATACACGCTAGAAGTTTGCCCCGCACTGTAAAATCAATGCACATGGTATTCTGTATCACACCGGAGGGCGCTGCTGCTTTCAGCTACTCAAGTAGACATTCTTCTCGAGTGGCGGCTTCCTTAACGCGAGCAGCAGATTTGTCAATGCGAGCTGTCGCAACCCGCCATGACTGCATGCCCGCATTGAGAAATCTTGCAGAGAGGAGGTCCAGCTCACCAACTAACCAATGTCAAATCGCGCAAGAGAAAAAACTTTGCGTCGCTTCGCGGACTTTAGCGGAACTCTATATTGAGCACGAAGTAGGCAAAACTCGCGACCGGAGTGGAATTCTTCTCACACTCCTGATCCTTAGTGTTCTCAAAATAGTTGTAAATTACTGTCAGCCAGAAGGATTTACTCTCTCTCAGCCACTGGCTTTTAATAAAGGAGGGTAAGCTCTAATGGCATTCTTCCTAGCTCTGGGAGTTTTAGTATATAGATCTTTGTCGGCACGTACCAATTCCTGGTCTCTGGGATATTGCTTAAGGACCTCCAATAGTTGATTATGGCCTTAGTACAATCAGAATCAAACCACTTGACAAACATCCTGTCACCTGATTTGATGGGAACCAGAAGCAGATTGTGGGCCAAACTGCAGATCCTATCAAAGCTATTAGGAAGCTCCGGCCCCCACCCCTGTTTGTAGTCACCGACTAGCCACCTCAGGAAATCAGGGAGTGAAGAGGCCACCAGTAAAGAGGAATCTGTGTGTACCTCAGATGAGCTCCTGATCACCCTTATTATTATAGAATGATAGAGGGCAAGTTTCACTCTGTTGACACATCATGCCTCCCCTCATACATACTCCCCTCTCCGCTCCTTCTCTTTCCAGCTTCTGTCCTCTGCCAACACCTGCCCCCGCCCCTTGTCCCCACCCTGTTTCTCAGTGAACCTCTTCCCTCGACACTTGAGACCGAACTATTTTATCTGATGCCCGATGGAGCTACCTGGTTTAGCTATAGGGGAGATGGGCCGTGGATTCCCTCCTTGGTCGTCACCTACCTAGTCGGTCTTCAGACAGACTCCCTTTCGTCCCTACGGTTGTCTCTTCCCTCATCCTCTCTTTCTCACCTCCCCTACCCCCCTACTTTTCTCTCTCCTTTCTCTCCTCTCCTAATGTATTGCTGATTGTCTGATGTAAATTGTAATTGTCGATCTTTTTCTGTTATATTGTTGAACCACATTGTTGCACTTCCCTTCGTCTCTCCTGTCGTCTCCTCCCGCATCATCCCTTTAGTTATGTCTCTCCTCTCTTCTTTCAATGTTTTGAGACTGAACTATTTTGTCTGATGCCCGATGGAGCTACCTGGTTTAGCTATAGGGGAGATGGCCCGTGGATTCCCTCCTTGGTCGTCACCTACCCAGTCGGTCTTCAGACAGACTTCCTTTCGTCTCTCCTTATTGGCTCTTCCCCTATCCTCCCTTTCTCACCTCCCCTGCCCCCTCACTACTTCTCTCTCTCCTTTCTATCCCCTCCTAATTATATTGCTTATTTTTTTATACTTTGTGTAATTTGTTGATCTTGTTCTGTTACATTGTTGATTCTCATGTAAAGCGCTCAGATACCTTTGGGTCTAGCAGGCGCTATATAAAACTCTTTAAATAAATAAATAAATAAATATGATCACTGAGGGATGAATCCGCAGGGTGATAATCCAGTACCCAATCCCTCTGTGTTTGTGAGAAGAGAATATCATCAATGAATCTGGGGGTACGCCCCTAATACAGGTGGGCATCGTGACTGATGCAGAGGTTAGAGAATCATAAGAAAAGATTAAATTGTATTCTGCCAGGAGAATTCTAAATTTATCCCCAGCATCATCAGTCAGCCCACAGATGCTAGCTGCAGAGTACGGACCGATGTACCACCACATAGCTCCTTTGGACTGTACTAACACATTTGTCAATATCCATGTGCAGGGTGCCTGCCAGGTCCACCTTGGAAGTGTAAACCCTTATTCTATGCATTAATGAGTAGCTTTAGGGTTTTTGCACACTGCAACAGATTGAGGTGAAAGTACACAGAGGCAGAGCTTGACCTCAAAACTTTGGCGGGGAATGACAAAGATACAAAGGTGAGGAGACTGCCCTTGGCCCTACCCATTGGGGTTTGGGATGGCTGGGGCAGTGTAAAATGAGTATCATTATCATCCCAAACACAGATTCAGTAAGCCATGTCTCCTGCAAACAAAGAACAGCTCAGTGGTCAACAAACAAATGCCAATCAGGGGTCCTCCATTTGCTTGCCAAGTCTGCCGCATTCCATGAGTTTGTCACTAATGAGGAAGAACTGCGGCTTTCCAGGTCCAGGCTGGAAGTCTGACTGTCTCTGGCAACTGGACTGGTAGAGGAATCCAAGTCAAACCTCAAGGGCCCATTCCCCCCTCCCCCTTGAGGGGTTTGTGGCCTCTGGGAGTCAGTCCATTTAATCCAGCTGTGAGATGAGAGGAAATCTATTCGAGGTTTGAACGAAGAACATGGACAGCAGCAAGTCAGACAGAATAGCCGGTGATTGATTGAAGTAGCCAAGATGGAGTGTCTCAATGGACGACATGGATTATGCAAGCATCAGCTTGGAAAAAATAACCTTGGCCACACCCCTGTCCTTAAAGTTAATGACAATGTAGTCAGTGTAGTCAGGCTTCAGGGTATGATCGACCCTCTGAACTATGCGAACAAGACTAATCTGATTGTGTAGCAGCAGTGGCCCACCCAATCTGTTGTTAGCCCAGAGCACCACTTTGCTCATCAACTGATCATAGTCTTCTCATGAATTGTGGGCTCGAGGGGGGACATTTTTCAAGATAACAATAAAGGGGGTGGCATGCGGTGGGAGATGTAGCGATGGAGCCTAGGGCGGCAAGAGTGCCAGAGTATGCCCAGCACTGGCATCTCCTAGGCCACGGGCACCGCAGTGTTGGATGCATGCCTCTTCGTCAACTGTATGAGATGCCAGAAGGCCCATCCTAGTTGTGGTGCTCAACCAACCCTGCCTAGGGCTAGGTATTCTACCCAGAGAGGTAGCTGCTGGAACTGCCGAGGTGGGGGGCTGCAGAGGTGGAGCGGAGCTACAGATTCTATAAGTGGGACTAACAGGCTGTGGCCTTGCATGGTGTAACGCCAAAGAGGAGTCCCTCAGTTCAGTCAGTGCAGCTTCCACCTTCGCAAGTCGAGCCAAATTAGGTTCCAGTGTGCCCATGAAAGAGGACACAACTTTCCTGCACAATACCATGCGCTGCTCATGCAGGTAAGAGCAGTGGGGTTTGGGAGTCAACGATGAGGGAAACAAATTTTAAAAAGAAAATTACTTACCTTGCGCTCGCCGCATCGCTGAGTCAGCTCAAGATAAGTGTTTTTCTTTTTTTAAAGTTAAGTTTCCCTGGTCGTCGACTGACCACTCCTTCCCGCATCCCGCACCCGCCCACCCCACAGCTCTTACCTGCACGGGCCGCGCCTGCACAATACCTCAGCCAAATCAGTAGTGATATGCCCTTCAATACTGGTTTGCTGATGGCAGTTGGCAGAGTTGGAAGCCCTGGTTGGACTAGGTGCGGCTACTGAGGGACCGGGGCGAGGATAGTTTGGACCACTAGGAGAATAAAGCCTCACAGGCTGGTAGTCAGGCACAGCAGCCATGGCAGGGTCCAAATTAGCAACACTAGTGGAACTATCAGGAAAAGCATAATACCCAGGCGGGTTAGCGAGAGGGGTAGGTGTTTCAGGCACAGGTGGGATGCAAGATAGCTCGGGGTCAAAATCCGAAGAGGACGACAAAGACAGACGTCGCTCGGCAAGTTCAATTTCCTCATTGCCGTGAGACCCTTACGGGTGAGTAGTGCGCTCTACAAAAAACCCTGATTGAATTTCTGTGTTGATGACCACCAGAGTGGCTTCGGGTGGGTGACCCTTCATATGCCCATGATGTCAAGTTGCAAAGGACATACAGATTACCATTCGCGCACGTAGAGCAAGACAATTAAGGGAGAATAGTATAGGAAATGTTGACCACAGTACCTTGCGAGTCAGGTGAAAAAGGGGTGGCCCGGCCCAGCCTCCTCCAAGGTAAGATGGGTCCGGTCTGCGCCTCTGGCACACGCCGCAGTGATAGAGCCGTAGGTCCTGGCTCTAATTGCCTAATTAAAGTTAATTTTCTCATTTCTGCATTAATGGATCTTACATTTAAAGCTTAATGCATGAGTATTTTGCATATAAAAATGCTATGACGAATCGCCCTAAAGTGCCCTGAAGCCACTTTACTCTGCACAAGTTTACATTATGCATCCTAAACAGTTGGCTTCTTACAGCAACACATCATAAACTGGAGCTTTAATCTCTTGTATGTCTACTCGCAGCCAAGATCACTGCAGAGTTTACAACACAGGCCAAGTCATTTCATTACATTCAGCGTCCTGCATTTCATTTAATACTTCAAATAGATTTTTGATATCAGTTTTTTTTTAAGGTGGAAACCAGTCTAGGGGGCATATTATCAAGGGGCTTTATCTCCGCTTTTTTGGCTTTAAAAGCCAAGAAACGGAGATAAAATGATCTCCCTATTACCTAGCTGTCGCTAACACCAGTTAGCTACAGCTAGTAGGAGATAGCGACTATCTTGGGCCCCGCTTTGCATGTCAGTGATATTTATCACTAATGACATGCAAAGTGGGCGTGCCAAGATGTTAGCAACTGGAAACAGTCGCTAACATCGCTATCTCCTTATACCAACTTTTGGAGATATTCGCGCTAAGCGCGAATATCTCCAAAAGCTAACACCTGCCTTGAGCAGTTCTTAGCCATGTTATCCAATGGAAGGTGGATAACATGGCTAAGAGCATTAGCTCACTAATGCGTGAATATCGCTGACTTTTCAGCGATATTCATGCATTGCAGCCGA
This sequence comes from Lissotriton vulgaris, assembly GCF_964263255.1. Lineage (NCBI taxonomy): Eukaryota > Metazoa > Chordata > Amphibia > Caudata > Salamandridae > Lissotriton > Lissotriton vulgaris. Next base: position 204,065 of record NW_028241704.1, on the reverse strand, counting down.
TTTTTATCGCATTTGCGATAAACCTTGGTAATACCAAGGTTTATCTGCGATAAAAATCGCTGCAGCTCGGCGATAATTTTTTCATGCTAACCAAGCAATAGCGATAATCATCGCCATTGCTTGGTAATATGCCCCTCAGTTCTGTGTGGATTACGGACTGTAACAATACCCTATGTCCCTTCCCCCCACCCGGTTACAGCAAGGGGTGGCTCTGCTAAATTTTACAACTTCTACTCTCCTTCTAGATTAACTGTTATATGAAGAGTGTCTCTTCTACCACCATCCACTCCACTTCCACTCTTGCCACACTTGGAGAAGTGTGGCTCACTGGTTAGAGGAGGCAGACCCTGATGCAGAGGTCAGACCTGGGACCAGGGTTCAATTCCCGACGCGGCAGGGTCTTGAGCTCAAAATGTCCACGGACTCGATAATTCTCGCCTCGGTGCCTACTGGAATCATGGGTTCACACTCTGCAACTCTGGGCAATAGCTTGCTTAATCTCCACTACGGCCCCCTGCGATGGGATGCCTGGTCTTCACCTTGGGGATGCACAGTAGGGGTTATCTTGCAGGGAAAGCCAGGACGGGTTCCCAAAGCAAGCGCTAAGAGACCTGTCGGTGATTTGGCGCTATATAAATCGAAATTAACATAACATAACACTTGAACTATTACAGCAGAGGATGTCCTTTCTAAGTAGTCCTGGGCTTTATAAAAAAATTAGGCTAAATTGGTGATGTAGTTCACTGAGTTGGCACACCCATACTTGTCCATTGGCTGTATCACCCTAGGGAATGAAATGTCACAAGCGACGTTATTGCCAACACTGACAAGCTAACTGGTGGCGATCTTCAAACCTTGCAAACCCCCTGTGGGTGGGCTCCACCCTGCTCTGGGCAGGGTAGGAGGCTATGCATGCCGGTTGGCATCACCGGCCTGCTGGCTCCGGGTCTGGCACAGGGGGGATTACAGGAGCTGTTCAGGCACCAGGAGCCCCAGACTCCTCCCTTGTCTGACATCACCCTGGCTGGGGTAGAGAGGGTGGCCATGCCGGGTGCCTGGAGCGAGGAGCCATCGCTTTGCCCAGCTCTCGTAGGGGGATTACGGGAGTTGATCAACCCTCAGGAGTCCCAGATTCTTCCAGTTCAGACACCACCCTGCCACAGGATATTCTAGGGCCTTTTGAGTTCCATGTCTCTAGCCACCGTTCCTTGGGTTTGAACTGTCACCCAAGTCAATTGGGTAAAGAGTGCCCTGGGTCTGTGTCTTCCACCTTTCTGGAACCCAAGCCTGGGGAGCTAAGGAGGAGTAAACCCCCAGGCAACCCAGCTCTATGCTTGCACCTGCCTGAAAAGAAATTTTCCAGGACTATTAAGCTCCCACAAGGTGGGGCTTCCACATTCCGAGGGGAATGCACAAGTCCAAGTCAGCTGTGCCGGCCAACTGGCTGGTCATCTGGTCGGCCAACCACCGATCACTTAGCTGGTCGGCTAACCACTGGCTGGTCATCTGGGTGACCAGCCTGGTGACCAGAGGGCACTGGCCGACCTTTGCACCAGGTGCTCCATGAATATGCTGTGCACTAAGGATGATTAAGGCATCCCCCTTCCGTCCACACTCCGGTCCCCAAGCGAGTGGCTCTACACAACCAGGCCTGGACCAGTAGGCCAACCGAGGCTCCACGGTACTGGAGTATTGTTACAGTTTTGGTGGGAGTATGACTCAGAGGCATTCAGTCATAATCCCACAGATGGAAGCCAACCTTTTGTGTTGCAGCCTCGCCACATTGGCTTCTCACCCAAGTACAAGCACCAAATGTCTCAACCTGCGATTCCGCTAGTACTGAGCAGGATTAGTATCACAACAACACATCATCAATAGGGGAAACGAACCTGTCTTATGATGGACTAAACCCAGCTGACGTTCCCTATTAGTGGGTGAACAATCCAACGCTTGGGAATTCTGTATGACAATGATAGGAAGAGCCAATATTGAAGGATCAAAAAGAGACGTTACTTACATTGCTTGGGAGAAACATTAGGGACTAGACTGGAGCCAGAACCCAGTGTCTCCTAAATATATGGGGCGCCACAGACTTGAATAAGAAAGAAAAGACCTGGTTACTTTGGGAATGACAGTGGCCAAACGTAACATTGCAAAACTATGGGATGCCCCTGAGACACCAACAGGCAGAGCATGGAAAGATGGCATGGACTGGTGTATTATATTAGTAAAGACAATATATGAAAGCAGGGGCAGCCTGAAGAAGTGGGCAGAGATATGGGGTAAATGGAACACCTTTAGAGGGAATATATGTATGCCACAACTATTTAACTCCCAAGCCCCGGTGGGAAATTGAATGGTCAGTGATTAACAGTGGTGGGTTTAAGACCATAATTCAGATTGCTGTAATATATAATTCATCATCACTTCATATGCTGTCCCGTCATAGCGAGCGTACTGTAATGCTGTGGATATACCCTGCTTTGTATATCAATAAACAGAAATAAAAAATAGAAATAAAAAGAGACATTACGTGAATGCTTGCCAGCCACTAGCCAGTTATCCCTGTGGTAACTTTTCTGTCATCTCTTGCTTGAAACCACAAAAAGTCAGAAGGATGTGAGGCTACACTTTCGTGGTCTGTTTTTACACTGAAAATCGACATCAAGCAAGCTTTAGTTCTTCTGCTCCTTGGAGGGTTTCTTTCCACTCTGGGCTCATTTTAGGGAAATTGCATTACTGTTTGAGAGCTGTACCACCCCAGCCAAGCGCCTAATCTGCGACTGTCACCGGAGCGGGTCGCAACTGGCATGCACCTGGTAGTTGGAGCCAGAAGCAGTTGCCCCACGGATGAGATGAGAGACAGAGATGACAGTAGTGGTATTTCAACGGTGGCCCAAGTGCCTCCCACTTATCCTACATGTCTCATGTCTCTTCACAGAGACAGAGGAGAGTCTAGCTCAACAGGGACTTCATGCCCTGGTGCTTCTGCTAAGGCCATTACATTGGCTGTGCTTTCACTAGATACTTGTTAGGGCCATTGGGACTCTCATTCATCCATCCATTCACATGACTAATTAGATGACAAGGCAATTTGGCTATTCGCTTATCACCTTGCTCTGGAGAATGTGGGTTTTTATTGCTGCCCATCAGCGTCAATCGGTCTCACTTCCAACAACACAAAGATTGTCCCGGAATACAACTACACTTAAAACTGCTTTTGCAGAAACATGAATCAAAGATTGGATAGAAAGAGGACACCAACCAGTACTTTTCTAGCAATTAGTATTGCCTATCTCTTATCGCACTTCTGGCGTCGCCCATTATGAAAGACTTTTACTTCCTCTAGATAGTCAAGCTCCACCAGAGCCATTGCCTATCTCCTAAGGGCCAATCCAGGAGCCTCACTAAACCATCCAATCGGAAGTAGCGACGGGAAATGTGTACAAAGGGCAGGGACTTAATCAACATGAGTTTATGAACCGCACTTACTCGTTCATGGGAAATAATTGCAGTCGGCTATCCCTATCACAAACAGTGTTCAGCATGTTACCCACACCTGTCAGCAAAGGATAGATACATGCAGATCCGTTCAGTGTAGCACGCATGCAACACCAGACATCTAAGGGCATCACAGACCTGTTACTGCATGTTCTTATGTGGCCGAACCCCACTTGTCCCTTTAAGACATAGAAAGCCAACCAACTGGGGTCATGTAACTTGTTGGCATGGAGGAAACTCGTTCGTTATTGGGATTACCCAGTCAAAGTTCTCCACTAGCTAAGAACGGCCATGCACCACCACCTACAGAGTTGAGAAAGAGCTATCAATCCGTCAATCCTTTCGGTATTCCGGCTGGGTGAGGTTTCCTGTAATGAGTCAAAATAAGCCGCAGGCTCCTCTCCTGGTGGTGCCCTTCGGTCAATTCCTTTAAAATTCAGATTTGCAACCATACATACTCCCCCCAAAACCCAAAGACTTTTGTTTCCCTGATGCGGCCAACTGGTCATGGGAATAACAATGCTGGATTGGTAGTCTGCATCGTTTGTAGTCATAATTACAGTGTCAGTGCCTCCGCAATGGGGGAGGAAAATCACCCCACTGGCTCAGAGCCAGCAACTAAAAAAAGAAAACAATATTTTACGATTGTTTTAATTTTCACTTGACGGCTCTAAGCCAGTTTGTGCAGGAAGGGGTAGGGCAGGGCATGGCAGGGGGGAGGAGGAGTGCTATGTGCACTTCTAAGTGCCCATGTGGGTTTGGCTGGCTGTATCAGGCCAGCCAAACACACATGCACACTTAGGTTTCTCAAACCCGGCTGATTTGAGCAGCCAGGCTGGAGAAACCCCACAGACTCAGTGACCTCAGCGTAGCATATTCTTAGCCCTCTCTGGCCAATCCCCACGCTGCTCTCAATCATAAGAGCAGTGTGGGGGATTGGTTGGGACTTGGAGTCTGTGACGGTATGCAGACAAAATATTGATTTTTAAATATCGATATACAATAATATCGATGTTTAAATATCGAAGGTAAAGAATTTCGAAGGTAAGTAATATCGATTTTTGTAAATATCGATTTTAGTAATATCGATGGTACTAATATCGATTTTAGTAATATCGATGTTACTAATATCGATTTTTATGTATATTATTAGGTATTTAATATGTTTTTGGTTTTTTTCTGTCATTTTAGTAAATTTTGTATTTTAGTACCGTAGCATGTTGTGGGTGTATAGGGGGAAAAGGGTGGGAAGTAATTTAATTATATTACATTTATTTTTTGTTTTTAGGAATAATGCATTAATTTTAATTAATTGGTAATTAAATGTTATTAATTGGTAATTAATTTTAATTAATTGATTAATTGATAATTATGTTCTGTAGCAGGTTATTGTTTTATAGGGGAATAGGGTGGGAAGTAATTTAGATGTAATTAAGTAATAATTTATTTCCATTCATTGTTTTGTTAATTATATTATCGTTAATTAATTATTAATTGGTCATTCATTTTTATTAATTGGTATTTAATATTAATTTATTGTTAATTATTTAATTATTTCATATGTTTTTTGTTCTTTTTTATGTAATTTTAGTAAATTTAGTATTTTAGTACCATAGCGGGTTGTGGGTTTATAGGGGAATAGGGTGGGAAGTAATTTAATTATATTAAATTTATTTTAAATGTTTAGGAATTATAAATTACTTTTAATTAATTGGTAATTATAGGCAGATTATAAGGCAAGGAGCTATGGGGGCCTCACTGAGCTCTGACCAAGGGACCAGTAAGAGATTCTGAACCAGACAAGCAGGGGAGACATCCCTGGGCCTGTGGGACCCCGTAACGGAAACTTTATATGCCCACTGGTCTGAGAAGGGAGCACATGTCTGGATACTTCCACCCCAGGGTCCGGCCAACGCTTCTACTACCAGTAAAGCAAGGGCGGCCTTCTTTGTTTTGTGGACCTCATTCTGTGCACTTTGAGACATGGTGGGCTGAAGTAGGGCCCCAGGGTTGGGGACGTCTACCCTTGGACCGGCCAGAGCTTTGAGCCAGGATCTGGTCAGAGCATCCTATCCAGGGTCAACCAGGGAAGGCCTCCCCAGGCCTCCGTTTGGGAACTTTGAGACATGGTTATTCTTTGTTGCCCTCCCATGTGCCCAGAAATACCTACCATGTGAGAGCACCCACATTTTGACTCGGATTTCCCATATACAATTAATTGCCTCCGTTATATACCAATGCCAGCATTTTTCCATGGGTGGCCCATATGCCCAAAATTACCTCTTGCGTGTCAAGTTTTTTGCCATGCGTGCCTTATGCCATGAATTGCACATTCCAGCTCTTGCCTAGGGTGTCTGAGGTCATATGCCAATTATTACCTCCAGTACTCCAGTACTAAGTATTACCTATAGTATGCCAGTTCTAAGTATTGCTCTAGTATGCCAGTGCAAAGTGTTACCTATGTTAGGCCAGTACCAAGTATTGCCTCTAGCATGTTAGTCCCAACTATTATCTCTGGTATGCTAGTGCCAGCATGTTTTGGCATGTCCACTTTTCCTAAGAAGTACCATCTCTATGCTAGAGCCAGCATTTTGCAGTGGATGTCTCTGTAAGCCAGGAATTATCTTCAGTATGGCAGGGAGAATGCCAGACTCACAATCACAACAACATATTCTCACTCACACTCACTTACATTCACTTACTCACACACTCTCACACAAACATTCTCTTGCTCACAGTCTCACTATCACTCATTATCATTCACTCTTTCTCTTCTCCAACTCATTCACGCTGCCTTATTTGTACTGACTCGCTCTCACACTCACTTACATGTATTCTCTCATTCCTACTTAGTCTCATTGATTAACATTGACTTACTTTCATTCACAAATGCACTCACTTTTACTCTCACTCATACTCACTCACAATCGCTTGAACTCACTCTTACTCATTCTCACTCAGTCTCACCGATTCACACTGACTATGACTCACTCAGCCTCATTTATTCTCACTCAGTCTGAGTCAGTCACCCTCACCGCCATTCACACTCACTCATTCGTAATCGCAGTAATTCTCACTCACACTCCCTCACACTCATTCTCCTTCCCTCTTACTCACTTGCACTCATTCTCCAACAATTCTCACACTCACTTATTCTCATTTGCACGTACTCTACTTCTCAACTGCTTTACCACTTTCCCTCATTACACTACCTTTTACGCTTGCTCACTCTGACATTCGGTTTCATTCTCTCTCACTCAGTTGCACTCACTCTACCTATTCTGACTCACTCACTTACACAACTCTTACTCTGCCACTCATCATCATCACTCATTCATTCTCACTTGCACTCACACTTACTATCACTCATTCTGACTCTCTCATACTCACTGTTATCCACTCTCACTTCATCACTCACTCTATCCCACTTTCCTTCAACACACACAGGCATGCTTAGTCATACAAAGAAAGACTCTTTCTCTCACAGACATACACTCTCAGTTGCTCACAGGTACACATTTAAAAGCATGTTCTTTACGTACCTCCCTGCTTTACAGGTCCCGTTTGGACTCCTGGGGCCATATTATGGATGCAGCGCATTTTACTGGATTGCACTGGGCAAACCTTTCAAAAGATGCACCCAGAGAAATCCAAGAAAATGCACTGCATTATGGTAAATGCGCTACTACGGGTACACCACAATCATGTGAAAAACAGAGCGACTGCTTTGAAACCCGCCTGCACTTTTAGGAGATTAGAGATCCCCTGCAGGTGGGTGCAGTCAGTGACTGTACCTACCTACAAGGGGATGTTGGGGGGGTCCATGGGACCCTGTTCCCCCGCAAGAGGGTTGCAATCGAGGGGTGCACTGTCAGTCCGCCTCCTGAGACCTTTTTGCCTCTGCGCCCACGTCTGTAATATGGTGCAGAGGCAAATGAGGGAACGTCCTCTGAAGATAGCGCTGGCGATTTAAGTGTGCCAGGGCTATTAGTATTACAGAAGGGGCCACACAAAAATCTGTAGCCCCTTCTGTAGTACCCAAGTGCCCCAGGGGCACGCCAAGTGGGCACAACCACCCATTGTGCCCCCAGGCACTCGTATAATACAGCCCTGCTGCTCCATTTACCCTCAGGCAGCCACACGGCTCCCTCCTACTTCAACTAGCACTGGAGCATGAAAATGAAACCACGAACCTGTGCAGTCGCATGTAACTGGTTTTAGTTTCCTCCTTTTCAACCCATCCTTTTACAACTCTGTGACAGGCTGATTGGCTTCTAGCCCCGGGCACCACTGGATTTAACCTAACAGCGCCCAGCGCGACCTTTATCTGTGAAACTTCAGAACATCGCAAATGGGAAGGCACTGAAGCGAGCCTGGCTCCTAAGGCTAGAGCAGAACTTCACCGGCCTTGGACAAGCTTTCTTTTTTAATTTGCCTGTGCCAGCCATCAAACGGTGTCCCTGTCTGCCTCAGGCGGCTGCTGAATACAGAGGTGTCTATTTTTCTTATGAGCTTCAAGTCCTTATGCCTCCCCTCTTTTCTGCCCCATTTTTATTGTCCAAACATTGAGTGGCAATTCACAGTGAATGGTAATTCACTGCTGGTACAATAAAAACTGCCCAGAAAACAAGGAAGGCGAGGCTCTGAAACTCATAGGTGTGACTGTCTGACCATCATTGAACTGTCCGACACATTAAAAATAAGAAATCCCTCCACCAGCCTCTCAACATCCTCCGAGGCTCCCTAGTGGCACCAACACTTTTCCCATCTATGTCTGTCCACTTGATGAAAAATCGAGAGACATTGGCATGAATACGCATCATCACACTGATGTTAAACAGCTTTATTTAAAAATAAATCCTGAACAAGACAGAAAAACTCCAGTAGATTACCCAAATAAGATTCTCCACTGAATACTAAAATTAATTCAAAACAGGTTGAGGGGGATGAAATCCTTCGCGAACAGCAACCACAATTCTTCTCAAGGTAAAGGTGAAAGCAAACCCTAAAAATAACCTGTGCTCAACCCTTGGGTAGCTTGGCACAGAGTTGTCAGGCTTAACTCAGAGGCAATGTGTAAAGTATTTGTGTAACACTTCAAACAGTAACACCATGAGAACACACCACAAAAAGTGCCCACTACAGAGATAGACAAATAGAGTTGTTTTTAATGTATAAAACAAGACCAAAACATGTAATGCATGAGGGCAGTGACAGTGTATGGTTGTCAGGCCCTTTATGTAAAGTCAGAGCACAAGCTATTAAGTTGCAAGTGGTGCTGTGCTTAGCTCCGCACTCCCACCCTGCCACAGATAGCCCATTCAGGCACACCTAATCTCTCTATTGTGTAACTGTCTGGGAGAAATTCACAAAGTCTATCACTTGCACCCAGTCATGTGACCCAGGCCAGGCTAATCAATCAATCAATCAGTGACACTTATAAAGCGCGCTACATACCCGTAGGGTCTCAGGGCGCTGGGCTGGGGGGGGGGGTGCCGCTACTGCTCGAACAGCCAGGTCATCAGCTTCTTCCTGAAGGAGAGGTGGTCTTGGGTCAGGCGCAGGTCGGTCGGGAGGGAGTTCCAGGTCTTGGCGGCCAGGTAGGAGAAGGACCTTCCTCCTGTAGTCGCTCTTCGGATGCGGGGGACGGCGGCGAGGGCGTGGTTGGCTGATCGGAGGTGGCATTTGGGAGCGTAGAAGTTGACTCGGCTGTTGAGGTAGCTCGGGCCTTGGTCGTGTAGGGCTTTGTGTGCGTGGGTGAGGAGGCGGAAGGTGATTCTTTTGTTGACGGGGAGCCAGTGAAGGTCTCTCAGATGTCCGGAGATGTGGCTGGTTCGTGGGATGTCGAGGATGAGTCTGGCTGAGGCGTTCTGGATCCGCTGGAGTCTCTTCTGGAGCTTGGCGGTGGTACCGGCGTAGAGGGCGTTGCCGTAGTCCAGTCGGCTGGTGACGAGGGCCTGGGTGACGGTCTTCCTGGTCTCGGTGGGGATCCACCAGAAGATCTTCCGTAGCATGCGTAGGATGTTGAAGCACGCCGAGGAGACGTTGTTGACTTGCCTGGTCATGGAGAGGGAGGAGTCCAGGATGAAGCCCAGGTTGCGTGCATGGTCTGTCGGTTTGGGTGCGGTGCCCAGGGCGGGAGGCCACCAGGAGTCGTCCCAGGCGGAGGGTGAGGAGCCCAGGATGAGGACCTCCGTCTTGTCCGAGTTCAGTTTCAGGCGGCTGGTCGTCATCCACTCGGCTACCTCTTTCATCCCTTCGTGCAGGTTGGCTCTGGCGGCGGCGGGGTCGTTGGTCAGGGAGAGTATCAGCTGGGTGTCGTCGGCGTAGGAGATTATGCTGAGGTTGTGTTTGCGTACGATGGCCGCGAGGGGGCTCATGTAGACGTTGAAGAGGGTGGGGCTCAGAGATGATCCTTGGGGGACGCCGCAGATGACTTCGGAGGCCTCTGACTTGTACGGTGGTAGGCGGACTCTCTGTGTTCTTCCGTCGAGGAAGGAGATGATCCATTCCAGCGCCTTGTCCTGGATTCCGATGTTGCTGAGGCGCCGTACTAGGGTGCGGTGGCAGACCGTGTCGAATGCCGCGGAGAGGTCTAGGAGGATGAGGGCCGCTGTTTCTCCATTGTCCATCAGGGCTCGGATGTCATCGGTGGCGGCGATGAGGGCGGTCTCGGTGCTGTGGTTGGCTCGGAAGCCGGACTGTGAGGGGTCGAGGGATCCGTTCGTCTCGAGGAAGGCGGCCATCTGCTTGTTGACGGTCTTCTCGATGACTTTGGCTGGAAACGGGAGGAGCGAGATGGGGCGGTAATTCTTGAGGTCGGTGGGGTCCGCTGTTGGTTTCTTGAGTAGAGCGCTGAGTTCGGCATGTTTCCAGCTCTCAGGGAAGATGGTGGTGTCGAAGGATGTGTTGATGATGTCTCGCAGGTGGGGTGCGATGACAGCGTCGGCCTTGTTGAAGACGTGGTGAGGGCAGGGGTCGGTCGGTGATCCGGAGTGGATGGAGTTCATCGTGCGGATGGTGTCTTCGGTGCTGATCGGGGTCCAGGCGTGGAGGGTGGTGGTGGGGGGTGGTTGTTCGGTCATGGTGTGCGTTGGTTGGTTGCTACAGGCACAAAAGGGCTAAGGGCAAAGCAATGCCAACTTTCTAAAAGTTGTAGTGAAAGAATGCCAAGGTAAAGAGCTTAGACCTACATAGTTAATAGGAGAAGCTAATCTATGGTCCAAGAGGCATTCTTTCACGACAATGTTTAACTGATTGCGGCCCCTTTGGACCTAAATAGAATCACTCCCCTTTTGTTTTTAATATAACTTTCTAAAAGTGGCATTCTTAGAATTGTAATCAAAAACCCAACTTTACTATTAAATAGGGTTTATCATTACAATTTCAAAGACACCAAACATGACACAGCCACCAGCCCTACTGACTACCTAAACAAAGGTGCAGCCCCTTTCATGTGTTCTTGCCATTTGCCCATCGAAAGCGGTTCCCCTTTGAAGTTCAACTTTTGGGGTCACACCCTGTGTGGCTTTTCCTGCCAGGAAGAGATAACATCTCCTCCCCCGGCAAACACTTTGTAGGATTTCTGGGAGTTATTTACACTTCTCCCCTAAAGACCAGTAGTCGGTCTTGAGCGTTGACCTTTATGTGGAACCATTAACGGTCACGGAAACCTTGGGCAACAAAGTTGCAACTTACTAAGGTTGCAGCTTGCCCAGTAGTGACAACAAATTAGATGTAATCATTAAATCGAATTTAATGCACTGATTATTTTCATACCTTGAAACAACAACTTTAGTAGTCCCATTTAGAAGTTAGCAGGACTGAGGTGTTGGCCTGTAACTCTGAGCTCACCTATGGGGCTACTAGCCTTTCCACAGTAAAAACAACAACATTGGATTTTAATGTGAGGACCTTTGAAAAAACTTATACTACAGGTCCAACCTTTTACTATAATGCACAATACCTTTAGGGCTCAGTAGGCCTGATCTAGGGTGACCTACAAATATTAAAAAGGAAGGCTTGGCTGTGCCAAGGCTTGATATGAACAAATTAGAGTTAGCAGCTTAAAATTGCTGTGGCAGCCAGCATCGACAAGCTGGGAGCCCTCCTTTTGCCCTGATACACTCGTGGTGGCATAACTTGTGCTGCAGTCCATGAGAGACACTTTAACTGACAGGGCCTAGGTACTCCTCGCACCATATACTAGGGACTTACATGTATGTCATGTTATGCCAATTATGGGTAAGCCAATTAACAATGTACCTTGTCAGGGGCTAGGTCACATACACATAGTCCTGACTAGCAGGGCTGATGGCATTTCATAGTCTGCATTCCAAGGGCTAGTAGTGAGAATGGGGAAAAAAGTGGGTGTGATCCTGCAAAAAGCCTGTTTCCTCACTCAAGTGCATTCCCTATTCCCATTTATGCGGAACCATGAAAACGCACTACTCGTTGACCTCTCTAATTCCAGCCTTTTTCCACCTAGAGCCGTCATGAAAACAGAGCCAAGCCTAATTTCACTAAACTGCCTCCATATGGAAGGGCGATACATACTAAGAACTGCATGCTACCATCATAACTCTTCTGCTTCTCTGGCACAGAAAATAAAATTCTGAGGCAAAGATGGAAATTCAAGAAACAAATAAATGATCTAGCGATTACAAAATTTAAAAAACTGAAAAGACGGGGTGTGGCCTGATACTATGGCCAACAAGACGTAGGTGTTTTCAGCTCCTATGAGCCAAAATATCCTGCTCAACCTTACAAAGGGATATGGTACCGGTTCGCTCACGAAGCACATCAAATTCAGCTGCATCATGGAGTGTTGACCAGGGAGGGATCGGGCTGCCTTCATGGCCTCACGACGGCTTGAGCGGACTAGCTGAGGGAAGAGAGGTAGGGTGCATTGCCTACTTGGAGACAGCCATCTGTGCAGTTAGAGGCCATTGTTACCCAGACTGGGGCGGTGCTGGAGCGCTGCTCCGGCACCCACGGAGCAGACCAGACTTTCTGGAGAGAGGGCTTGTTCTGTCTGCTCTGAGCCAGCCCTCTGCTGCAAGACTGGAGCAGAGGTGAGTGAGCGAGGAGCCTGCGAGGAGAGACAGTGGAGCTGAGTTGAACCCTTTGTGGTGCCTATCGAGCAGTGGCCCACATTGAGGTGAAGGTGCGGGCTGCTGGGGGATGAGGTGGATCTGTGGCATTAGAAGGAGGATTGCGAACAGGCCTGGTGTGCCAGCAGAGACCGATGGGGCCATTTAGAGCCTCAACTGCAGAAAATTGCATAGTGTTGTGGAACTAGTGGGGCACCATACCAGATCACGCTTGGGGGGCCTGGCGCTTTTTAGGCAGGCCAGAGAAAACAGAACTGGGAGGGTAATTATGTCTACTACACACTGGGCTCAAGTCTTCAAGCGGCACTAACAGCAGAGGAGCCTGGAGGATAGCAGACCTGGGTAAGTGGCTCTAGATACTGATTGAAGGGAGGCTGAGCATTTTAGGACTGTGTGGGGAGCCTGTGCAAGGGCATGATGTTGGAGCTGGTGTGCTTGTGGCATTCACTAAGGGTCAATAGCCAACTACTGAGCTTCTGGGGATCCTGGAGTAAGTGCTGTTACTGCTACTAGATTGTTTTGGAGAATATCTACCCTACCAGGGAGAGTAAATTGTTGCAGGGCTTCTAACACCCTGCAATAGCCCCTTGGACGCTCACAGCAACATTTTCCCGCAGAGACATTTTGCCTTTTCAAAGGAGTAAGCTTCTGTGTGGTGTTTTGTGATCATGGTGAAAGACAAAGGGGCACGCATGTCGCAACAAACCAGTATTTATCAATATGCTTCAAATCCTGGGGCAGCCTCCACTGGGGAGGCAGTGGACTGAAATTTGGTGGCACAGATATTAGCCCTGATCGAAAAGGTTAGCCAAACCTCAGAGGACACAATTGATTCTGTTTCTCTTGATGTAAATCTTCTCTATGCAGATTTTTGCGATGGGGCAAATCAAGTGGAGCAAAAAGTGCAAGGGTTGAAAATAGAGGTGGCTGAACTGCAAGAAACAATACTCTCATTACCATCCTTGTCCCATCAGCTTGACAGTCATGTGGAGGATGAGGAAGGTCATCACGGCGTTGTAATTTGTGATTCATTGGCCTTCTAGAGGGAGTGGAGGGCAGGTACCCTGAAAGATTCCTTGAAACCTGGATAAAGAACACTATGAATCCGATCACTTGTCCTGATGTTTTGTTGTGGAAAGAGCACATAGGACTCTGGTCCCCCTGCTTCCAGCCACAGAGCACTGGTCCCTCAACTTCCGCTGCCATGAGCCCCTGTCTGGCAGTCATTGCCAAAATTCTTAACTTTAGAGACACAGACTTAATTCTATGTAGAGCGTTTCAAAAATCCGTAGTGAGGGAGCAAAAGTGCGAAAATCCCCAAACTATATGCAGCGGGTACAACAGCTTTGATGAACATTAAAACCAGTGAAGCAAAAACTATGAGACATAGGGTTCCAATAAATGCTCCTTTATCCAGCCAAATTGTGTGTAATGCATGAGGGCAAGTCACACTTCTTCACAACACTGAAGCAGGTTTGGCAATGGATGGGGACAGATGGGGTGCACACGGGAGATCTCGGGGGGGGGGGAGTGAGGGTGCCCCTGGCTGCCCAGCACCTTGGCCTGGACGATATAGCTTTCGCCATCATCGCCGGCAGATGGGAAGAGTGGACCTTGACAGGCAAGAAAACAATGCTGATGGCACGATGAGTATACATGCAGGTTTACCGGTGCACTCAAGCATCTGGAGTGTACTCTAACTGGTCACAAGATACGATAGACACACATGACTGATCCAAGCTCTGCTTGATTCCTGGTACCTATCAGAGTATCCCCCTCGGCAACAATGTGTTTCTCATGTTTTATCTGCTTTTTCTAGGGATAGATAGGGCAGCTGGGGTGAGTATTCTGCTCTCTTGACATTGGTCTTTGGCTGTACGTTTAGGGGAGGCATATCGGTGCTCCTGCATATTATTTATATTTAGCATAGTTGCAGCAAGAGGGTACAACTAAGCAAGTTTGGGGGTGGCCCTTTTTTCTTCTGGAGGCTGTGGGTGGGAAGGTCACATTTGTTGAGCATGCACTATTCTGTTGTATTGTTGATGTTTCATAGTGTCTACCCTGGATGTGTGAGAGGGGTTTACAGTTGGCAGTATTTAATAGTGCAGACATCCATGCAGTCACTCGACATGAAATAGCTCACTATGTACGACACTCAAGATGAACATGACCTGACCCGTGTAACCCAGGGAGATGGAAGGGGAGTGCAGCAGACATGAGTTTGCAGCATATCAGATAACTTACGTAACATCATGTATCAGGGAGCTATACTCACAGAAGGAAATCTTCCAAGCCTCACAGGAGCACAATATGATGCATAAACCCAAGTCCCCGCTTAGACTTGTTCCAGCCTTCACATGAGTGAAGACTGAGCGAACCCCAAAGGGGGAAAGGCAATAGGGACAGAGAAGAGACTGCCTCGTCTAGTTCTTCTGGTTCACCATAAAAGCTCCTCAGTCTTCTTTTAGTTTCTTTTGTTTTTAAAACGGAGAAGATGGTTCACTGCAATCATAAAGTGCAACGGGGAACATCCTTTACGACACGGATGTTACCCCGCGCTACCATTACGACGCGTCTCTTACAACGCAAGTCACAACCACGAATTGCACTGGAGGGCGCTCAAGGACAAGGAATAGTTAATGTACTATTCCAACACCTTTCCTACTATCCACGGGGACTGGTGTTGGAGTAGTAAATTAAACTATTCCTAAGTCCGCACCCTACAGCGCAAGTCGTGGTAACGACTTGTGTTGTAAAACACGCGTTGTAATGGTACGCGTGGTAATAGCCCACGTCGTACCGTCATACATCCAGTGCAACTGTTACTTTCCTCTACACTAGCTTATACTCTCTATACTTTTAATAAGTCTTTTATTTCCTGAAATTGCTCTTACCCATTATACTAAGGCCTTTGCTTCTCTTCTATTATTTCATTATCTAAAAAAGAAATCACTTCTGAATTTTTTCTCTTTCCTCCTTTTCTTCTCTGACGCAATATAACCTTTATTTTTTAATATTTCCTTCTGTAAACATTCATGGTGACTTTTTATACACCTTTTTGTTTTATGTTCTCCAATTATGAACTATAACTTTAACAACTTTTTCTCTTTTACAGGTAATTGCGTGTCTGACGTCTTCTCACAACTCTGGTAAAAGTCTTATTTTCTTAACCTCCTCAAGGTTGTATGTTCTTTTCATCCACGAGGAATCTCTGACAAAATTAGCCTTTTAGCTTCATGAAGCAGAGAGCTCAAAACGACAACACCAGCGCAGTCGTGAGCACACTAATCTATAGCTAAAACGAATGCGTGCACAGCAAAGACACTAACCTGTCACTAACTAGCTACTCACAAATGCGTAGTAATGAGCATCTCTTCCACGAAGAAGTTGAAGTGAAATGTGCAGTTCGAAAGGATAAACGCGCCCTTCACCACTCCTCAGCAGCTCTCGTGAGATGCCATAGCTGAGACACTAGACCGGCAACCTCAAACCGCGGCTGCGTTGAAACTTCTGCCGCTCCTGGAAAGCCAGCTAGGAATCCTGTCTCTCATTGAGTTTTTTAGGTTCCAGGTAGGCTGACTGAATCTTCCTGCAATTACCACAGGGTTCAAAATCTGCAGGCACAAAACCGTGCAAATGTTCCTCGGGTCAAATTCAAGGTCTTGGAGCAAACCCTGACGATGCCCCTCCACAAGCAAGGTTCTTCCGGTCGTGGTTTGGGAGGGTACTATTTATGGAAGGCCTTTACTAATCTTAGGGCATGCACATCTGTTTGGATTACCAGAGATATTTCCTCTGGGCCACACTAGTTCTTGATTGGGTCTTTCTGATTGCCCATCAGTTTCTAGTTGGTAACTAGTGGAATATCTGGTTTCCACTCCTAGCCCCTTTGTGATGGTCTTCCAGAAATGGGACATAAATTGGGACCTTTGGTCCGAGATTATGATTTTTGGAATGCCATGTGCTAACAAGTTCCTGGATCGGTATGCCACTGGATGTAATTGTCCTGTACTGTTATGTCTCTAGGAGAGCACTCCTCCAATGGCCTGATCAGAGGCATCGGTTTCCACATAGAAAGGTTCGGCGGGATTGGCATGCAACAGATTGGAGTTGTTGTGAAACTCTCATTTAATGACTGAAAGGCTTCATCAGCCTCCTTTGTCCATTGTAAAGGAACTACTTTCCTAAGAAGCCTGTTGATTCGCATGACCTTCAGAGAGAAATCCTTTATAAATCTGCGGTAGAAGTTTGCGAAATCAATAAAGCTTTTTTGTCTCTATTACTGAGGTTGGGAGCGACCAATTGAGCACTGCTCGAGTTCTCTTCTCATCCATAGTCACTCCCTCAGGAGAGATGATGAAACCCAGGAAGTATACTGATTTTACATTGAATGCACGCTTCTCCAACTTGACATATAAGCTTTTTCCCGCAGCTGCTGTAGTATCCTTTTCACTTGGAATTCGTGCTCATCCACAGAGGCTGAATAGATCGAGATATCATCAATGTACACCATGACACACTGGTCGATGAACTCTTTTAGCACATCATTTATGAAATATTGGAAAGTGGGTGGTGCGTTGCAGAGACCACATGGCATTACTTGATATTCATAGAGTCCATACTTTGTTCTGAAAGCTGTTTTCCATTCGTCGCCCTGTTGAGGATGGCACAATAACCTTGAAAGTATGTGAGTGCGATGCTGCAACATTATTCCATGTCACTGACCTTTTCCCCCGCTAATCGGTCCATTCTGGAAACTGTAGTCCTGGATCAGTTCAATTGCATCACTTTGTCTAATATAAGAAGATAGGGATTTGTTAAAGGCGAGCCCAGAACTTGACGTGTTCTGGAGTTACCTGGCATCCCAATGATGATCGCAAGAGCAGACCATTTTTAAAGCATGGGGGTGGTCTACTCATTCTTCCTCAGTCCTTTTATGTGCAGTATGCCCTTCCCTGAGCCAGATAGCCACATCCATTGTGGACAGCTCTGTGCTGCAGTATTACCAAGCTGAGGCTGAACAGCAGAGACTAACAAGCAGCCCTTAAGATTTGTAGGTAAAACAAATTGCCCATTTGCTATGCCAATCCTCTTTATTGATTCATTCTCTCAGCCTGCCCTAAGAGAGACCTATGCAATCCCAGAGGCAATTTGCAACAACACATGTGTAATTTGTAACTTCTACTTGGGAGCTCATATAGATCAATTGAAATCTGTTCCTCGTGATGGACGGTGGTGCAAAGGGCCCCTCAGGCAGGGAGCAGCAGGAAATGACCCGGTGTGATGAACTGCCACAGAGGTTGGCGCTGCCGGGCACTGCTCACTCCATCGACTAGAAATAAAGGGTCACACAACTGCTCACCACACCCATACAGGGATGCAAGAATTCAGGACACGGTTCACAAATGGGGAAAAACAAACCAGACCTTCGTTTCCATAAAGGAAAACAAGGCGCCGGGTTCGAATAGGGTCCCATCAGTGCGTTTCACGAGCTTCAGCATCTGGTGGTCAACGCTGCTCGAATTGCTATTACCAACGTTGGAAAAGAAGCAGGTTCCCCGCCCCCGAGAAAAGACGATGGAAGAGGTCCTCAGAATAATTTTTTTTTTATTTGTATCCAATCCTGCATCTCTAACAAACAAGATCAAAAGCCCTTCTAGAATGTTGCTGTTTGTTGACACCTGCTTGGGATTTGAGACCTATTGTGACATCCTTCACTGGATGCCCCCCTTAATTTAGCATCTGTACAAAAAAGGGCAAACCTCAGCCCCAATGTTATATAGACCCTTAGACTCATCAAGTTTGGAAACATGGTCCAGACAGAGCTCATCTTTTGAAATGGGTGGAAGAAAATGAAACCCTATTTCCAATCTAGGGAGGATTCAATAAGTCATCAATCAATCAAATTTTCAATTTGTGACATCTAGAATCAAATGCCCCTTTCTGCGGCCTTCCTAGATTTATTTCAGGCTTTTGAATTGGTGGACAGTCATAGACCTCCTGCATGTAAAGCTGACCACCATACAAATAGGTCACTCAATACAAAAAAATAGGCTTTAGAGTAAATTTATTTACAATAGTGAAGTTTGTGTGAATTCCAAATTTCATTTTACAAGAAATTCTCACATAACTTGAAATTTTGCATTATGCAATTCTGCATAATGTTTGCTTGAGAGAGTTTGATTGGCACAGAAAATATATTGCCAACAGACATTTCAGCTCGAACCAGTCTCCTGTCGGTTTCACAACACAAGTGGAAATATTAAGTATTGTCTCATATTTTGCATCCTTGTAACACAAATTTTAAAAAGCAAATTTTGTGCCAACCTTTCATGAAGATAGCATTATTGTCTTCATATCACCACTAGACATCCTTGAATTTGTAGCATCTTACCAGTGAATGGTTAATTTCAATTTTCTGGCCATCTAATGAAAGAGCAGCGCTTCTTTTCCCTTCATCTTCCATCACCTTACTGCTGTGGAAGTTTTTGAACATTAAAACAGTATACATGCAATATTATTTGTCATTCTACATTTGAATTCATATGTGTGTATTAACATGGAGTTATTGCACATGAAACAAATCATTATGATGGCATAGACTAAACTAGGCCACAGTTACGCCTCGACTACACCACCAGCTGTTCTGTTACTTATAATATTCATTGTGCATTTCTATTTCTCGCTTGACACCACACACAGCAAGATGTGCTCTGTTTATTTTGTATGACATATTCTTCTCAAAGAACTGGCCACAGGTAGCCTTTGTCTACCATGTCTCTTCGTGCTAGCACATTGTATTTCACTGATTTGTTCTGATGCCTCCGGATGACATTCGGTCAGAATGGGCGAATCAATGCTCATGTAGTGGGCTAGTGCTAGGGTGCTAATGTTATATGACGTTGTAGACATATGAAATGCAATTATCCATAATAATGCTCACACCATGTGGATTTTGCAATTTCCATGATTTCCTATCCTGAAATGGATATGAAGCCCTGAAGGTGGGTGTGTGCCAGCCTCTTTCCTGGGATTCTGGTGGTGCGTCTTATCAGTTTGTTGTACACTTGAGACGTGGCATCTGATTTATATATCGACGGATAGCCTGTCGTTCCACCAGAGGGACTGAGTAAATTAGTCAGTCCTCCTGGCAGAGGGACCGCCCACCACAGTTAGAAATGCACGCCAAGCAGGCGGTCATTCTTCAACATTTTGTCTGAACAAGAGCGTCCTCGGATTCCTCTCTCTTGATAACACTAAATGGCAGTAGATATGGAAGTGCTAGATGAGAGCAGGTTACACTGAGCTGACATTAACATCTCTCATCAATGAATTATCTAGCCATTTGTAGGCTCACTTCACAGTCCACCTTTGCTCTGTCCTTGACTGTGAGATTATTGTAACTCATGCATACCGGAGTTTTAATATAGCCTTATAGCCTGCTGTAGCCGGCTATACCGGCCATTAAAGGCCCACTCTAGCGTTAAAGGCCCGAGCTTTCAGTGAGGGCCTTTAACAAGGGAGAGGTACTTCAATGACGATACCGCCCTCTACGGAGGGCTCTAAGGCTATTCGAATATTCCGCCACTAGAGGGCAGAATGAACTGTTCTAACAAATAGAACAAAGGCCTCACGGAGCCTGAGGGGATTAAAATCAACTCGGGCTCAGTGAGGCCTTTGTTCACAGCAACAGCTGTGAACAAACATTGGAATGTTGGGGCTCTGGGATTCTACCGGCCATTAGAAGCCCGGAACACTCCATTGTTTTCAATTGAGCTCCCAGCATTCGAATGTCCAAAATGCTTTGGTTCATCATTAGGGGTAGGAAGAGCTGTACCAGTGGAATTGCATTTGTGGCTCAATGTGGATAGAAGTTGGGTAGGATACACACGGCTGTATCTTTGCACCAGCGTGTTTTTACACTTCACTGTTTTTAGTAAGGTGGTGAACCACACCAATAAAGATTGCAGTGGATTCACTAACCTTTTGTAACCTTCACCACTCTCACTTACGTCTACACTTTTCCTGAAGGTCTCATACCCACATGCACCAACTGGCAGGAACAAAAGATCTCCGCTAAAGAGCCCCTTCATGGGTGCCCGTCATACATTGCAGTGCCAGTCTGACGAGGAGCAAAACCCATATGATGAAGCATGACACCGAGCTTGCTGGGTGTGTGAGGGTTTCAGTTCCAAAGGGGGAATCCCTCCTTTTTTTCTTCCCCATGCACGCTGCCTTTTTTGCTTGGTTACGCCATTTTAGTACCTCCTCCTGGGGAATAGTGTATTTCTTTTTGTTGTGATAGAAGTTGGGTGTCCTACGAGTAAAACTGTGTGTCTGACATGTGACTGACGCTGGCACAACCTAGCCTTACACAGGCTCCCTCTCTTTAGACATCTCTCCATTTGACCAGTCCAGCATAACAAGGACCCGCCCCAGTCGAGGCCTGCATGACTCGCTGGTAGAAGGGTGGGTAAGGGGTTCAAGTGCGGGGGTGTTAAATAAAATAAAAAAATAAACGTACCTTCCCGGGTCCCGTGCCGTTGCAGCTCCTGGCCGGGTCCCGTTTTCCTGCTCTCCTGCTCAACAGGAAGCAGGCAGTCTCCCTCCCCTCCCCTAAGCCAATCACAATGCTGCAATGGCAGCGTTGTGATTGGTGGTGACAGAGTCCAACCGGGCGCCTTTGAGGAGGCCATTTTGTCCATGTTGGCTGCATGTAGCCTACATGGAGGAAAGGGAGAGTGCGCAAACAGTCAGGGCCCGCAAAATTGGGCAAGCCACTCCTCTCTGACCCGCCCACCTGCCCGACCTCAACCAAACACGTTCTTGCAGTGCGAGAAGCAGAAACATAAAATGGTAGCTTTACGCGAGAAAAACAGTGGTGCGACGCTCCTCTGCCCTAATGGAGGAGCCGCCCTGGGCCCGCCCCCTCAAACTCCCAACCTTATACCTCTTACTGATGCAAGCCACACTGCAGGAAAGTAGAGTGCAGGCAGGACAAGAAAAGCGTGGGAGAGGGAAAGGCAGAGCCGCTGCTGTTTAACACTGAGTGAAATGCGGCTGATCAGTTTGTGCCTCTGTTCACGGGAGGGAAAGTGATCTCTGACAACAAGATAAAAGGAATGTGGAAATAACTGATTTACTCGCTTTTTTTGTCAGGAAGCGCTCATAAAAAATCATCCGAGGGAAATCAAAGCTAATTTGGCCGTGGTCTTTGAACTTCTTGGATTTGTGGGCTTGCATTAAACAAAACATGTCTAAAATGGATGAATGAAGGCCTGGAGTGTTGGAAGGCTCTCAGAGTAAAGTGGCTTCTTGGCATTTGGTCTGATGTAATTATGTGATGCATTCTAGGAAACAGGTTTCAGTTCGCACAAACTCAAGGCCGAAGCACTGAACTCTAGAGTTTCACAATAGAAGCATGTGTCACCTCAGCATCCATTCACTGGGTCTCCAGAGTCTCACTGTGAACTTCATAACATTGTCAGGTCTGGCATGACAGTGCAGTGGGCTGCAAGACCTGTTGTTACCAATGCTTTATATGTAGAGTGGGCTTTGGCCGTGCCCAGAGGAGCATGTCTCTCTCACTTCATGCTATTTGCTGATAGCTGCATCATTTCTCCTCCAATTGAGTGCTTTTATTACAGCACATTATATTTAACTTGTCATAAGATCAATAAATCATAAAACATGCAATCCTTTATCAAATTGGTGTATTCATATTTTTTTGGCGTCCTTGTTTCACTGCAGCAGGCTTTTAAAAAATGATTTTAGTCAGAACACATAATGGAAGCTAGTCCTGTTGGCTTTGCCAATGCTTGTTTTTATATCTGGGATTGTGTCGCTCTTGTAGGGGGGGACGGGCTAGAGGTAGATGGTAATTACATGTATCCAGATACATAGACATTGGAGTCCGGAAGGGTTTGCCTGGTCAGAGGGGTTGTAGGCACCACAGCGGGGATTTTTGAGAAAGTGCTTTCGAGGGACCGCAAGATGTAGCTAGAGAAGCAGGATGAAATGTGTGCCAGATGCAAGAGGTGCAAGGGTGCCAGCGGCCATTAACAGCAAACAATGCATTTTCACTGATCGTTGCTGTGTCTGAAGTGCAGCAGGTTTAGGGCTGCACGAAATAAGCAAAAAAAAGCCCTTGTACCCTCCTTCCTTTTGTCCACATGGGCCAGATTATTACTGTTTGTTCAAAAGTACCTGGCCAAGTAACCATGTTCTCTCCTGCTCCTCATTTCAACATTTTTATACACCTGTGGATGTTTTCCATATTCAAGTGAAACATGTAACCAAGCCTTGGCTGTGACGCTAAGGGCCCGATTACGAATCTGGTGTTCCATGGACTGCCGGACTCGTGGGGGCGTGGCGGTGGTGGTCTCCCAACCGCCCTATTAGGAGCTGAGCGGTCCGACCACCACAGCTCCACCACAGCCACCGTTCCCTGGCAATGTTGCGGTGGATTAGAGGCATCAATGTGCTTGGCGGGACCGTGTCGGTCTCATCAAGCATATTGGTAGTCCCTCCTCCGTGAAACCCCTGGCGGAGCGGGAACAGGGCCCCTGGTGCTTCTGCACTCTGTGGATGCACACCCGGGACACAACATGTTCCCCCCTGCGTGCATGCACACCGGTTCCTGCACGGCATGGACTTTTCAGTCTTGCCATGCAGGAACTGTTTTTGGCGTCCCATTGTGATGCCCGTTTTTAACCGCATCGCTGCTGCAGTGATTTTTGCGCTGTGCTGCAAATTGCCATTTTGCTGGCACCATGACGAGCTGAGCTCGTCATCAGCACACGACACCCGTGGGTGATGACGAGCTGAGCTCGTCATCAGCATCGAAAGGGTTAAAGGCAATGCCATGGGAATGTCAAAAAATAGCCCGCCAGACAGGAGGAAACTCCTAATCTGGCAAGCGGCCGAGCACGGCTTTGCCCCCCCATGTCATGAATTCACTAATGGCTCTGGCAGCTGGGTGTGGACCACAGTTCTTTTCCCTGTGCAAGTCAATGGGATGAGGCTGCCTCTGTGCTCTTCCTCGTGAATCCATCTAACAGGGCTTATTCACAAAAGCATTTATGAGTATGTAAAGTAGTAGTCCTGTAGTAACATTTTTAATACGCCTATGTGACTTTTTCAATTAAATTTAAAACACCTAGAATAGGACTAAAATCAGAATATTCATATACAGTTCACACAAATAGAAGGGACGGTGTGCTCTTTGAGTTTTTACTAATGAGGACATGGACGTTTCGAGCCAATTCGCAAAGGCCTGTAAGAGTATGTAATAGAGGACTTCTGCAGGACTACTTCCCGTACTTATACATGCTTTGGTTACTAGGCCTCGTGTTGTAACTGGTCCTTCTTCATCGTGAGAATTAGAGCAGTGTGGGGAGTAGTTATCTACATGAGAGGTTGGGGACTTCAGTACTGAGGGGCCCTGAATTTACTTGGCCACAGGTTTGCAGGACGCTGCATAAAGTTACCGGTCACCCCAGTCCTGTATGTCTCCCACACTGCTCCCCCCCAATCCGCAGCAACCAATATGGCTAAATGTTGTGTGTCGGATTCTAAATTAAACCCACCTCAATGGAGTAGGAAGATTGTTGTGTTCACCTTCCTCTGACCAGGCTGAGTCCACTAGGTCAGATTGTAGCATCAGGAAAAGATACTGAAAGGACAGGATATAAAAGCATGCTCACAATCTGCCGCATCAACAAAGGAGATGGAAAAATGCCCATTCCTGGCATAATGTGTCCAGTTTGGGCAACTAGAAGAGCCCCATTACTGGATGCTGGCCATAAATCGGAATAGAGTAACTAGACATTTTGGGATGCTGGTTTCCATTGGACTCAGTTCTGCCCACTGGAAGAAGCATCTGACATTAATATTCCTCCTACAAAGTTTGTAAGTGTGGCTTTGAAAGTGTGTGGCCAGTTGGTCTGTTTTGGGACAGGAATGTCCCCTACTTGCCAAACAGGCATTTACCCCTGCCTTGAGTAACTGACTGCTTGTGAAACTAGTATCCTGACTTTTCATGTTGTCATGGGTTCATTCAACTCTAGCAGGTACACAGGGGTTTAGGCCTGTCCATCATAATGGGACAGTCCAGACCTGCTTTGTGACCTGGAGATGCGCATAGAGCATCCCTGTGACTGGAGGATGCACACTCAGAAACTGAAGTGAGGATGGAGGGACAGGGTTACCTTCATACATTCACCAATACATTCTATTGGTGAATAAACCAACATTTATCACATGGATTGTATCATATGGATTATTGGCTGTACAGGACTTGGATTGAACATTGATCCTGAACTGGATTAAAAGTGGACTAAGATAACACCTGTGATCTCGAGATCATTATTGACATTCTAACACTCTATGTGTGCTCAGAAAGGAATTCTGTTGATCCTGTGCTCTCTTCTTTGAAGAGATAATTAGGGTTGAATTGCTAACCAACCCTTCTTTTCCTAGTAGCACTAACATTACTATTGCCTCATACAAAACCCGGTACTGACTGAAGAGCGCCCTGTTTCTACGCCTGGTTACCAAAAGTGTTTTACTTTTTTCTATATATTTACATACAAAAAAAAATGAAACAAACTGCAAAAAATGAACAAACTACCAAGAAAACTACAATATTGCCAATTTATTTATACATAAAAAGTAAACAATAGACAAAAATATGTTTTACTAAAAATAACTTAAAAATGACATAAATGTATATATATATATTTTAGAAATAAGGCAGCGACCCCACAGGGTCCCAATGCAATATATATTGGATTTGACTGCTATAGCTGGGAGAAGCACTATCTCAAATTTGACGAAGAATACTTTTTTTAGACCATGGAGACTGCCATGGGCTGTTCTTTTACGCCGGAGATGGCAGTACTGTTCATGGCCCTCTTTGAAGACAAATTCATCTATAATAAAAATCCCTTATCCAACCACATTACAAAATGGCTACGGTCTATTGATGACATCTGGTGCTGATGGAGTGGTGATGAGAAATCCCTGACTGCTTTTTTTGAATGGCTTAATAAAAAAGCCCGGACATCAAATTCAGTATGACAAGAATCATACAAATCTGACATTTCTAGATGTCGAGGTCAGGACAATTGATACAAAACTAGTCACTACCTTATATCGAACGCCAACGGACAAGAATTATGCACTGCACTAAAAGAAGTTTCCATCATCCATATTCAAGGGATAGCCTGCTTTATGGCAATACTTAAAAATCTGAAGAAACTGTACCAGAAAATAATACTATTTCATCCATGCAGAAATAATAACGGATAATTTGAAGGAGAAAAATTATCCACAAAAACGTTTAAGATATTCAATGAAAATAGCGTGGTACAGACCAAGAGAGTGCCTTCTAGTCCAAAAATCTAAAATACCGCTAGAAAAATTGGTATGTGTGCCTACATTTTGCCCGCAGACCAACAATTCAAAAACAAATTATACGCAATAATTGCCACCTGATAAAAAAACTTACAGTGTGAGTTTGAAATCCTGCTGTTTGTGATGAAGAACACAGGCTTGGGAAAGCATCTTGTAAGAGCGTGCAGTGCTCAGAAAACAAATAAAGGAGATTGAGATCACAATGGAACATGAAACCCTTAGAAGGACACTTCAAATGCGGAAATTGCACGGTCTGTGGACAATCAATTGGAGGACTGTATAAAATGGAAACATAACAACTTCCCGAATTGCAGGGAAAAAAAGTAGTGTATGGAATAATTTGTCCATATGAAAAAATTATATATTGGGAGAACCAACCAGGAAATCAGGCAAAGAATCATACAGCACAAATCTTGTATTAAAACAAAAACGGTCATGGTCCCCCTAGTCAATCATTTCATAAATAAATGACACACAGTAAAAGATTTCCAGTGGTCAGTACTATATGTAATTCAACCAAATCCAAGAGGTGGAGATCAACAAGCCAATCTGATGGAAAAAAAGAATACCTACTTTTAAAATCCAATACGGTGAATGATGGTCTCAATGAAAAGCCGGAGCTAAGCAGACTCTAAAAAGAAATGGCTTATAGAAATGCGAGACGAACCTGAATAGGTTCATGCGAAAAATCGTGCACAGAAGAACCTTTGAGGTATGTCATTTGAAAGCAATTAAAAATTCCTTCACCTTTGAACAGTGGCGTAAGAACAGTGTGGCGTTGGGGTGGAGGTGAGGGGGGCGTTGATATATAATGGAATAAGTTAAATTAAATTTTTTAAAAATTAAAAAAGCTTTCCTTGCGCTTGCCGCATAGCCGCCTCAGCGATACTGCAAGTGCAAGGTTAGTGGTTTTAGTTTTCATTTTTTTTAACTTATCCCGTCATATGTCGACTTACCCGCCCTCACCCTGCCCCGCTCCATCCCACAGCTCTTACATGTGCCAGCCGCCACTGCTTTTGAACCTAAAATAGAGGGTCATGCACCATGATTACCAGCATGCAACAGTGAAGCCCAATTGGTTATCTTTTACTTAGGCCTGAATTAGAGTTCTGGAAGCCTTGCTTATCAGTTGAGCAGAAAACTGAACAAGAAGGAACTGGAGAGACGCTAAGCCCCGATGCAATCTTTAAATAAGTATGTTTGAAAACATCTAAACTAACTCAGCTGTTTAGGAAAGATAAAGAGATGAGTTACAATGTATATATAAACTCTAGATAACATGAAAAGTATGTTTGTTTTAAAGTTACAAACTTGAGCCAGTCAACACGCCTGTAGCCTAATTATTTTCAAGAGAATGGAAGTTGAAACACTGAGGGGCCAATTGTGATGTCAGGCGGAAAGCCTCCTCCTGAGAGTCGGATTCTCCTCGACCCGACTCCTCGACTCCTGGTGTAAAACCCTGCACTGTATGGCAGGCACCATGGGGTGCCTGCGGCAGGGTGCAAGGTTTTATACAAACACACAATTTCCCCATAGGAGCCTGTGTTATGGCTGGTTGTCAGGCGGAACACCAGCTCCCATAAGAAACAATAGGAATCCAACTGAACAGTGCTCGGTCGCATCGTAATCGGGCAGGTGGAACCGCTGACCGCGAGTCGTTCGGTCCTGATTCCGAGTTGGTGTTGGGCGGAAAGCATCTCAACGACAGCGTAATGAACCAACTAATCTGAAAAACAGATCTTTGAGATGTGAAGTGCAGCCCTTACATAAATAAACATAACTGGTTGCTTAACAATTTAATTCATTCACATTGCAAGATGAGAAATTGAGTTTTTATTGAAAGTCAAAACACCACATTGCAGGGAAATGTTTTGCTTGAATTTGAAATGCAAGTCAGACTTCCTGCTTCTATTCCAGCCACTGTTATATGATATAATGTTGCAGGCTTGCATTACAATATTGCAAGCATTGTAGCCAGGGGAGAGACTCTCTTTTTAGTGTAAATTATAGTGGAAGTCCTGGACGCGCACTAATTAACAATGAACATTTATGTAATAGTTTAAAAAGTAGCTCTAACTGTGAAAAACCATCCTGATGATAAATGACACTTCAGTAAGCTGGCAACAAGACATTTTTTACTTGCAATTAAACAACTCTTCAGCAGGACAATTCCATTCAACACTTTCACCTTCAAAGTAAAAGCCTTTCCCCAAGGAAACATACTGACTGTACAAGCCTGTAAATATCAATAAGGTCATTTTGATCTTTTGCGATAAAAGCCAATTACAAAAAAACATGAGCTCAGTAAAAGTTGCTTCACCAACATTAAAATCCTTCTTGCAGAATATGAACTCAAAGGTAGCACAGAGGGAAACCTATTTTATATGAAAGAGAATCCTTGGAAAGCAAAATGAATGAGTTCTAATCCAAAAAGAACGAGGTGAACTAGCAAAGCAAAGTGCTGGAAGCCAATTAAAAACAACAGATGCATAGAACAAAATGTATTATAATTTATGTATTTATTGTTTCACAGAAGTTAAACAGTCAGGGTTCTGAGGAGAACCCATAAGACATAAGTGGTTTGAAACGTGTCGACTGAAAACTTGGGGAGTGTCTTCCTTGGACGAAAAGTCCTACAGTAGACCTTTAAAAAAGACTTAAGAACTCAAAAGTCTACTGTAGCGGAACTGATCTAGAACCCCCAAGGGACACTAATAGCAAGAGGGCCACTGCATATATATAATAAGAGCAATGGCAACCTCTGCATTTTAAATATTATCGGACTGGTCATAAGAACTCGTTTTAGAATTTTATATTATCACAGTATTTATTGAGGCCGGCTCTAGTCTATCTTCAGTCCTTGAATAGCGCCCGCACTATATTCTGCGTGGCCAATTTTCTAGTGGCGGCAACTAGAAACTAGAATGTTACCTCGAAACCGGTCCGGTCCTCGGATGCTTGATTCCGTTCTGGGAAGGACATGGCTTTTGTAGTTCGGACTGGACTGTTCCCATGGGGCACAGGGTCAGAGCTGATTTGCATATCGCCATTGTCTAACCCAGGGTGGTGTGGAGTGCAAAAAAACGATGGATTAGGACCCAGATCTTTTGACTGGGTTGAATGTGTGACATTGATCCTCATTCGGTCCATCACCTGTTGTTTTGCAATCCCGCTATAAGTGTACTGGGGATGCCCAGACGTGGGTCCCAGGCACTCCACACCACTGGAGTCAAGCTAGCCGGGCTGATGAGAGGTGTTACCTCGAAACCGGTCCGGTCCTCGGATGCTTGATTCCGTTCTGGGAAGGACATGGCTTTTGTAGTTCGGACTGGACTGTTCCCATGGGGCACAGGGTCAGAGCTGATTTGCATATCGCCATTGTCTAACCCAGGGTGGTGTGGAGTGCAAAAAAACGATGGATTAGGACCCAGATCTTTTGACTGGGTTGAATGTGTGACATTGATCCTCATTCGGTCCATCACCTGTTGTTTTTGCAATCCCGCTATAAGTGTACTGGGGATGCCCAGACGTGGGTCCCAGGCACTCCACACCACTGGAGTCAAGCTAGCCGGGCTGATGAGAGGTGTTACCTCGAAACCGGTCCGGTCCTCGGATGCTTGATTCCGTTCTGGGAAGGACATGGCTTTTGTAGTTCGGACTGGACTGTTCCCATGGGGCACAGGGTCAGAGCTGATTTGCATATCGCCATTGTCTAACCCAGGGTGGTGTGGAGTGCAAAAAAACGATGGATTAGGACCCAGATCTTTTGACTGGGTTGAATGTGTGACATTGATCCTCATTCGGTCCATCACCTGTTGTTTTTGCAATCCCGCTATAAGTGTACTGGGGATGCCCAGACGTGGGTCCCAGGCACTCCACACCACTGGAGTCAAGCTAGCCGGGCTGATGAGAGGTGTTACCTCGAAACCGGTCCGGTCCTCGGATGCTTGATTCCGTTCTGGGAAGGACATGGCTTTTGTAGTTCGGACTGGACTGTTCCCATGGGGCACAGGGTCAGAGCTGATTTGCATATCGCCATTGTCTAACCCAGGGTGGTGTGGAGTGCAAAAAAACGATGGATTAGGACCCAGATCTTTTGACTGGGTTGAATGTGTGACATTGATCCTCATTCGGTCCATCACCTGTTGTTTTTGCAATCCCGCTATAAGTGTACTGGGGATGCCCAGACGTGGGTCCCAGGCACTCCACACCACTGGAGTCAAGCTAGCCGGGCTGATGAGAGGTGTTACCTCGAAACCGGTCCGGTCCTCGGATGCTTGATTCCGTTCTGGGAAGGACATGGCTTTTGTAGTTCGGACTGGACTGTTCCCATGGGGCACAGGGTCAGAGCTGATTTGCATATCGCCATTGTCTAACCCAGGGTGGTGTGGAGTGCAAAAAAACGATGGATTAGGACCCAGATCTTTTGACTGGGTTGAATGTGTGACATTGATCCTCATTCGGTCCATCACCTGTTGTTTTTGCAATCCCGCTATAAGTGTACTGGGGATGCCCAGACGTGGGTCCCAGGCACTCCACACCACTGGAGTCAAGCTAGCCGGGCTGATGAGAGGTGTTACCTCGAAACCGGTCCGGTCCTCGGATGCTTGATTCCGTTCTGGGAAGGACATGGCTTTTGTAGTTCGGACTGGACTGTTCCCATGGGGCACAGGGTCAGAGCTGATTTGCATATCGCCATTGTCTAACCCAGGGTGGTGTGGAGTGCAAAAAAACGATGGATTAGGACCCAGATCTTTTGACTGGGTTGAATGTGTGACATTGATCCTCATTCGGTCCATCACCTGTTGTTTTTGCAATCCCGCTATAAGTGTACTGGGGATGCCCAGACGTGGGTCCCAGGCACTCCACACCACTGGAGTCAAGCTAGCCGGGCTGATGAGAGGTGTTACCTCGAAACCGGTCCGGTCCTCGGATGCTTGATTCCGTTCTGGGAAGGACATGGCTTTTGTAGTTCGGACTGGACTGTTCCCATGGGGCACAGGGTCAGAGCTGATTTGCATATCGCCATTGTCTAACCCAGGGTGGTGTGGAGTGCAAAAAAACGATGGATTAGGACCCAGATCTTTTGACTGGGTTGAATGTGTGACATTGATCCTCATTCGGTCCATCACCTGTTGTTTTTGCAATCCCGCTATAAGTGTACTGGGGATGCCCAGACGTGGGTCCCAGGCACTCCACACCACTGGAGTCAAGCTAGCCGGGCTGATGAGAGGTGTTACCTCGAAACCGGTCCGGTCCTCGGATGCTTGATTCCGTTCTGGGAAGGACATGGCTTTTGTAGTTCGGACTGGACTGTTCCCATGGGGCACAGGGTCAGAGCTGATTTGCATATCGCCATTGTCTAACCCAGGGTGGTGTGGAGTGCAAAAAAACGATGGATTAGGACCCAGATCTTTTGACTGGGTTGAATGTGTGACATTGATCCTCATTCGGTCCATCACCTGTTGTTTTTGCAATGGCAACTAGAATTAAGTCACATAGTTTGCCACTGAATGTAGTGTAAAATAATTCTTAATTAAGTGTATAATTTGAGTGAATAACTATCTGATGAATTGCATTGCACATGTTTACAATGA
Source organism: Lissotriton vulgaris (assembly GCF_964263255.1). NCBI lineage: Eukaryota > Metazoa > Chordata > Amphibia > Caudata > Salamandridae > Lissotriton > Lissotriton vulgaris. Next base: position 172,438 of record NW_028241704.1, on the reverse strand, counting down.
GCTCTTATCGAATCCGGAAATTGTATTTTATGCTTTTATGTATGTATGAATACAGCGCTACGAGGCCTCTGGGTAGAAGTGCGCTATATAAATACTCTACATTCTACATTCTACATGTAAATGTTTTATGCCTTTTATGATTTTATAAATCGAATAAAGTGTATTTGACTGGCTGACTGACTGGTAATGTTAAAGTCATGTTAGATGAGAATTATGATGGGGTTTATTTAGCATTTTAGGGACTTTTTGCTCACGCTGCATGTGTATGCTGGTGGCGGTGGACTGGACACTGGAGATATGCTCCTTTGACTTATAGTAGTTGGTTGAACTTTTAGAAACCATATTGTGTAACTTTAGGCCCGATTATGAGTTTGACGGTCCTTCCGTAGAGTGCCAATCCAGCGCTCTGTGGGTGGAACCACACCAAACTCATTGTCAGACTGCCTGCCCGGTTAGGACTTTCATCCCGGACTGGGGGCAGTGCTTTGGCGCTCCCACGGCAGTGATCGTTTAAGGCTCTTATGTGAGCCTTAGAAAGGCCATGCTGTGGAAGCACCAAAGTGCGTTCCTGCACAGAAGGGACTGTGCAGTCCATGCCATGCCGGAACGGGAGGTGCATACACAAGGGGGGCACACCATGGGCCCCCCCTGCATGCACCCTCAGACCCAGAGGCAACAGGGGGCCTGTAGGGCCCCCCTAGTTTCCTCACCACCACCCTTTTCATGGCGGGCTCACCGCCATGGAAAGGGTCACAGTGAGGAAACTCGTAATATGCTTGCAGGCAACGCAGGGGCACTGCTAGTATATTGCAGCCTCACACCGTTGCAACACCGCAGACTGATCGCGGATCCCCGGCGGTTCCAGCGGTTCTGTCGTGATCCGACAGCCAAACACCAAATAAGGGGGTCGGACCTGCAGAGCGGCGGTAGCCGCACTGTCACCATGGGTCCGGCAGTCCATCGGACCCCCAAACTCATAGGGCCCGATTCACAGAACTAATTTAAGACAAAATCCTAAACTTACTACTTTTGGTATTCACAGAAGTTAGGATTTTGTTTTAAGACAGACTTAAGACAGACTTAAGACAAAATCCTAACTTAAGTCTGTCTTAAGTCTGTCTTAAGACAAACTTAAGACAAAATCCTAACTTCTGTGAAAACCAAAAGTAGTAAGTTTAGGATTTTGTCTTAAGTTAGTTCTGTGAATCGGCCCCATAATGAGGCCCTATGTGGCTTATGCATATTGATTGAAATTTCTTAAACGTTACTGTCTGTTTACAAAATAATTGATTTTAATGACAGAAGCGTAAAGTGTAGAAAGGAATCTTTGTATTAAGACTGATGTGAGTATATGTGTTTGTTTTGTAACAATGATCTGAAGACCTCTGTAAGTCACGATAAATTGTCTGTATTAGATTGAATTAAGGGAATTATATTATTGTTTTCTATTGAAAATTGGAGGATAATGTTTATAGACTTTTGATATACGATAAAATGATACAATATCAAATTATCTTTTTGATGTTTTTCCCCCCAAAAATTTTTAAAGACCTTCTGAAAATGTTAATTATTATATATTTCTTGATTAATTCTATAGTTTTAGATCAAAGAATTCTGAAAGGCCAGAAACATGTTTCATTGTCGATTGGTGTTATTCAAATATAAAAGTAATTTACTGAAATTGATACAATAGTGATAAATTGGTGAGTAATCTCAATATTATATTGAGAGTGTTTAAGAGCTGCAGTGGCTAATAAGAAATGACAAGTTGATGTGTGTGTTTCCTTGTTGTAAAAACTAGAATGACTATAACTGCCTTCAAATAATGAATTTCACCTTGCCAAGCAATGATGTAATGGATCTTCGGATAGGTCAATCTATAACAAATTGGTTTACCAACAGATTAAAAAATGATGCTGGGTAATCAGCTTTTGCCACTGCCAAAAAAGCCAACAATAGGGCTAAATTAATTTACAAAAATATGTTCTATTTCAGCGGTGAGATGCTGAATCATTTGTCCTGATGATGGCCCTAAAAAGAGTTCACAAGAGGACCAAAACGTCAGCAAAAACGTCAGGTTTTAATGCACTGCACCATTTTACATTTTGTACAGTTAGATTATGTGATTGGATGTCTAAAAAGATGTTTCATTAGATATGTGGATTCCCACACTGTTTGCTTCTGTCTTTTGTAATGTAGTATGTATATAGTGCTTTTGAGCATGTGATTGTGGCTTATTTTCTTGATGCTATTAGTATATCGTGAATGAACAAAAATATGAATAATTCAAAAATGTATGTTTAAATAATGAACCCTGGTTGATATTCATTCTCTAAATATAAATGAGTATTATTTCGAACGTTGGGTTCTCATTTTGGAGCAACAGTGTTTATGATTTTTAGATTCCAAGGCACCTTTTGTGGTTACAGGTTTGCCGTACTTTTATGGTGCATGGTAAATTTAGCATTCCATCCTTGAGGGATGCAAAACTGTGTACTATTAAACTAGTTAATAGCAACACCAATTATTTGCATGAGATGGAAAGGGAGTAAGGGCATATTATCAAGAACGATGGTAAAATTATCGCCGCTTTAGCGGCAGGAAACTGCTGCTAAAGCGGCGATAATGGGCTTGATAATATGCCCTTGTGAATTCCCATAGAAGCCAAGGTTCACACCAGAACATGGGCTCCTATGGGAATTCACAAGGACATATTATCAAGCTCATTATCGCCGTTTTAGCTGCAGTTTCCTGCCGCTAAAGTGTAGATCATTTTAACGCCGTTCTTGATAATATGCCCCGAAGTGTGGGATGCAAATCTATTTTTTATTATGGCCATTAGATTTTTAAAAATCGTGCTCGCTGTCTTCGCCCCTCCTGCTGTTATCCCTTGGGGCTTCATTCTTTCTGATTTCATCCCTTTTTCCTGATGCTCATTCTCTTTTTAGGTTCAAAAATAACTTTTTTTCTCATTAAAATGCTGAGTAGGCCAGAAGATGCCTGTGGTGTTGAGCTATCTGTACAGTGCCCTGCGAGGGATGGCGAAGAGAAAACGAAGGGAAACTACATCAGTCCCAAAAGAGCAGTGAGATGTACAAATGTAAATGTACATGTATTTATATAGCGCAAATCGCCCACATCGCAGGCATCTATGCGCTTGCTTAGGGAACCCATCCTTGTATTCCCCTGTGAGATAACCCCGGCAGGGTATCCACAAGGTGAAAGCCAGGCATCCCGCTGCGAGGGGCCGTTGTGGAGATTAAGCAAGCTATTGCCCAGAGTCGCAGAGTGTGAACCCGTGAGTCGAGTAGGCACCGGAGCGAGAATTATCGAGTCTGTGGAATTATTGAGCCCAACCCCCGTCGAGGCGGGGAATTGAACCCTGGTCCAGGGCCGATCTCAGCTTCCGGGTCTGCCGCCTCTAACCCCTGAGCCACACTTGTCCACGATGCTTCTTGCCAACTCATCCCATACATAATTTTTAATTTATGCGTAAGCACAAACTTCCCAGAATGCTTTGCTAGGCTCTGGCTGTCGTGCAAACATTAAGGACCCGTGCTATTTTGCATGTTCAACTGTTATATCTCACTTATCAGTGGATAAAACATACCCACATTGAGTGAAACTTAAAAAAGATATTTAGAGAAAGAAAATCTGTATAATTATATTTTTTCATTAATGTGTATTGATATGTGAGATAGGGAGAAGGTTGAACTCATAAGGTATACTTCTTAGCTGAGACTGTTGTCACGTGTGGTGGATGACAGAGCCGGAGTGTGTAAAGTTGTTAAGCTGCAGCCCTGTCAAGTTGTTTCCCAGGTCCATGCATGATGTACTGATCCAGATCAGGTTTTTGCTTTAAATTCTAGAACTTGTAGTCTTGTTGATTTCATCATAAATCAGGACTACAAATCCCAGAATTCAAAGGAAAAACCTGGACTGAACCAGCACATCACACATGGACCTGGGAAACTCGGCAGCTATGTGTAGGATATTAGGGCTGCAAGCGCACTTTTGCAAGATTCCTTGTGAACATTGGTGAAGATTGACTAGTGAGAAATGGCGCCTGTGTTTACACCTTCTCTGCAGCAGCTCCTCCCTCTCCTTGATTTGTAAGAGAAAAAGTGCTAGGGCCAAAATTGGGCTCTCAACACCACTGGCAATGCTACCCTATGTCAAGGGTGCTCAATATCAAGGCTACATTGTCTTGAATCCACCTCATGCCGTGTCACCCTCCAGGCACTCACTTTCACTGTCTTTGACTCCTGCGTGTTCTTTTTCATTTCCACTTTCTTTCTACGTCACTGCTTTTCCATCTTTCTCTCCCTCCTCCTTTCCTTCTTCTGGGGTTTCCTCTTTCTTGCTCTGAGTGAAATTCTGATGAGAAAAATGAGTTCCGTTCCACAAAAATGAGTGCCCGTGGCCCCCCGTAACCACCAGCTCAAATTAAGCACTGCCTGTTATCATGTAAATGGGGGAGCCCCAGAGGCACTTAACACATCTAATCTACATTTGATGGCTACCCGGAGACAGACATTCATCAAAGACCAATTGTGCATCACAATGTTAATGTACAGAGCTACAGAAACCTTTGTTTTCGGATAAAGTTGCTAGTGATGCTGCTGGCAGACTCGAATCACAGATCCTGGGTGCGCGTTCCGGACTCCTCTGCATGCAGGAGGCAGGACAGCCGCACTGGCCAATCAATCAATGGCTTGTAAAGCGTAACTACTCACCCGTAAAGGTCTCAAGGCACTGTGGGGGGGAGGGGGGCTGCTGGTCCATCAAAGGTGATGTGGTTAAGTCAAAGACCCAGATCTTAAGGTCCTTCCTGAAAAAAAACAGTGATGGAGATTGCCTGGGGTGGAGAGGCGGGGTGCTCCACGGCTTTGCGGCAAGGTACGAGAAGGATCTTCCTCCAGTTGTGGTCTTGCGGATATGAGGGACGGTTACCAGGGCTAGTTTGGCAGAGCGGAGGTCTCTTTTTCAAAGGACCCAAGTTTCCAAGGACCATTCGTGAGCAGCTAAACCAGTCCAGGTTTTTTACTTTGTCTTCTGGTCCTTTTGGTCCTGTTTATGTCTTTTGAAAATCATGACTACAAGTCACAGAATGCCAAGCAAAGTTCCGGACTGTATTAGGTACTCATGTATGGATCTGGGAAACTTTTTTTAAAGTGTTATAATTTTATTGTTATAATAACAGAAGGTCACATGGCATCGACAGCGCATTGCAGTGGATTTATGTTCATAATAACTTGAAGTCAGCGATCCATTACATCACGTTTGTCAATCTACCATGCTTCTGTACAGCTGTATATTCCAATGTTATACGCCAACATTCTGATCCCATGAGGCACAGGGTCAAGGCTGATTTGCATATGGCCATGTCTGAACTAGGGTGGTGTGGAGTGCAAAAAAACGATGGATTTAGGCCCAGATATTTGTACTGGGGTGAATGTAAGACATTGTTCTGCATTCTGTCCATGAACTGTTGTTTTAACATTCTGATCCCAGCACATCCTCAACAAATCCTCCAGGGCAATAGGGGAACAGGGTAAGGGAAGAGAGAAGATAAACGTGAGAGTTAAAGAAAAAGAAAGATGCTGGCACGGGCATGGATCTGGGAAACTTGAGAGCTTTTTTTGGGTGCCTGGTCAGGCCTGTTCCTCTACCCAGCTGTCTCGCTCATTCTCACCACTGATAGAGATGCTGCCTATTCTCCAGCAAGCTAAGTGAAAGTAGGGCAACAGGAGTTTGAGTGGAAGGAGAGTTTGGGAAATTACTCTACTGCCGTCTGGCACGTTCATTGCTTCACTGGTGATTCAAAGACCCAAGTTTCCCATATCCACGCGTGAGCAGGTCAATTTTGTTAAATTCTGGGACTCATAGTCCTGATTTAAAAATCAGTAAAATAATCCAAAAAAGATAACTTCCACGTATGCATGATGAACATTGTGGACTGGATGAAGGACAAATGTCTCAAACTCAACATTGAAAAAGTTAAAGTCTTCATCTTTGGGAACAGCACCTCGCCATGGACCGACACTTGGTGGCTCACGGAGCTCTACAGACCCCCACCCCAACAGACCACACCCGCAACCTCGGCATCACCCTGGATAGCAAGCTTTCCATGAAGAAACAAGTCAATGCAGTCTCAACGGCCTATGTACACACCTTTCCCATGATCCGCAAGGTCTCCAGGTGGCTCCAAGTAATCACCAGAAGGACCGTCAAACAGGCCCTCATCACCAGCTGATTGGAGTATGGAACACGCTCTACAAATGAATCAGTGCACACCTCATGAAAAGAATCCAGACAATACAGAACTCAGTGGCAAGACTCCCCCTCCCCCTCCCCAGAAGGACCCACGTCACACCCATCTCAAGAAACTACACTGGCTCTTAATTCAGAAGTGATGCCAGTTCACGATCCTGACCCACGCCTACACGGCCCTGCACAATGAAGACCATTATACATCAACAAACAGCTGACTTTACACCAACCAACCAGACACCAACGATCCGCCTTCCTCTTCCTCGCAGACACCCCACAGATCCTTCGACCCAAAAGCGGAGGACGCTCCTTCTCACACCTACCAGCCAGGGCATGGAACAATCTCCCCCTGCTCCTCAGGAGCACCCAGTCGCTCCAGCAATTCAGAAGAGAACTGAACACCTGGATGTTTCATTAATCAAAGCTCCGCGCAGCAGCAGACAGCTCCAGAACCTTGAGGTACTCACTGGTGATTTGCCGCGCTCTATAAATGTTTAATTGATTGATAGCTATAAATCCTAGAGTATAAAGAAAAAATGTTCGACTGGTTGAGGTTGCTATCATGTGGACCTTGGTTCCTTGAGGGGTCCGGTGATTGGATGACGGCTGATGATGGCTACTGTCTTCTCCTCACTGCCGATCTTCCTCCTCACAGCTGCTGGTGATAAAATGAGGCAAAAAGAGGTCCTTACTGTTTCCAGAGGTCAGTCCCTGGTTGAGTGCATACCCCACCTCACCTGAACCATCCACAGCACAGGTCTCTCACTATGCTGCACAGTCCAAAGCGGAAAATCGTTTTAAATTCACCAGGCTGTATGATCATGATAACATAAAATCCACATGATTCATCACCACTGCTCCACCCTTGGAAGCGACACTTTTAGCCACAACCACGATAGCGTCGAAAGGCTCACGGTGTAAGAAATCAAGTCGGTCTCTAGCTTAAACCCTTCTTTACACCTTCTCGGGAAGCATGAGATTGCAACACTAGAATACTTGAGTGTGAAGTCAACATGAACACCTTGCATGACATGAATGAATACTATGTGCATTGTACCTGAAACAAGTGCAGTATTTAAACAGAATTTTCCTTTCTCCTTTTCTCCCATTTCTGCAAATTTTCATTTCCAACAGGTTTTTAAAAAGCACATACAGGCAATATATTGTTAAAGTCCTGATGATGATCCCAGTTCACTAGGAGCCGGGGATCGAAACGCCGTCGACACTTTTTCAGTTCTGTAACTTTCCCATTGTGTTTATACTGTTACAGGAACTGTTTGTCTGAACTTGCCTTGCGAATATGCTAATGATGCAAGGGACAATTGGCTCCAATGTTCTTTTTGCCTGATATTCTTTACCCTCTTTTCTTTGCTTACCTTCTCACCCTTGAACTCTTTTCAAGTACACTTTGGATAGGTACAGGCTTGTACCCTATCAACTTTCGTATTTAGACCTCCTTGATGGTCTTCTAAATTTGCTTATACTTGAAATAAAATTTCAGGCCCGGCTGGGCACTGAAAAACTGGCTAATATAGTACTGATTGGAGTCTATATTCTCATTTGTTTTTGTGAAAAACTTAATCCTATGGACCAGTGTTCTCCTTAATAATAGCCGAGTTGTTGGTGACACCGTTTTTTGAAGGCACCAATACAAAAAAAGTCTGTTTGACTGTGATGATGAAATAAGAATTAATAAGTAGTGCTAGATGGGGAAACGTTAAAAGCTGTAAACTGTGGACACTCTTTTTGTGATTGTTTTGTTGTGGTGATCCGGAAAGAAGGAATGTTTTGTTGATTAACTGTAGATAAACATCCTTTTGTAAAATAAGTTGGGAAAAAGAGCCTCTAGTTTAGATCTAAGAAAATTGTATATATGTGTAAATGTATAAATCCTGTTTGTTTTGTATATATGTATACATTTTGTATATCTGTGTTAAATGTGAGATACCAGTATTTATGGAGAAACATGGTTTAATTAAAAGAAATAGTTAAACCATATACATGATAATTATTTATTTGTTTTGGCTGCCCAGTTGGAGAAACTCTATATTTAAAATTGTTCCCAATTAAGTTGTGGTTAAAATGACCAACCCAAGAATGGATAATTAATGGTATCTATTCTTATAATCAGTTAGACATATTACAATTTTGTAGGCTTTACTTTTTTGTTCATCGAGCTGTTGGTGAAGAGCAGGGTAGGGGAGATGATGTGGGGAGAGCTGAGAGGGAGAAAAAGAGGGGGGTGAAGGAGGAAGTGAACAAGGGTGCCTGTAGAAATAAAAGTAGATTCAATTAAATCAACAGATCCAGGTTGGAGGGAAGCTACTGCATCTGTGACGTTAGAGCAGACAGATCTGAGTGCTTTGAGTGACGGATCCTGAGTTTCGCCCCAGATCGCTGCGGCCGTGGTCACCTACCCTGTTTCCTTCAGTGCCTTTTTAGGTCTCGGCTAGAAGCGAGCGAAGCTCGCTCTCGCCAGAGACCTTATTGTTAGCGGCTCAGCTTCCCAGGACGACAGCACTGGCCGCGCGCAAGGCGATTTGCGCCGGCCACGCGCACGCGAACGCGCTGTCCTCCTCGGAAGCTGAGACGCTAGCAATACCTCCCGCTGCTTGCTCATGCGCCGTGCCCAATGGAAGGTTTCGGGCTTACGCATGCGCCGTGCCCATTACTGCAGGACCGGCCGCGGCAGACCCGGGGCTGCGGCCGTCAACGCCGGCTGAACGCGCGGAAGGAACGGGGACTGTAATGCTTGTCATTATTGTTATTGTTATTAAGAGTTCGATACTAAAAGGAGGCAGAAGCAGACGGCCATTACTCCTTCACAGGCCGCGGGTTTGTTTTAAAAGGGACAGAATGACAATGCAGTATATTCTGTTTTGACAAAGATTATTGATTGAAGCCCCCACACAAAAGTGCAAAGCTTTACACTCGAGCAGAGCAGGCTTTTCTGTCATGAAGGCATAATGATGTGTTTGCTCTTCCCTGCACTGCGTGGTCTGTATATTTTACAAACACCACAACAGAGATAGATAGAAGCGCCGGCATGCTGGGGAAATGTGTTATTTCGGAAATGGGAGAGGGAAAGTGCTTTGTGTCTGAGATTCCCATGCCGATAGAGAGGCTAAGTATTAAAGCGGCGCAGGGATGCCTCGCCGTGCCCCAGGGGGCTCTCGTTCTGAGGCGAGTGCAGACTGGAGTCTGGGGAGGGTGACAGCAAACAACGACCACAAGACATTTACAGCAGGTCTGTCAGAGAAAGGTCGCAGGGTTTTGGATTCACAATGTTTTCAGTCACAGCCGAGCACTTGGTGAAGCCACTTTCACCCGACAGTGGGCGCTAAAGACCGCTCAAGTCGTGCAGTCCATTTGTGCTACTAACACAAGAACAGGGGGAACTAAAATGTTTATGTTCCTGATGCTAATCACAGGAGGATAGAGAGTATGCCATGCAGCACAGGCACACATTTGCTATAGCATCATTGCTCCATTTCCCGCCAATTTGCTGTTGGATATACTTTTAGACACTACGGCAGATGAGACTTCTTTTTGTTGCACCAACTCCTCCGTTATTAGTGTTTAACAATTTCTTCCAGTAAGGTGGTCGCCTCCACCATCGTAGTGAGTGCAGAGCAGTGAGTGCAGAGCAGTGAGTGCGGAGCAGTGAGTAGTGAGTGCAGAGTAGTGAGTAGTGAGTGCAGAGTAGTGAGTGCAGAGTAGTGAGTAGAGAGTGCAGAGTAGTGAGTGCAGAGTAGTGAGTAGTGAGTGCAGAGTAGTGAGTGCAGAGTGCAGAGTAGTGAGTGCAGAGTAGTGAGTGCAGAGTAGTGAGTGCAGAGTAGTGAGTGCAGAGTAGTGAGTGCAGAGTAGTGAGTGCAGAGTGCAGAGTAGTGAGTGCAGAGTGCAGAGTAGTGAGTGCAGAGTGCAGAGTAGTGAGTGCAGAGTAGTGAGTGCAGAGTAGTGATTAGTGAGTGCAGAGTAGTGAGTGCAGAGTAGTGATTAGTGAGTGCAGAGTAGTGAGTGCAGAGTAGTGAGTAGTGAGTGCAGAGTAGTGAGTGCAGAGTAGTGAGTAGTGAGTGCAGAGTAGTGAGTAGTGAGTGCAGAGTAGTGAGTAGTGAGTGCAGAGTAGTGAGTGCAGAGTAGTGAGTAGTGAGTGCAGAGTAGTGAGTAGTGAGTGCAGAGTAGTGAGTAGTAAGTGCAGAGTAGTGAGTAGTGACTAGTGAGTGCAGAGTAGTGAGTGCAGAGTAGTGAGTGCAGAGTAGTGAGTGCAGAGTAGTGAGTTCAGAGTAGTGAGTAGTGAGTGCAGAGTGCAGAGTAGTGAGTGCAGAGTGCAGAGTAGTGAGTGCAGAGTAGTGAGTGCAGAGTAGTGAGTAGTGAGTGCAGAGTAGTGAGTGCAGAGTGCAGAGTAGTGAGTGCAGAGTGCAGAGTAGTGAGTGCAGAGTGCAGAGTAGTGAGTGCAGAGTGTAGAGTAGTGAGTGCAGAGTAGTGAGTGCGGAGTAGTGAGTGCGGAGTAGTGAGTGCGGAGTAGTGAGTGCAGAGTAGTGAGTGCAGAGTAGTGAGTGCAGAGTAGTGAGTGCAGAGTAGTGAGTGCAGAGTAGTGAGTAGTGAGTGCAGAGTAGTGAGTGCAGAGTAGTGAGTGCAGAGTAGTGACTAGTGAGTGCAGAGTAGTGAGTGCAGAGTAGTGAGTAGTGAGTGCAGAGTAGTGAGTGCAGAGTAGTGAGTAGTGAGTGCAGAGTAGTGAGTAGTGAGTGCAGAGTAGTGAGTAGTGAGTGCAGAGTAGTGAGTAGTGAGTGCAGAGTAGTGAGTAGTGAGTGCAGAGTAGTGAGTGCAGAGTAGTGAGTGCAGAGTAGTGAGTAGTGAGTGCAGAGTAGTGACTAGTGAGTGCAGAGTAGTGAGTAGTGAGTGCAGAGTAGTGACTAGTGAGTGCAGAGTAGTGAGTGCAGAGTAGTGACTAGTGAGTGCAGAGTAGTGAGTGCAGAGTAGTGAGTGCAGAGTAGTGACTAGTGAGTGCAGAGTAGTGAGTGCAGAGTAGTGAGTGCAGAGTAGTGAGTGCAGAGTAGTGAGTGCAGAGTAGTGAGTGCAGAGTAGTGAGTGCAGAGTGCAGAGTAGTGAGTGCAGAGTGCAGAGTAGTGAGTGCAGAGTGCAGAGTAGTGAGTGCAGAGTAGTGAGTGCAGAGTAGTGAGTGCAGAGTGGTGAGTGCAGAGTGGTGAGTGCAGAGTGGTGAGTGCAGAGTGGTGAGTGCAGAGTAGTGAGTGCAGAGTAGTGAGTGCAGAGTGGTGAGTGCAGAGTGGTGAGTGCAGAGTGGTGAGTGCAGAGTGGTGAGTGCAGAGTGGTGAGGGCAGAGTGGTGAGGGCAGAGTGGTGAGGGTGCAGAGTAGTGAGTGTGCAGAGTGGTGAGTGTGCAGAGTGGTGAGTGTGCAGAGTAGTGAGTGTGCAGAGTAGTGAGTGTGCAGAGCAAGTGTGCAGAGCATTGTGTGCTGTTGAGTGCAGAGTGCTGTGTATTGGCAATGTTAATGACAATGCCCATTTATTTTTGATTTAAAGAAAAAAAATGTCATGAGCAATGCCAATAGCTCTACCTTTAATGATGCCGAGACCATTGCATTGCAAATGCTTGTTTACTCTGTCTCTGATGCTGCCGGTGGTGTACCTACACTGTGTGTGCAGCCTGCTGCTACTGCTGCATGGGATGCTGTCCCTCTTCTGTTTCTCAGGTACTGGGGAGGTTTGGCGTTCTGCTGCTGTCGCTGTTCCTACTCTACATGTGAAAAGATGGCTTTGTTGCTACTTCTGACATAATGGTCATACAAGCCTGTGGTAAGCCTGTCTGCTGGTGCTCATCTGGCAACTGCTATGTGTGTATTTAATGGAGGGTTGTGGTGCTGCTGCTTGTGGTGTTCCTGTTAGATGTGTGTGTGTGAAGGAAGCTTGCAATTTTAAATCCACTGAAGTGTTGCTGTGTGTGCTGTTACAGTGTGTGTGTGCGCGCGTGCGTGCGTGTGTATGTGTGTGTGTGTAAAAGAGGATAGTCATCAAAGGGGGGGGGCACTGTTTCAGAGTGAGTGATGCCAGGAGTCAAGCAGTCACTACAGGACAAAAGAGAGAGGAAGGAGAGGGTACGTGGGGGAGCTAAGTCTGCACGCACGCACCTGTTTAGGGTGCGTACGTTGTTACCATCTGTGTGGCACCTGTTTTGTGTATGTGAGAGGAGCTTGTATGGCTAGTGCTCAGGCCACCTCCTCTGTGTGAGGGAACCGTACACTCCTACTGATTGTGCTGTACGTTTCTGTCTGTTGGGGGGCGCGGGCGTGGCCTTGCACTGCTCTTGCCCACGCTGCATCAGTTGTGTGGGTGTGAGAGAAGCTGGCTCTGCTGGGGCACCACTGGTCTCTGTTCTGCCTGTCTCATTGAAGCTTAAGAAGACATTTTCCCTGTCCTAAAGTTGGGTTGGCTTTACCAATGCTTGTTTCAATCATTTTCATTGTCTGCCCGGTATGTGGTGCACGCCCGTGCGTAGATATCCTCCCGGCAGCCGTGCTCAGGGCTGCTTTCCTCACTTCTGCTCTGGTGAAACTTCTTCTAATTGCTCATAATCGTCTGAGCAGGGGACGGGCACATCTGTTCCTCTACCCTCGGATCATGTATTTTTATTTCCTCGCCACGTCCGGTTTCCTAGCAACGGCAGCTTATCAGCGTGATGGGAAAGCGGCGTGGACACACGTTTATTATTTTCGGCAACTCTGCCCGGCTCCTCTTCCCCTGCACTTGAAATATTTTGTTGATTGCAGGATTTAAATTGTACATGTCCGGGCCGATGTGCCTCTGTCCCATCAGCTCAAGAATACACAAGCTGTCCCAGAATCCCCCCCAGGGTGTAATGGGGGCGCTAAAAAGTTGTCTGCATTCCACAAAAATGAGTGCCCGTGGGCCCCACCGGCTCAAATTAAGCACTGCCCTCCCTGTTATCATGTAAACGAGTGACGGAGAGGATGGAGGCCTGTGCTGAAACCACATATTTGACGCTATTGATGTGTCCTCCAGGTTGGTCGATGCCAGGTGAAGGCCACCTCAGCCCACTGCAATCCTCCCTGGCATTAGTTTCTTCAGTTAGAAACCCAGGGCTGGTACACACAGTCCCTCCCTGAAGACTAAAACCACATGAAACATCTATTTCTGATGGCACGCTGTGCAAATGTTTCTTTCTGCAGTTCAACAACTTCTGATTGGATGTCATTTCAAAAAGCCTTCTCCACTATCTTCTGAAAACCCTGCATGGAAAAAATACCACTGAGTGTTCCTTTGCCTTAATGTCTGCCCAATGACCCCCTTCCTTACCCGTCATCCTCTGCGTGACCTACTCTCTCGGTATAACCTTCTGTAAATTGCATGCCTGGCTGCCTTACTCTGTTTTTGTATTTCTACAACCTGCGCACATCTCTGCTGTTCGCTCACACTCTCTCCTTCCTTGAAACACATCCCTCCAACCTAACTATACCCCCTCTCCTCCAGCCCATCGTCCCACCCTGCCAGCCATGTCCATGAGCCCCCCAATCCCCACATCGAACTCCTATCAATCTTATCTACCACAAAGATGCTGGGGTCAATGTGTGGCCTGCTTGCTTTGAGAGTGCAAATCTAATCCCATTTAGAACACTGGAGTGTTGAGCGCTCCATTGAAAACAATGGAGAGCTCTGGGCTTCTAATGGCCGGTAGAAGCCCGGAGAATCAACATTCCATTGTTTGTTCACAGCTACTGCTGTGAACACAGGGGGCCTCATTTATGAAAAGTGACGCATCGCTGAGTGAAAACAGCGATGCGTCACTTTTCACTGCGCACTGCTTGCGACACCAATGATGCGTCATATTTAATGTATGACGCATCATGTCACAAGGACTTACAGATACGTCAGTATTTCTGACGCATCTGTAAGCGCAAAAGTGACGCATTGCTGGAGTGTGTCACAAAAGTGACGCAACTCCAGCAATGCGTCCTTTCACATGGGGAAAGCCCCATGTGAAAGGGCTTGCGTCAGTCTTACGCCTGCTGTGAGGCAGGCGCAAGATTTTGACGCAACTGCATCCTAAAAGTGACGTAGTGAAATCTCATAGATTTCACTGCGTCACTATTGCGAGGCTTTTTGCGGGGGAACGCCCCCTCTGCATACATTATACCTGACGCAGGTATAATGTAGCGCAGGGGTTTAAAAAGTGACGCATCTACCTAGATGCTTCACTTTTTAAATATGGCGCAACAAGACGCATTTTGTACGCCGCTGGTGCGTCACAAAAAGTGACGCACCGGCGGTGCAAAACTGACGCAAGGCCTCATAAATAAGGGCCAGGATATTTCACCCCCTCAGGCTCCGTGAGGTCTCTGACTTACAAATTAGAACATTCTGCCCTCTAGTGGCGGAATATTCTAATATCCTTAGAGCCCTCAATAGCGGGCTCTACTGGACATTAAAGACCTGCTCCTTTGTTAAAGGCCCTCACCTTCGGCTTGGGCCTTTAAAGGCCGCTAGAGCCCACTACGGCAGGCTCTAAGGCATTATTACAACTTGATTAACCACTAACCTTGGATTCCGGAGTGGAGCTCTCCTCACCATAAATCGCTTCAACACCACAGCAAAGGTATAAACTATAACGTGCTATATAAAAGCAGTTACAATCATGGTTTTAAGTGGGCCAGGTCCTGCAGGTGCTCAGCACAGTCCGTTCTAAAAAGCAGGTGTTGGGACAGGTCCCTATTGTGCTCTCCATTTTTGCCCTCATCCTCAGGAGGAAAAAAAGAAATCTTTACCTCTGCAGCAGTACCACCCTTCACTGCCGTTGATGCAGCCTCAAGGAGACTTGTTAAAGCTTCATTCACAGTCTCATCATCTAGGAACAGAAGCATTTTCAATATGCTATACTACGAAGCCATGGATATTACTTATTTATGCTATGCATCTAACAACCATTGACACAGCCAATAGTACTGACTTGTTGTAAGTGTAATGTTACTTGTTGTGTTATATATCTGAATGTAATGACAGAAGTAGCAAAATACCAGTCGGGCGCCATGCTATGCTAAGTATAGATTTTGGGTATACGTGCTTTTAAGCTGCACCCTTAATTACATCGGTCACGTCTCCTTTGAGAGACCCCCCCAGAATTTTCGTCCCACTTACAGCCCTGGTTGCAATGCAGTAGCAGTGCCAGGTGGGTGCCTGCTGTGCCCACTAAAGATCCAGGAGGAACACACCCATGCAAGATTTTATGTTGCTACGTTATGTTATGGCTATGCGGATAGTGTATAACATTGCAGCGCTTTCAGAAACCTCGCAATTATGCACGTCGTCCCATAGTCATCGTCAACATCTGATGACAACCACTGACTAGATGTTTGAGTTTATTCTAGAATAATTGTGCCTAAATGTACCTTATTGTGATATCCTAAAAATGTGGCAATGGCCTGGCCCTCCTGGACGTAAGTTGGACTCCTCTGCTTTGCAAGATTCCACAATCCTGTGGAATAAAAATGGGCAGCTAATCCTTGCCTAAGAAATGATCTTTTCAGGAAGAGTTTGTTAAATGTGACTGTCATGAATCAACATTGCAGAGAATGTGATGTTATGAATTATTAATTCCTTGTCATTCTGTTTTTCACCAGCCTTATGTACCATGTTTCTTACTTCCTCCTGCTTCTCCTCCCACCCTCATTTGCTGTCTCCATCCTTAATAAAATTAAATAACTTCAAATACAGCTTCCCCTCCCTCCCCAACAAAAACACCGCAGCCAATCAGAGGGAAGGCGGGTTAACAAGCGGGGGCGGGATGATTCAAGTTAAGGTCATTCGTTAATGACTCCCAGATTATCCAGCTCTACGTGGCAACCACTGGGAATAACAATTTGACATTAAAACACCGCATGACATTTTAGAGGGAGCGCCTCTCTCGCATACCAGTTGGAAGAAAATGGAGCTCGTAATGAGCTCCAATCCAGGGCGGGCATTAGGCTAATTCAAAGCGCGCGAGTCAGAAATCTGTGCCAGAATCGCTTGTTGCGGTTAATATTTCATGGGCGCAGCTCAGCACTGACATTCATTTAACATCACATCCTGAATGTGACGCTGAGCACCTTTCAGAGTCTCAGGAAGACTTCTCAGCACAGCCGCCAGTCTCCACGGCGTGTTATGGTGGCCTACAAGTACAACATGGCGGGTTCAGAAGACTTCTACTCTGAGAAACAAAATGGAGGACAGGGGGAGGAGATCGCTATGGCAGCCTTTTCAGCCTTTTTTCACCACATTGTATCATTTTTACCCTGAAATGTGATTCACTGCTAATAATGAAAGTGAAAATGGGTCTTGTAGGACATTTTAGGTGTCAGGACTCAGGAGGAAGGTGCCTTATGGAAACTGTCAAGAGCAGATGTCTGTGGGATCTAAGAAGAGTTGTACAGTCCCTTGGAGGGTTGAGGACATGAGAGCAACATGAGACAGGCCCACCGCTCTAGCTCTGCCAGGGGACAACCTACCAAGTACTTTGTCTCACCCTCGTATGTGCAGAGCGCCTGTGTTGCTAAGGTCTATCACATGGTTTGACTAGGGACTGCTTTGTAGCAGGTGGCATCTGGTTCTTTTTAAACATTTTCACTTTTTTCTCAGATTGTTAGCCTTGATTGGGACTTTCTTCCAGTTTCTTTGGGAGTATTTGTTTAGCACTATTCTCCTATTCCACTTCTTGCCCTTTCACATGCCACCTCTAGCTGGTGTATGTTGCCATGTAGATTACCAGGCATTCTTTGATTACCCCCATCTTTTTTGATGCACACACACTGATCATCCAACTGCAGTTAGGGCCAGGCTGATGGTGAGTACCCGCCTATATTGCTTAGTTCTTTCTACCATGATAATTTGTGAGTCTATCTCTCATACACCATCACCCTTTGCACTGCCAGGCCTGGTGTCCAATAACACAACCACACCTCGGTGGTCATCACGCATAACATTGAAACACTTGCAATGTAGACACTACACAAAAAAAACTCCCAACCTCACACCCTGACTGGTGTTGCTTGGTACCATGTGACTAGGTGCTTCAGCATGACACATGGGGGCAGCACACACTATGGAAATACTACAATACAATCTTTGATCAAGGTGAGCTGAAAGAGCAGGGTAGAATGCTGTGATTCATTTTTAACTTATGTTTTTGTAATAATGAGTCCTCAAGATAGGTGTGTACATGATTCCTCATTCAGCTGAGAGGCAGTTTATAGGAGTGTATAATGGAACAAGCAAGTCCCACCATGCGCTGGTGTCTACTCTGTAGAGAAGCAGTGGAGTGGTGTGGCTCACTGGTTAGAGGTGGCAGAACCAGAAGCAGAGGACGGCCCGGGACCAGGGTTCAATTCCCGACGCGGCAGGGTCGTGAAGCAGGGTCAGCGGACTCGATAATTCTCATCTCGGTGCCTACTCTAACCAGGGATCACACTCGGCAACTCTGGGGATTAGCTTGCCTCATCTCCACAACAGCCCCCCACAAACGCCGGGGATGCCTGGTTTCACCTTGTAGATACCCAGTAGGGACCATCTCACAGGGAAAGCCAGGATGGGTTCCCCAGCAGTCTATAGCGCCAGGACGCCTCCGGGTAGCAGTGCGCTTTACAAGACACACACATTTACCTGCCCGCAACCATGGCGAAACCTGGAGCCACCGGTGCTGTGTAGTGGCGGGACACTAGGACCCAGGAGCAAACCTCGTAGTCACTGATGGCTCTCCGAAGGCAGCACGTGCTGCTTTCGTTCTGCATCCTCCTGCTGTATCCTAGGTGAGATAAAGTGCCTCATTTCAAAGGCGGAGAGTGTCACGTGCCGAGCAGGTGCCTGTAGGAAGGATGCAGGACTGGAGACTTGACGCCTCCATCGAACCACCAATCCAATCTCCTTAGAGACCAGTCTACAAGCACGTCTCAGTCTACAGTCTCCTTGTGGCCCTTGGGCCCTGCCTTCAAAGAGAACCCAGATGGAGAAAGCCACCCCCACGCCTGCAGCATATCAAGAAATGACTAAGAAGGGTAGAATTTAAGAGGACAAATGTGGTGATACAGGTACAAAAAATATGGACATGTTTGGTATGGGAATGATAAAAAATGCAGACTTCTGAATGCAGTTACATGTAAAATATTGCACATATTTTGGGTGATGTTGTAATTGCTCTATTAATTACCCTTTATATAGTACTAGCAGCCCGTCCCGACGTTGTCCGGGGATGAAAAGTAAAGTGTGTAATGATGTTACAGATGAAGTATTTCATTATTGTAAGATTTCGCGGTAAACTACATTTTTTGTTTCATTTGAATGAGGATGTAGAATAAATTGATTTTGCACATTCCCGGTGCGAGAGAGGGCAACATATAACTGGCCATGAGTGAAGCACTCTTCTCGTAAGTCGATGCCTATAACTTTATATGTTTGACCTTGCGATTTGTTAATGGTAGAAGCAAAGGCAATGTTAATGGGGAATTGCAAACGTTTAAATTGAAATGGTAGATCTGTAGGTATCATGGGTATGCGTGGAATGTGAGCTAACTGGCCTGCAGCAGGGCCAGATAGAATAGTTGCTTTAATGACATAAGGTAAAAGACTTTTAACTTGTAGTCGGGTTCCATTGCATAGATTTGGCGGATGTAGGTTTCGCAATAAGATGATTGGAATGCCAACTTTTATTTGGAGTACATGAGGTGGAAGTCCTGAAGGGTTAAGTGAGTTTAGGAATTCTTGAGGATAATGTACTGCGTCTTCAGTATGTAATACTGTGTCAATGAATTTATATACTTTTGTTTCCCCTGGGATTTGAAGTAGTATGTGTTCATTGATGTGGTTGACACTTGTGTTTCTGGGTGCAACTATAGCTCTTTGACAAATCCATTGGTAGTCTTTGTTTATTATACTGTGAACGTCTGGGTATACATGTTGTATGAGTTCCTGTAAGTTCGAGACAGCCGTCCCTAAATTTTCAATATTAATTGTATTATTTGTGTTGTGTAAATCTCCATTACCAACTTGTAGTAGAAGATCAGCAAAGAGATTATCTCCACCTCCTAAATGTGTTCTCATGTTAGTGCGTAAGGTAAGAGTTTGTACAAAGTCCCATAGGTGTGATGCTTTTAAGCATGCTTTTAGTATATCAGCACGTGTTCCTCTTGGGACAACAGGAAGAGTCTGACGGAAGTCACCTGCAAAGACAAAAGTGACCCCACCCATGATTGTAGGACAATTTCTAATGTCTTGTAGAGTTCTGTGTACGGCGTCTATATGTGCGCGGTGTGTCATAGTACATTCGTCCCACATGATAAGAGACACTTTTTGAAGCAGGGTGCCTAAGGGTCCGTTTTTGCGTACTGAGCAAGTGGATTCATTTTCAATGGAAACAGTTAAAGGTAGTTTAAACGTGGAGTGTGCTGTTTTACCTCCAGTTAGCAAAGTGGCAGCTATTCCAGAAGATGCAACTGCCAGAGCCAATAGTCCTAATGAGCGTATTTTTGCAAGTATTAGGTTGATTAAGTACGTTTTTCCAGTCCCTCCTGGTGCGTCTAAGAAGAATATTTTTCCATCTTTTGTTTCCACACTTTCAACAATGGTGTTGTATGCTATTGTTTGATCAGGCACTAAGTTTGGCAAATTTTGTGCAACATATTGCAGTAGGTTCTCTGTAGAGTTGTCAAAATCAGTATGGTTGTACGCTGTATGTATCGTTCTATTTGTTTGTGGCAGTTTGAAATCTTTTAAAGTTTTTTCACTTAGTACATACAGCGAGTCTTCAATTAATATGAGACCCTGGTTAAATATGTCATTACTCATTGGTATTGATTCATCATTTGTTTCTTGACGCCTATTGTGTAGTATATCTTCACACAAATCTTCTTTGTATTGGTCCCATAAAGTAAGAGGATCAGATGGGTTACAAAACAGTAGAATAGTAACAAATAATTCACGTAACTTAGATGGGGAATGTGAAAGTGCAGCATCACCTAAGGTATGTTTCCAATGTTGGTCGTCTTCAATGAGTCCAAGTTCTTTACACGCTGCTTGATAGGTAGGCATTAGTTGTCCGTTAACAGTTAAAAGAGTTTCAAAGCCTGTAGGTCCGCGAACATGTTGTAAAAGAATGCGTAAGTGGAAACACTCCGATTGGTTTGGGTGAATAGTGTACATTCTACCAAGAGCTGAGTCTTTTTTTACACCAGGGTGTCCTAATACTTGCTGTCCACGTTTTCGCCGTTTAAAACTTGAATTTGACCATGTATAGTATTGTGGTACTTCTTGGTATAGCAATGTTTTTGCAAAATTGTCTGTGGCACACAATTGGAAGAAGGCAGTAAGCGTTGTGTGCGTTGGGTTGTGTGCTACATGTAGAATGTTCTTGTCATTGAAATAGACTCTTTGACCATTTTCAAGATGCACAGCTAGATGTGTGACAGTGGGATGGCGTTCATGAATGTGAAACTCTAGAATACGCCACACTGCTTCGGAAGTGCTAATATACCGTCCATTTAGATATGTGTCTATTTCATTGTGTTTGTTTTCAATAGCAGCAGTTGCTTGATCCGAGCCTTTGTTAATATATTTGCAAATATATTTGATAGCTTTAACAGATTGGCAGTATTCAATATTAATGTGAGCATTGAAAGTGCGACAGAGTATTGGGGAATATGGAACAACCCACTGATTATTGACAGTGACTTCCTGTCCTCTGACTGTCATTGTGATAGTATGTCCACCATGTTCGGTGTTCCTTCTACGATAAATGGGGTAGCCGTTAACCCCAGTTTCGGTCTCATTAATGAGAGGGCGTGGGTATTTTTTGGTGCAAATCCCGTTTTTCATACATGGTGAAAGAATGTTGTGTTCACCACAAGGACCGTGTATCATGTTTTTTTTGACAATAAGAAATAGTTTTGGATCGTTAATAGGATCAGGCAGCTCTGCCGAGATAATGAGATCAACGTCATCTGCATTAATTTTTGGTTCAAGCCACAATAGTATGTGTACATGAGGTAGTCCTCTCTTTTGCCATTCAATAGTAAATACGTAAGCTTTAGCAGATCCAAAGATACTCTGTTGTGTTAATAGTTTCATTAGTGTTTTAACTTTTAAATTGAAGACCCGTGCAACTATGTCATATCTATCGCATGGTTTTTGTTTTGGGAAGAGTTGATCTTTAATTTCTTGCCAGTCTGGATTGCATGTGAAAGTAATGAATAAGTCTGGTCTGCCGTAGTGCCTGACGTATGTCATAGCATCTTGTGTTTTTTCGTGCATGTACCTTGGTGATCCAGTGAAGGTAGCTGGTAAAATAACGTGCTGTCCAATGTCTTGAGCTTGTACATTGTGATCTTGATTCACAGCATCTTTTAAATTGATGTAGTTGTCTACACGTAGTTGTTTTTGATTGTGCCTGATAAAGTGTAGTCTTTCTGTGATCATTTTGGCCATCATATCTACAATGTATTGATTGAAGAGATTGCGGAACCAATGCAAGGTATTGAAAGTTGTATTTCTAACCATAAGAGTATAGGCATAGTACTGCATGCATGTAACAGTTTTGTTTGTTGCAGAGTTTCTTTGTGGTATATTGAGACAATAACCATCTTCACCTTTAGGGAATAGGATGGGGTATTGTAAAGGATCATAGGATCTGTGCAATTCAGATACTTTGCGCAATACTCCCTCTCGGGTATGTAATACAATGTCGCGTGGTCCCTTGTCCTCGTTGACTAAAAGAACTGCAACTTCATCGGTAGTTGGTGCATTATATCTTCCGGCATGTGTATTTGGTGGCCGTTTATCAGCGTGTATAATAATGAGCAAATCTTCCTCTTGTGAATTCATTTCATAGTTGTACTTTAGTGAACGAATGTATGTGTTATGATGGTGCAATGTGTCTTGTAGTACTTGTATGAGGTCTGTGTTCAAATTTGGCACCATGTGTGAGCGTGTGTCTATTTGTTGCTGTTGAGATAGGAAATATATTTGTAGGAACTGTGGTGCTTTCCCTTCCATTGGCAGCATACTTCCAATCAAGTGGTATACCTGTCCCTGTATTTTAAATGTCGGCATGAAATTTCCTTCCCGAACTTCATTTGCACCAAAGGATGTCATTTGGAATAGAGTATTATAACGGCGTGTGTTTGTTAAGAAATGATTAGAAAGTGTATGAGTGCCATCCAGTAGTTGTCTAATGAGTGGCGGTGGATCTTCAATGTTGTTTAGAATTACTTTTCCTGATGAGCAGCAAAGGCCTTTAGGCTCTGCCTTCCATTTAAGTGCATTGCAGTGAGTACAGATATTGTTCATGAGTCCAATTTGTACATGTGGATTGTTGCTGTAGTCATGAAGTGGGTTGTAGTTGAATGCAGATCTGAGAGTGTGTGGGTGTTGTACTGTATGTTCTTCTTGCTGTGATTGCATAGTTTGAGTTGTGAAACTTTGTTGTTTTTGTATGTTGTGTGTCTGCAGTGTTTGATTGGGAATGAATGTGTCAGTGTTGTCTTTGTTAGTGTTGTTAGTGTGTGTGGTCTTAGAGGTCGTTGGCTGTGGAGTACTGTTATGATGCTGTTGTGAATGTGTTGTATTTGTTGTTTGTGAAAGATATGAGGTTGATGGTGCATCGATGTTTTGTAATGTCTCCTCATTATTTGTTTGTGTAAGTCTTATACGCTTGTTTGTGTTTGCACGTTTTTTGTATGTAGTCCGTGAAAGATGTGTTTTCCTCTTCACCATATTGAAATGTATGTGTTTTAAATATTTACAAAAGAGAGAGTAATGTAAATACGTTGATGTTCACTGTTGCTTTCCCTAAATGTTTTCGCGTAGTAATGTCACAATTGTCACTTTCCCCTGATGTATCTTAACGTCTGCTTTTGTAATCTGTTGACGTGTAATGTGCTCCTTATGTTTATTGTAACTTGCACACTTTTCACAGTTTACTCCTGTCAGTTTTTGCTACCTAATGTATTTTTTCTGGTCACAATTGTCACTTTTTTCTCATATATCGTAAGGTGTGCTTTTGTAATCTGTTCACGTGTAATGTGCTCCTTATGTTTATTGTAACCTGCACACTTGTCACGGTTTACTCCTGGCACTTTTTGCTACCTCATGTATTTTTTTGGTTCACAATTGTTAGTTTTGCCTCATGTATGTTAACGTCTGCTTTTGTAATCTGTTCACGTGTAATGTGGTCCTTATGTTTATTGTAACCTGCACACTTGTCACGGTTTACTCCTGGTAGTTTTTGCTACCTAATGTATTTTTTGTGGTCCCAATTGTCACTTGTCCCTCATGTATGTTAACGTCTGCTTTTGTAATCTGTTCACGTGTAATGTGCTCCTTATGTTTATTGTAACCTGCACGCTTATCACGGTTTACTCTCTGGCAGCTTTTGCTACCTCATGTATATTTTTTGATCACAATTGTCACTTTTCCCTCATGTAACGTAAGGTGTGCTTTTGTAATCTGTTCACGTGTAATCTGCTCCTTATGTTTATTGTAACCTGCACACTTGTTACGTTTTACTCCTGGCAGCTTTTGCTACCTTATGTATATTTTTTGATCACAATTGTCACTTTTCCCTCATGTATCTTAACGTCTGCTTTTGTAATCTGTTCACGTGTAATGTGCTCCTTATGTTTATTGTAACCTGCACACTTGTCACGGTTTACTCCTGGCACTTTTTGCTACCTCATGTATTTTTTTGGTTCACAATTGTTAGTTTTGCCTCATGTATGTTAACGTCTGCTTTTGTAATCTGTTCACGTGTAATGTGGTCCTTATGTTTATTCTAACTTGCACACTTGTCACGGTTTACTCCTGGCACTTTTTGCTACCTCATGTATTTTTTGTGGTCACAATTGTCACTTTTCCCTCATGTATGTTAACGTCTGCTTTTGTAATCTGTTCACGTGTAATATGATCCTTATGTTTATTGTAACCTGCACACTTGTCACGGTTTACTCCTGGCAGCTTTTGCTACCTCATGTATATTTTTTGATCACAATTGTCACTTTTCCCTCATGTATCTTAACGTGTGCTTTTGTAATCTGTTCACGTGTAATGTGCTCCTTATGTTTATTGTAACCTGCACACTTGCTATGGTTTACTCCTGGCAATTTTTGCTACCTAATGTATTTTTTCTGGTCACAATTGTCACTTTTTCCTCATGTAACGTAAGGTGTGCTTTTGTAATCTGTTCACGTGTAATGTGCTCCTTATGTTTATTGTAACTTGCACACTTGTCACGGTTTACTCCTGGCACTTTTTGCTACCTCATGTATTTTTTGTGGTCACAATTGTCACTTTTCCCTCATGTATGTTAACGTCTGCTTTTGTAATCTGTTCACGTGTAATGTGGTCCTTATGTTTATTGTAACCTGCACACTTGTCACGGTTTACTCCTGGTAGTTTTTGCTACCTAATGTATTTTTTGTGGTCCCAATTGTCACTTGTCCCTCATGTATGTTAACGTCTGCTTTTGTAATCTGTTCACGTGTAATGTGCTCCTTATGTTTATTGTAACCTGCACGCTTATCACGGTTTACTCTCTGGCAGCTTTTGCTACCTCATGTATATTTTTGGATCACAATTGTCACTTTTCCCTCATGTAACGTAAGGTGTGCTTTTGTAATCTGTTCACGTGTAATCTGCTCCTTATGTTTATTGTAACCTGCACACTTGTTACGTTTTACTCCTGGCAGCTTTTGCTACCTTATGTATATTTTTTGATCACAATTGTCACTTTTCCCTCATGTATCTTAACGTCTGCTTTTGTAATCTGTTCACGTGTAATGTGCTCCTTATGTTTATTGTAACCTGCACACTTGTCACGGTTTACTCCTGGCACTTTTTGCTACCTCATGTATTTTTTTGGTTCACAATTGTTAGTTTTGCCTCATGTATGTTAACGTCTGCTTTTGTAATCTGTTCACGTGTAATGTGGTCCTTATGTTTATTCTAACTTGCACACTTGTCACGGTTTACTCCTGGCACTTTTTGCTACCTCATGTATTTTTTGTGGTCACAATTGTCACTTTTCCCTCATGTATGTTAACGTCTGCTTTTGTAATCTGTTCACGTGTAATATGCTCCTTATGTTTATTGTAACCTGCACACTTGTCACGGTTTACTCCTGGCAGCTTTTGCTACCTCATGTATATTTTTTGATCACAATTGTCACTTTTCCCTCATGTATCTTAACGTGTGCCTTTGTAATCTGTTCACGTGTAATGTGCTCCTTATGTTTATTGTAACCTGCACACTTGCTATGGTATACTCCTGGCAATTTTTGCTACCTAATGTATTTTTTCTGGTCACAATTGTCACTTTTTCCTCATGTAACGTAAGGTGTGCTTTTGTAATCTGTTCACGTGTAATGTGCTCCTTATGTTTATTGTAACTTGCACACTTGTCACGGTTTACTCCTGGCACTTTTTGCTACCTCATGTATTTTTTGTGGTCACAATTGTCACTTTTCCCTCATGTATGTTAACGTCTGCTTTTGTAATCTGTTCACGTGTAATGTGCTCCTTATGTTTATTGTAACTTGCACACTTTTCACAGTTTACTCCTGGCAGTTTTTGCTACCTAATGTATTTTTTCTGGTCACAATTGTCACTTTTCCCTCATGTATCGTAAGGTGTGTTTTAGTAATCTGTTCACGTGTAATGTGCTCCTTATGTTTGTTGTAACCTGCACACTTGTCACGGTTAAGTCATGGCACTTTTTGGTACCTCGTGTATTTTTTTGGGTCACAATTGTCAGTTTTCCCTCATGTATCTTAACGTCTGCTTTAGTAATCTGTTCACGTGTAATGTGGTACTTATATTTCTTGTAACCTGCACACTTGTCACGGTTTACTCCTGGCAGTTTTCCTAATGTATGTTTTGTGGTCACAATTGTCACTTTTCCCTCATGTATCGTAAGGCGTGCTTTTGTAATGTGTTCACATGTAATGTGCCTCTTATGTTAGAATTTTCCTTGTACTTGTGTTTAGTACCTGTTTGTAAATTGCACACATCACTTTCCCCTTGTCACACACAGTATGGTACCTCTCACATTTTGTTTATTGTTGATACTTGCACAAGTGCCACCATTGTCTGAGTATTGTTTATTATTGTGCCTGAGTGTGCCTTTTGAATTATCCCTGTACTTGTGTTAAGAACCTGTTGTTAAGTTGGACACACCACTTTTCTCTTTTAATATACAGTATGCTACCTCTCACATTTATTTTTTGTTTATACTTGCACAAGTGCCACCCTTGCCTGAATATCGTTTTTGTTGTGCCTGAGTGTGCCTTTTGTGATGCTGTCACAGCATCACGTCTGTTCTTCTGTCTGTTTTGAAACTCCTGCACCATACGTTTTTGTCGAACTAAAAGCTTTAAAGCCAACTCTCTGTCATGCCAAACCCTGCCTCGAAAACACAGCGTGCATAAATGTCACATAGTTGTGTTTTTATCTGGTTGAAAGTGAATTGCAGCCGCCTGCCTCTTTAATTTGGGCACTTCAATGCACCGAGGGTCTGTTAGTCAGCTGGTTGCAGTATTTACGCAATGCGAGAGGATGAGCAGGGCGGAGGTTAATAAATCCCACCAGGCGCGTGCTTTGAGGCACTATGAGGCTGCTTCCTCGCCAAGCACCACAGAAGTAGTTTCAGGCATGGCTGTCTAGTGCGCTATATAAAGACGCATTTGTCTTTCATTCTAAACTGCTGAAGTCCGTGTCATAAACTTTGCTTTTGGCACGGTCTGTGAAACATGCATATGGTGTTTAAATGCGGTATCTGAAACGAAGTTCACTTTGCTTTTGGGGCGCTCTGTGAAACACGCATATGCTGGTAAAATGCGGTATGTGAAACGAAGTGCTCTTTGAATACGGGTGTGCGCTATCTCAAGAAGTCATTTGGAATGTCCACGCTGTGTAAAGACGCATAAATCAATCCTCCTCGCGTTGAACAAACGGAGCCTTGTTTACTGCCTGCCCCCTTTATAACGTGTTTGCCCAATGGTTACAGAGTTTGTATTTGTTTTATTCTAAGTTGTGTGTGTGTTTCATTATCAGTGTTGTGATTGGTGAATAATGTTATTAACCCAGCCCCCTGTGTGACGTCATTCTGGAAGGTACTCCCGCTTTAGCCTTCGAGTGTAATGCATTGCAATTTAAATATGGTGTTGCAGTACATGAAGCCGGCAATTATAAATATGGGTCAGCGCTATATGAAGACGTCTTTTGGTAATGTCTGCGCTATTTTTAAATGCATAATGCAATCCTTAATTGCGTTTTTGTGATAGCACTCGTTTTTTAAATGTCGTGTCAAATCTGGTGGATGTACATGTCCGATCTCGATCTAGTGTTTGGTTTTAAATTATGTGAAAGCGCATTTGCGCTCTAAGTGTGCAATGTAAGAGGCGCTCAATGTGTGCAATATATGGAGCGCTCTATGTGTGCAATTTAAACTTGCCCTCTTTGCCTGTGACCACATATTTTGTTTTTTGACGCCCACAGCCACATTCTTACACGCGACCACGCCCCCAAGGAACTACTTTTTACACTTTTGGGTTTTTTTGTTTTAGAATATATATGGTGTACACATCTATAGCCTATGTCCTTCTGCTATATCTCCCCTTTCAAATGGTGTATTGGGTGTAGTGATTGGTGCATTACTTTTGAAGTTTACCTGGCTCAAAGTTTTGGGTTCTCTCTTTATAATAGTAGTATAGATTTATCCAAAATAAATCGTTTTGGCATGCAATGATTGATAATTATTAACCCCAAAGAGGTAAAGATTAAGTGAAAACTTGAAAGAAATGACTACATGGTGATCTTTGTAGAAGGCGCATAACCCACTGACCTGTTTTGCTGCATGAGGTTACACAAGACTATCTGCAATAAATGCAATAAATGCATTAACCCACTGAGACATCTTTCTAGTACAGACTACAGGCAGTGCTTTGCAGCTGGGACACACACCCTGAGAGTGTTTGTACTATGATTCAAACTGTGACTTGCTGATCACCCACCAATCACTGCAGTTAGAGCATTGACCACCTAAACTCTCTCCCACCTCTAGTATAACCCCGACATTTTCTAGATACTCGTATATATCTGCAAGAAGGGCCTCAACCTCATTAGCTAATGCAAGAATGATCTGTTCTTCACTAAAGTTATAAACCGGAACAGCAATTTTTCGTACAGCTATGTGGTCGAACACGAAACATTTTACGTTCAGCACTACCACTCGTCCTCGGGTGGTAAAAAGCCAGAAGGTAGTCAAGCCCTGTGACAATCAATGCTCATGTGATATTTACTGGAGCAGTCCTGTAAACTTAACCTGTTGGCTGCGCTGAACGTTCCGCGCCAGTGCGGTACGTTCTGAGAAACAGGCGGGGCTGCGTCGGCCAACAGACGTGCGCAGCACTTCTGAGGTAGTGCTCGCGACGGCCGTTGGCCGAGAGCAGCAGCCAACAAGTTAAATCCTACACAGCCAGGGATGCCTACTCACATTGCCCACCTGTACCAGTGACACAGCAATAAATAGTGCAGCAAGTGCAGTTGTGCCAGGGACTTGTGGTCTTAAGGGGCCAATGCACCCAAATTATGACTGTATTTTACATTAAAACACAGGAATGGGGGCATTTTATTTACTTGCTCCAGGACCCATGGAACCTATTCTATGCTACTCTATATGCAAATCTATATGCAGCTAACCTGCTTCTGGGGTTGAGATCTAGTTTGTGCACAAAAAGTCTTCTGCATCAGACGTTTTTGCAAAAATAATCAAACTTTGAAACCTATGCAAAGTGTTAATTTCTCAAACTTTTCAAAACATTAACCCCCCTCCCCACTCTTATGCAAGATTGGCGATGATTCTGTCTTCTCTAACGCCAATATTGAGTATCATAGACAAAACAATAGTTAAATTGGTGTTTGTAGACTAAGGGGGTCATTAGGATGGCGTACAGACAAAGTCCGTCTGTCATCCTATCGTGAAATGGGACTGCCCGCCATAATGGCGGGGGTCCCGTGGGGGCCATTAGGATGCGCCTGCCACGGTAGTGGGCACATCCTGCTTTCCTGACAATGTGGCGGGCGTTGCACTCAGCACCGCCTGCCACAATGCCAGGAAGGCATGTCGTGCACTTCCATGCACAACTTGGCAGGCACAGCGGGGTGCCTGCTATGTTGTGTTGGAACTGCAGGGGTGTACCATAGGTACCCCGCATGTGCACCACCCACCCACCAGAGTCCCTGGGGGCCCACAACGGCCCCCCGTGAGCAATTCCTGCATGCCTTTTTGTGGCATGTTTCTGCCCCATAGTAACATGACTGGCGGTGTCTAACAGACACTGCCACCATATTAAACTCTTTTCCCCCCGGTCGGCTTGTTGACAGTCTTTCTGTCCGCCGTGGTCCTCCCGCTATAGTAATATGGCGGGGGAAATGGGTGATGGGCAGGGACGGATCTCGGGCGGATCACCACCGCCATCCTAATAGGCCCCTGAGTGTCCAAGCACAAACCTCAGGGTCTTACAGCTACATCAGCCCGACGTGAAACAATCAAGCCCACATCTTGTGGGCACCTCTAGGGAATAAATGAAATATAGGAAGAGACTTAGTTGCAGCCAATGTAGGGATTGTAGGTGAAAGAAGCTCCAAAGTCGCATCAGCTGATTGAACGCAGCGTGCACTGCCGATTGAGAGGGACGCCGAGACGACTCTAGGAAGGCGACACTGGGTCTTTTCCTACACATGCAACTTTGGAACTTCTTTCACCTACAATCCATGAGGCTCTTCTTTGGCAAGAGCTAGGAGGTCCTGATGAGAACTCCCAACCAATTTGGAGTTCGAAATGCATAGACCGTTAATCTGTACGCCATAAGACTTCTAAAAATATCCAGTATTATTTATAAAAATATAAGCACTGAAAAACGTATTTTCTATGGCTTTGTGTATAAAGATTTTTTGAACTGTCAAGGTGAATAGGTTTTTGTTGTTGGGTGTGCTAGTGAACGTGTGAGTGTGGAATGTGTTGATTGATTGGTAGTAATGAAGGTTCTGGAATGTATTTTATTCCTTGTTTAAATTGTTTTTGTATGGTCCCCCTTTTGCCTTTCCAATCTAGGAAGCTCCTAATTCAAGGTCTTATACTATCAAGACTGGATTATGGTAATGCTCTCCTTCTGGCTGCACCCAAAAAGACAATTAACTCCTTGCAGCGGGTCCAGAATGCTGCAGCAAGAACGCTCATGGGGGCACCCAGAAGGGCCTCGGCCAAACCACTTTTGAGATCCCTGCACTGGCTCCCCATCCAGGAACGAATTGTATTTAAGACCCTTTGCATCACTCACAGGACATTGCAAGGCAAAGGCCCTCCTGCCCTAAGAAAGCTTATTAGCCCCTATAAACCGCCAAGGACCCTCCGCTCTGATGGAGAGAACCTGGTCTCCATCCCTAGAGTGAGAAAAGCTCGGACTGGAGGACGCCGGTTCTCCCTGAATGCAGCAAAACATTGGAACACCCTCCCTAGGGAAATCCGGATGGAATCCTCCTATCCCAAATTCAGAAAATCTCTCAAAACCTTTCTCTTTCCTATAGCAGAATAATCCTATTCCCCCCCTCCCTCTTTAGGGCTTTTCTGTTTTTCAGTTAAGTTAGCGCTGGGACGCTCAAGGGCATCCATGCGCTTTATAAATCTAATTTCATTCTTTCATTCATGGTGATTGTAGGGATTTAAAAAAAATTCAAATGGTTTAAAACAGCTGACAAATGTAATTCAAGTAACGAATAAAAATTTGATTCATTCCGACTGATTTATAAGCCTTGGACCCATGTTTGGTTTAATTCCGAATGTGCTGTGTAAAATAGGAAGAGTAGAGGACAGCAGTATTGGCAATTGTTCTGTTTAATATTAGGTCAGTGGCTTGGCCTTACTGTTGGGAGCCCATGCCCAGTAGTGTTTTCTAAGTTATGTGAAAAAGGCATTGAAGTTCTATTCCAGGGTACCAGGGTACGAGAGGCATTAAGTGTTACAGACTCAAGCCCGTCTTGTATTGGTAGTTTTGGCTGTTTATGCAATATTTGTGTGTGATTCTCAGGTAGTTGGAGGTGCTTGGTGACTCTGCTGCACCTTATTCTGGAGATATTGGGGGGATGATAGTTGTGCAGAGGCTGCTTCTGTTGTGTAGTCTTGAGGGACTCTTGTTCGTGCCAGATCCACCTCTTGGCTAGGCCTGGGCTGTGAACTTCGCTCCGTTCGTGGAGTTTGCAGAATTTTCAACACTTCACAAAAAACTCTGCTCCGCGGAGTGGAGTTTTTCCCTTGCTCGCCAATGTTTAATTGGTGAGCACAAGCCGAGAAAATCCAACGTTAGATCACCTCCCAGCCAGTTTTCTCAACACGGATGTGATCGCTCACATTGAGAAACCTTCTGTTCGCATTGAGGAAGCTTCCCTTCGAGTACAACATCTGCTCGAGCAGCAGAAAGAAGCAGCGCCCTCTTGCGCAGTGTATGGTGCCATTTACGCTGATTTTTCCGCTCAGCAGACCCACCCTGGGGCTAAAAATTAGAGTGAACGTCATGACCTAACGCACTCCGACGCTTGCGGAACTCCACATAGCGCAGCAGAGTTTTTTGGTAACTTCGTGGAGTTCCGCATAGACCTACTGATGGCAAGTCATTAATGGCCTTCGTGCTCCCTGCTTTTAGTTATGCTGGGAGAAAAGGTTTCCTGATTGTACCAGTCCTCCAGAGCACTATTCAGCCATCAGTTGTTTCCATGGAGATCTGTTATTTGTGTCTTCTAGAATGGGAGCTCATATGGGGCAACATCTTGACTATGACCATGAATGGTGCACTGTTTCTTCAAGCCTTCCTTTATACTGCTAAGCCTCTCCAGCCGGGGCATACGCACAGTCATATAACATGATAAATTTGCTAGGTGAGATTGTATCTCACATACTTTCTGCCATATAGTTGTTTCTTTAGGTTGACTAAGCAGAGGTTCTGCCAAGCGGAGGTCCAGTCAACTCAACCCTCATCTAACAGAACTAAGGGCCTCGAAGTGCTTGCAGATCCTCGACTACTATTTACAACCACCAGGGCATTGGTATACATGGTGCAAAAGCAGGGCACCTTAAGATCTTAGGACCACATGTACGATTTTAGAAGTCGCAAATGGAAAATTAGGCCTTTTTCGACAGCTAAAAAGGGTTGTAGTATGTACGAACCCTATTATACGAATCAGTAACCTATTACAGACTCGCAAAATAGGACATGTGAGTCGCTATTAGGAAGGGGCGTGCCAAAGGTGTCCCTTCCTAATAGCGAGTTACAGAGGGATGTACAATTGTTTTGTGACTGCAAATGTAGTCGCAAAACAATCGCAGTTACCACCTACTCTAAGTAGGTGGTA
Source organism: Lissotriton vulgaris (assembly GCF_964263255.1). NCBI lineage: Eukaryota > Metazoa > Chordata > Amphibia > Caudata > Salamandridae > Lissotriton > Lissotriton vulgaris. The sequence goes on along the minus strand of NW_028241704.1, from coordinate 139,716 downwards.
AGCCAGTCGCAAATGGGTAGGGTCCCCAGGGGACCCCTTCCCCTTTGTGAATGTTTGTGAAAATATTTTATTAAGAGAAGACAGTAGTCCCAGGGACCCCTATCTGCCCTTAAAAAATGAAAAGACATTTTTTTTCTTTTAAATGCATCCCGTTTTCCTTTAAGAAAAACGGGTTGCATAAAAAAAGTTGTTTAATTTAAAGAGCAAACACAGACATGGTGGTCAGTTGTCCTCAGCAGACCACCATTCCTGTGATTGTAGCCCATTCCCAGTGGGTTGCAAATTGTGACATGCCTTATGAATGTTTATGAGGCAGGTCATTTGCGACTCTATTGGGAATCGCTAAATGTGTCTGAGACGCATTAGCACATTCCGTTTTGGAGTCGCAGAGTCGCAAAAAAATCACAATTTGCGACCTGCAAAACGTAATGGTCATACATCTGGCCCCTAATGTTGCAGCTCACAAGCTGAATATAGACTTTAATGCCCAATTAATGCTGTTGGGACATCCTTAAATATATGTGTTCTGGGGAAAAAGAGGATTACTCGAAGGTCCCATTCCATAAGAGGCTCTATGCTTGACAGGGCCGTCACCCTATTGCAGCTTGGTAAGATTGGAGCCCCTTTCTTGGTCCTGACGAAAGCCATGTACTCTAGGGACAGTATGGCTGAAACATGTTGACCTTTATATAAAAAACTCACACAGCGGTGATTGGATAATTGTTTACTTATTCACCGCACTTCTGTTTTTAAATTCCACATGGCTCCCTCACTAAATAAAGTTACATTGGGGAACTTTTGATGGCCTTTTAATTCACTACTCCCTTAGGGCCCCCACTCACTTTAACGAGTGCATCCCTGTCGTCAGGTGTATGCCCGTCCTCCACCAAACGGGGTTTCTGGAGGGCGTGGACTGGCAGATGATGAAGCATGACACCTGGTGGTGTGTGATGCCAGTCCATCACTTTTTGTGAGATGCCCACAGTACTGCTCGGCTATTCACATTTACTTGGTTAATTTCTAGAAGTGGTCTTTATGTGTGATATATAATTCTAGTCTTACCTGCTATACTTACTAACATGCATGCAATCAGTTGTAATCAACAATGATGTCACAAGTGAGGGTGGGTGTAACTCAGGTAATTTTGAGTAGCATAGTTCCTCGATATTTCTGAAAAATCATAAGAAATTACACAAAATACATCTTGCACTGAAACAATTGCCTGAACCGTCTGTTCAAGGAAAAATTAATCTCGAAATTGAGTTGATTTCCAGCTGTACGTATTCGAATTTGTGGCTTTGCATTTAAAAATTATCCAAACACTCTGCTCAGGTAAAAAAAATATCTGTTGATCACTCACCTTAAAGGAACTGCCACTCAGGTTCAAAGCACTGTTGTGCGTGTTCCGCTTTGTAACTTTGCACTCAAAAATGACCCGAACAGTCCGCTTGAGTACATCTCGAGTTAACATTTCTCCTCAAAGTTACCCGATGTGGAGTAATGGCTAATCTCAGTAATTTCACTTCGATTTTGTTACGCAAATTTACCAAAATTATACCAATTACTCTGGCAGGACTGTATTGAACTGTGCAGCATAGCTATGGAATAAAATGCCAACGGCCATGAAACTTCAATCCAATTGGCAGCTCTTTAGGAGGGACCTGAAAACATGGCTGTTCACCTCCACATAGGTCACCGGCAATACAGGGCGCATTTCCTGTCCACCAAGACGCCATGGCAATTGAACGCTCTATAAACATATAAGCATAAACATAATTCACATTTTGCAAAAAGAACAACTGATGGATAGAATGCTGCACAATGTCAAACCTTCAACCCAGTACAAATGAACATTTTCTCCAGGCTTAGTCGCACGGCTGTCACTTTATAGGGCTGCTCTCTTGCTCTGCCTATCGTTTCCCATCGCTTTCCAAGGCATGCACATCTTTATCATCAATAAACATCTATTGGTGCCTCCCATCCTCTCGTGCAATATTTGCCATCAAGAGAACCACACCCTTTCACCATGGAAGATACAACTGACAGACAAAACACAATGCAACCACCATCAAAAATGCCCTCAAATTTCAACAACCCCCTTGAACATCACTGTTGCTGTCTATGAAAAACAAGGACCTTCTCAATCACTTTCATTACCTTCTACCTAACAAATACAACTCTAATGGCTATTTTCATCTGTATAAACAGTGAAGGTGTGCAAAACTTGGTGGAACGTCATTATAGGGGCACCACTGTAAGTTTACCTTTAGTAGAGTTTTCTACACACAATGACAAATGTACTGAAGGTTTACCTGTTTCAACATAAATTGTAGTAAAAGTCATGCTTTTCACACAACTGTTGGAAAGCCTTTTTGCAGAGGTTGCAATAAAAAAACTTGGTACTCCCCTAAAAAATTACCTTATGAGACATTAACATTCACACAAACTTACCCACCAAAGATAAAGATCTTGAATTATTTACCTCAGTTTCAGCTGCTCACTCGCTATTGTTGAATAATAATAATTAAAAAAGATATATATATATATATATATATACCAAACTTTATACTTGGAAGGGCATGGGACTTTTGAGCGGGGATGAACAGAAGTTTTTAAAATCTAACTATCCTGTGATCCCTGTTTTCTATATGATCCCGAAAGTACACAAGGATTTAGTTAAACCTCCAGGTAGACCCATTATTTCTGCAAGACAAAGTGCTTTTGAGAACACCTCCCGGTATATTGACCACTTCCTGCAAGAGCATGTGAGAGCTCTCCCCTCGTACATCAGGGATACTGGGGATTTTCTGGATAAGGTTAGTTCAGTAGAGTGGCAGGAAGGTTACCTATTGTTGACACTTGATGTGACTTCCTTGTACACAAGTATTAATCATGATGATGGCTTGCGGGCGGTTAAACACTTTTTGGAGAGGAGGCCTGCCCATATGCTACAACATAACAACATGATCAGTGAGATGACAGAGATTTGCCTGAAAAGCAACTTCTTCCTGTTTCAAAAGCAGGTATTTCAACAATTAAGGGGAGTTGCGATGGGGGCCTGCTTCTCCCCAAGTTATGCTTGCCTACATATGGGGCTTTGGGAGGAGCAGGTCCTTGGGGGAACCTACACGAGTATTATGGCCAATAATATCATGGCCTTGTATAGGTTCATAGATGACCTCTTCATTATATGGAGGGGTTCCGAAGAACAGGCATCGAAGTTCATCTCAGATATCAATCAGAATGATTTGAACTTGAGATTCACTGGTCATATCAGTAGCTCCAAAGTCACCTTCTTAGATGTAGAAGTCACCATTGTCAACAACCAAATAGTAACAGACCTACACCGTAAGGCAACGGCAGGTAACACAGTTCTGCACGCCACTAGCCATCATCCAGCACACTTGATTCGCAGTATCCCGTATGGGGAGATGCTCAGAATCAAGAGGATCTGTAGCACGAGGGAGAACTGTGTGAGAGCCCAGAATGAGAGCAGAGAGAGATTGGTGGAAAGGGGTTACTCGAGAGTAATGGTGGAAGGTGCCATGAAACGTGCCAACAAAACCTCTGGTCAACTAATTACGGCCGTAGATGAACCAGCACATGAGATAGATGATAAGGAGTCAGGTCAACCTAGATTCATAACTGCCTATAGTCGACAGCACAAACAAATTCACGACATTGTCCGCAAGAGCTGGCATGTCATTAAGGGTGACCCTGTGATTGGAGGGACCCTATCTGATAGACCATCCATAACATATAGCCGAGCTAGGTCTATGAGTGACATGTTGGTGAGCAGCAGCCCTGAAGCTACTGATGATAATTGGCTAGGGAAAAGTAGGGGCTTCATCAAGTGTGCTGTCTGCAAGGCGTGTAAGATAGGAAAGAGCTGTATGTCTTACAATACGCCTTTCAGCAATGAGGTGAGGGATATCAAAAAGAAAATCACCTGTAAATCTGACTTCGTAGTCTATGTGTTGGAATGCGCTTGTGGCCTGCAATACGTGGGCAGCACGAAATTGCAGGTCCACAAGCGCATTTTGCAACATCTAAGGGCAGTCAGCAACAGGGATGAGACTTACCCTGTTGCCAGACATGTAAACACATATCACGGAGGTGATATAGGGTGTTTACAATACTATGCAATAGATATGGTACCACCGCTCCGCAGAGGAGGGGATAGGGAGGCACGATTGAGAGTACTAGAAACTCGGTACATCTTGGAGTTTAACAGTAAAACCCCTAATGGTTTGAATCAAACTGAAGACTTGCACTATTGTTTATACTGAGATAGCAAGCAGGGGGACTCAATCAATATAATAGAAGCATAGTGAACAGGCACCTTCCATTCAGGAAGCATCATCAAACATGAGGCTGGCCCAACTATACCAACATTTTAAACCAATTTTTTGATGGTGAAGGGTACAGGATTATTTTCATTTATTGGGCATTATTGTTTATTATTGAAAAAATTGCATAAGTTAAAGTATGTGGGATGCATCAGCGGTTTCCTAATAGACTGCAGTGTGGGCGCAATGGTTGAGGGATTGTTCTGCCCACTTGGGCGCAATTGTGAGGAAAGGTCTTCAACATGTATCCTCAAGGGTAAACTCATATGTGTTTCCGTGGGTGTAAATTGCACAGTATATTGCAGATTTGCACAAAATTAATGAATTGTATATTTTAGTCATGATTTTACCATGCTATATACTATAATAATTTATTTATTTTTTTAATTGATTTTTTAAGATAATAATTAATCAATTCAATTGATGGAATACACTTGAGCACAAGAGGAGTAGGTGAAGGTCAAGATGAAAGGGAAATGAATTTCAAATTTTGCGTCTTGCCTAGTCCCTTTATTTGTACATGCTGTGTTTTAAATGACAAAGACCTTGTAATAAGTGAATTGAATTAGCACTGAAATTGTACATATGAATATGTCGTGCTTTCATCCCTGACCAGACTGAATTCTGTTCTTTATGTCCACAGGCAGTGGGGTCAGCTGATTATGCACTCGCACTTTAAATTGATGGGTGATTTGCCAGACCATGTCATGTGATCAAGGGATCAAGGTCCCGAAACGCGTCATGGCGGCATGTGTGTCTGCACAAGGATAAGAAAATAAAGTTTTGCAAATTTCCTAATGGGTCCGGTTTCGATGTTTTTCTAAGCGTTGCTTTGGAATTCAGCGGAGTTCTTTACATATATATATATATATATATATATATATATATATATATACATATATACATACATCTCCCAGAATGCAATGTACTGTCTCATTAGAGCTGCCCAATCGGAATCAGGGCCGTACTATATCGCAATTAAAAAGGAGTTGTAGACCGGCATGCACTTTTCTGACCGCGCCAGCCTCTGCGGAAGAGAATTACTCGAAACGCGTCAGGCTGTCAAGTCAGCTGTTGCAATCATCGACAGGGGGCAACTTCATGAGCAATACATATATATTATATATATATATATATATTTACAACCAAATGCCCTTGAGCTTCGAGAGGGCACACAAGCTGTCCCCTACCATCCGGTCTTTACACCTTGCTGCAGCATGCTCTTTTTGCATCCTTTTCTTTATTGCTTCCATCCCGATGCGTTTCGAGGCTGAACGCCTCGTAATCATGGGCTGCACACAAAGAATTCGAGGGCTCACCTGCATTCTTTTTCATTCTTAGTTTTAATGAAAAAAACGCCCACAGTGGGAGTGGCACACAACAGATGCCAGATGGCATGATGGTCGTTGTAGTCCAGGCAGGTGAGGTTCAGTGTTCACCTTAAGTAGATTCGCTTTCTAAGTGTTCATTTTCGCATCTTTTTTAAAACCTTGAGTAGGCAAGAAACCCTCGAAGCTCAAGGGCATTTGGTTGTAAACATTTTTCACACTGCAGCTCTGGCCGTGGTAGAGGAGCTGACAGTAGTGTGGTAATGTGTAGTCCATTGTTTATGTTGATGTTTGCAATCCTAAGTGTGTTTATTATGAATAAGTCATGTTGACGAACATACAGGCATGGCGGTCACGGGGCAAGATATGCTGAAATGACATTGTGTGCATATTAACACTTGTTTTCTTTTCTTTATTGTATCAATTCCTGATTTTTCTCATCGTGACCAGGCCAATATGGCTGCCAGCTTTTTGGATTAAAGTAATATGTAGTCTTTTGTTGCTGTTGGCAACTGGAGGCATTTGTACATTTAAATAAGGATGTTACAATGACGTCTGTCTCGTTATCAAGGTTTGGATGAGCCGAAATTCGTGGATCACGTCCTTTGCAGATTAAATACTTCTAAACTACAACCTGAGTGCTGATTCCTTCCTTGTAAGAGTGAGAGGAGATTAAATACATATATATAAAATTCACTGAAAAAAACACAAGTTTCAGGGACAATATAGTTTGAAATTAGCATTTATAAAACCTCAGAAATTCACTGAAAAAAATCACAGTTTTCTTGGACGTCATAGTAAGTTGGACATTTCACTCAAACAAGAGAAATTCGGCCATTATAGTTAGTTGTGCTAACTATAACTCGCGCCCCCGCAATGCAGTGCTGATGACGTCACATATTACATCACTCATGGCATGTTCAGTGACATCACTGATGACATCACTGATGACATCACTGATGACATCTCAACTGATATCACTGATGACATCATCCACAAGATCATCTGATGCACCTCCTCACACCCTAAAATACAGACTACCATTCTCGAAACCATAGACACACCAATACTAGTACAGCTACAATAGTCTGTGCACTATGTATGCAGACCTCTAATCAGCTATATAGCATTGATACAGTCTTTTAAATACTGAATTAGTATCTATGCAGTCTAGGAATCCTTATGTCAGTCCCATGCACGTGTCCATTCACCCATCCAGCACTATGTACGTATCCTATCACTCTGCAAATACCTAAGCACTTATACATTTAGCATGCACTCTCTTTGCAGCACTGAAATTACTCCAGTTATTAGTCATATACTTAAGGAATGGCCTAGCCACTAACCCAAGTACAGGTACAATGTTTTGTACACTATGCATGCAGATCTCTAACAAGCTACATACTATTAATACGCTCTTCTAAATACCCAGTTAATACATATGCAGTGTTGGGATACTTCTGTCTGTGCCATGTATTTCTCCAATCATCCACCCAGCACTATCTACGTATCCTATCACTCCGCCAATACCAAAGCACTTACAAATTCAACATGTAATCTCTTTGCAGCACTGAAATTATTCTAGTTACTAGTCATGTACCTAAGGAATGGCCTTGCCAGAAAAACTAGTACAGCTACAATATTCTGTGCACTATGCATGCAGACCTCTAATCAGCTACATAGCATTGATACAGTCTTTTAAATACTCAGTTAGTACCTATACAGTCTAGGAATCCTTCTGTCTGTCCCATGCAGTTTTCCATTCACACATCCAGCACTATCTACGTATCCTATCACTCCACCAATACCTAGGCATTTATAAATTTAGCACGGACTTTCTTAGCAACACTGAAATTACTCCAGTTATTATTTGTATGCTTAAGGAATGGGGTAGTCACTAACACAAGTGCAGGTACAATATGTTGTACATTGTGCATGTACAGCTACAAACTATTGATAGGCTTTTCTAAATACCCAGTTAGTACCTATGCAGTCTAGGAATCCTCCTGTCTGTCCCATGCATTTCTCCAATCACCCATCCAGCACTATCTACTTCGCCTATTACTCCACCAATACCTAAGCACTTAGAAATTCACTATACACTCTGTTTGTAATACTGTAATTATTCTCGTTACTAGTCATGAACTTTTGGAATGGCCTAGCTACTAACACAAGTACAGATATAATATTGTGTGCACTATCCATGCAGACCTCTAACTAGCTGCATACTATTGATACACTCTTCTAAATACCCAGTTAGTACTCATGCTGTGTAGGAATCATCCAGTCTGTCCCATGCACTTCTCTAATCACTTATCTACCGCTATCTACTTATCCTCTCACTCCAACAATACGTAAGCACTTATAAATTAAGTGTTCACTCTGTTTCCAGCACTGTCATCATGTTCTCAGTTCTATGTCATCAGTGATGTCATTTGAGATGTCATCAGTGATGTCAACAGTGATGTCACTGACCATGTAATGAATGATGTAATATGTAACATCATCAGCAGTGCATTGAGGGCGCACGAGTTATAGTTAGCAGAACTAACTATAACAGAGGAATGTCTATGGTTATGTATGAGTGCACTGTCCAGCTAACTATAACACCCCTGAAACCTATGTTTTTTTCTGTGAATTTCTAAGATTTTTTAAATGCTAATTTCTAATTATAACTTCTCTGAAACCTATGGTTTTTTCATTGGAAAAAAAAATATATATATATATACTCACTCACACACACACACACACACACACACACACACACACTTGAAGGGCGCAGAATGACAAGTACAAGACCTTAGCTAACAAAATAACCTGTCAGATAATGATGAAATCCAGTTGTCCTTTCTATTGTGTTTCTTCCGCTGTCAAAAAAAAGCGGCCCCCAATTATAAGAAAGACAGCCCATGGAAGGAGGCTGCTGAGTCTGAGAGCACAAAGGCATCTTAATCTGTTATCAGTTTTTTTGTCCTTGGCTTTTAAGGAAATTGGTTGAATACATTCTAGGGCCCCCCTATTACGTGGAATAATGTACCGCCCTATTACATGGAATAAAGTACAGCTCCATTACCAGGGGTGACGCACGGGAAGGCTCGCGGCCAGCTGCTGGAATAATTCCAAGATGCGCAGTCGACATCCACGCTGCTGGAATAATTCCAAGATGCGCAGTCGACATCCACTCTCGGAATGTTGACGACTTGGAAGAGAGCGTTGGGACGTGTGGAGGGCAGGGAAGGTCAAAGGACAGCGCAGCGGCCCAGTTTAGCCGACAGTTGGTTGCCGTCCTGAAATATCTTTGGAACAAATTCATTTAATTTGGCTAATAGTGTTTGGGACATTCGTAGGCCCTCTTTCTCCAGTCTGAAGTTCTGAGATCAGAGTTATAGCGTGTGCCCATTCTTAAATAATTATTGGCCACTTAAGTGATGCTTAGGCACAAACACAGTGTCACCTACACCTGCACGTCCAGATTTTGAGCCATTTGTGCATTTTTTCAAGCAGATGTGGTGTTCACCACAGGAGAAAATGTGACAGGTGTGTGTGGGTCACTGGTGACAAGGGTGGCACTGGTGTCCACAGCAGGACTGGGCAAGCTGATCCCTACACCAGGAAAGCCAAGCGTAGTTGTAGAGTTTGGCATTTTGCGGTGTAGCGTACTAATGGTGTCCGAACTATGTATTGGGAAGTAGAAAAGGCAGCAAGCATCCTGGCACGAATGGAGCCCAGAAAGAGCCCCAAAAGAGTGGGTCCTCCATTTTGAAAGCACCACCATTGTTCTGAGGCACTGTTCCTTCACTTGGGAGTTGTACATGGGGTTGGTTGAATAGTACATCTTTCTGAGGACCCCCTTGTCTTGGAGGTGCAGAAGAAGTCACCAATCCATTGAAAAACTACATCTAGTGAGAAAATACAAGGAGCTCTGACCTCTATACAATATCACCTTACCTTACAGTCATGTTCCAAGGTCTTGTGCTAAAACATCTATAGGCTGATGTAACTTGTTCACTGTTGTGCAGTCATAGCACTGATCATTAGATGCCGCACCTACATGTGGTGCTGTCAGATACGGCAGCCTTGCACATGTTGCATCTTTATGTTCCTTTCACAGTGGCATCTCTAGTTTTTATGGGTGGGACACACACGATAGAGAGATAGACAGAGAGATAGATAATAGGTAGATAGATAGATAGATAGATAGATAGATAGATAGATCGATAGATCGATAGATAGATAGATAGATAGATAGATAGATAGATAGATAGATAGATAGATAGATAGATAGATAGATAGATAGATAGATAGATAGATAGATAGATAGATAGATAGATGAATGATTACACTGTGGCTGTCGCTACTGTGTAGTTATAGTTAAGACCAGGTTTCCATTTGTAAATGGATTTTCAGTTTACTAATAACTTTAGTGCCGTTAGACAAATCTTCACAAAACTTTCCAAAAAGATGGTTCATCCAGCTCTGCTTCTATCTGGAAAGTATTTGGGGTGATCTGCCAAATAGGGGCTGAGCAAAAAGGGTGGTCCAAAAAAGCAATTTCCTCATGCAATTTCCATACAGAATTGTACGCAGCGCTACTGCCAAAACAGCTGAACGGAATTACATCAAATATGGCAGAAACCTAGGTATTTATCCAGAAAGTCTGCTTTTTGTGATTTTATGTAAATCCATTCAGTAGTTTTTGAGGAATAAAGTTCCTAAAATTATAGATATCTGGACCGTTGGGCTTACATTTAAAAATTCAAGCCTCCTTATTAGCTGAGGGGGCTTTTTCGAGAGAGAGCGCTCTGACTGGCTAGCAGCAACACAGGCTCAGGGGCTTGGTGCCCTGTTCTGAAAGGGTTTTTAAAAAAGGACATAAGGGGCAGGGTAGGGATACCCTGACCTCCTAAAATTTTCGGGGCATCCCAGGGTTACCCCCCGGCCCAACTTTTTGGAACATCTGGGAGGTTGCCGCTATCCCACAAAACTTCCAAGGGAGTCCTGAGAGAGGCTCCAATCACCCCTAAAGGACTGGGAAAATGAATTACAAAATAAAATGTGGTGTGGGTGTCCAGGGAGCTGGCCACCCACGTGGGGCAGGGCCTAACTCCACACCATGCATGGACATGGCCTGTGCATGGCAGCACTTTAGCCACTCGCTCTGGGTGAGTATGGTAATTAAATTTTACTCTAAATCAAAGAAAACCTAGAAATTCATCCAAAAAAAATGAAAGGTTGGGTGACATGATAGTTTGATTTGATAATAGTATCTTATTTTGCATTTAAATTTTTTTTTGAATTGCTGAAATAAACATCTTATAGTTAGATGAAAATGTCAGTTGAAACATAAAATGTTAAACTCAATAACCACTGAAGTTCACCAATCATAGATTAATATTTTAACAGCTGTGTACTGCCTTCTCACACAGAACATATACTGATGGAGCACTGGTCCCTCCAACCCTCCACCACCCACCAACACACTCACCGCAACATCACACCTGGACAATGCCATGCTCAGCTTCAGGGCCGCGGGCAGTTCTACTGATCACTGCTAAAAGTAGATACACCTGTGCCGTTGGATGGCGGCACCCCCTAGAGGTGAGGGGGTGAGGTGCACACATGTGGTACACTTTGATGGCAGCACACAGATGCCTTCAGGCAAATTGTTTTCCTGTTTTCAGGGCATATGCAACACAAAAAGTGTCACTGGGGGCATCGTCTTTGTTACAGTCATCCCTGTGTGGGAAACACCCCGTTACTAACTTGAAACCAACTTGGTCGGCATTCAGCTTTTTTAATATCAAAAGAACCTTTACCACAGTCAGTTTCTTTGTAGTTTATTACCCACAAGTCTACCGTCAATTCAGAGATATCCTGTCAAAAGTGAATGCCTCTGGTGGAAACAAGCAAATACTTACCTGTCTTTGCTCTGTATATTTTTATATTAGGAAGTGTGGTGTGAATATTTTGTTACCTGTCACGTGGCAGGTGAGAAAATGTTTTTGATTGCTGTTTAGGGTCGTTTTTTTCCTCGTTTTTGCTGTGTTTCTTCTATATAGAACATCAAGGGACAATGGCCCTTTCACTTTCAAAACAAACACAAGGAGATGATGGACGGAGCACTGAAACTTTTCAGACACTCACCCCCAGTCACAGACCTGGGTTGAATCCATCATTGTGCTTTTGCTCACTTCGCCACCCCAGTTCAGACCCAGCTATATGCAAATCAGTCTTCATCCTGTGCCTCGTGAGAACGGTCCAGCCCGAACTGCCAAGCCAGGTCTTCCCTGGACCGGAAACAAGCATCCTGAGACCGGTTTCAGGGTAACACCCCATATCAACCTGGTTAACTTGAATCCAGTGGTGCAGTGAGCAAGGGGCTCGCTTCTGGGCATACCCTGCCAACTTAGGGCAAGCAAAGTAAACACAAGGAGATGATGGATGGAGCCCTGAAACTTTTCAGACACTCACCCCCAGTCACAGACCTGGGTTGAATCCATCATTGTGCTTTTGCTCACTTCGCCACCCCAGTTCAGACCCAGCTATATGCAAATCAGTCTTCATCCTGTGCCTCGTGAGAACGGTCCAGCCCGAACTGCCAAGCCAGGTCTTCCCTGGACCGGAAACAAGCATCCTGAGACCGGTTTCAGGGTAACACCCCATATCAACCTGGTTAACTTGAATCCAGTGGTGCAGTGAGCAAGGGGCTCGCTTCTGGGCATACCCTGCCAACTTAGGACAAACAAAGTAAACACAAGGAGATGATCTGGGTTGAATCCATCATCGTTCTTTCGCTCACTTCGCCACCCCCTTTCTCTTTCGCTCTCATTCTTTGTGTTTACCTCACTCCTTCTCACTACTTTTTTCTTGCTCACTCTCATTTCTCCTCTTGCTCTCTCTCTTTCACTCACTGTCACTCTTCTCTCTTTTTTCTTCATCTCTTTATATGTTTCTCACTTTCACTCTCTCTCTCTTATTCTGCCTCTCACCCTTTTCGCCCCTAGCTCTGCCCATGTCTGTCTCCCCATTGCCACTGTCTTTCTTCCGCCTCTTTCTTCACCTCTCTCCAATCTCTCTTTCTCAGCCCGCTCTCCCTTTCTCCTCCATCTCTTTCGCTTAGTGACTCTCTGTTTCTGCCCCCACACAGAGACACAAACACACATACAGATACACACACACATACAGACACACATCTACTTTTTTTCTCACCTCTCCTTTTTCCTCTTGCACAATCTTTAAACATATATAATATATATATAAATATATATACATATATGTATATATGTATATATTTCTCCTCGATTTTCTCTGTTCTCTTTTTGCTGTTATATCTCTCTCCCTGTCTTTCTCCCTCTTTCCTCCACTTGCAATCTGTCTTTTACTGTCTTTTTTCCAACTCTCTTCCCACAGTCTTTCTAATGCTGTCTTGTGCTTTCCGTCTAGCCCTCTTTTTCTCTCTTTTATTCTCAATTTGACTTGCTTTCTGCTGTCTCTCATGAACTCTCTTTTGCCTTTTATCTCTCTCATCCCCTAAGGCCAGCTTTAGCACTGGTGGTGCCCAGTAAGGAAACATTTATTGGCACCCCAACACCCCTATGACCTCTTTCTCCATGAAATCTCCCACTACCACTCTCCAACAGTGTATCTCATCTTTCCATAGCCTCTCTCTGACATACATTACATTTTTAAAGCGCTACTCATAATTCACTGACACTCAGTTCTGTGATGTGCATGGCACACGTTCTTTGCAGCAGGCACATTAACCATTCATGTTAGTTATGATGAGTCAAAACTACCAATATACACAATTCTGAAATCTCCTCAATAGGAACATTAATCACCAGAGTTATCTTGACATTTTTGTTGTTGCCTGAAAACTGCTGGACACACAAGGAAGTTCACATGCTTTTAAAACAATAGTTATTTTTAAACATAGTGCCCCTCGCCAAAGTCAGCGTCAGGTGGGGCTGCACCATTACTTAATTTGAACCAGTGGTTTCCAGTGCTCAGCACCAGTACCTAATTGTCGACACATGCATGCATGACAATCTGCCACATGGGGGCGTTGTTTGTCTAACTTTGCAATTAGCACAACAACAATTGTTAATTAATTTAATACACATTACAAATGGCTACTACCCCGCCCCCCCAAGGCATTCTTCAAGCATTAGAGGCCCGGAATAGTCTGAATTGTCACATGTATTGGAGTGTGATGACTAGTAGTTGTGTTGGTACCATCATTAGCAGCCATGGCTGGGGCCGTAGGTGGTGCAAGCTGCAATGGCCTCCTCACAGATTAAGCACTGGTCATACTACGCTAAAGCCGGCTGTGATCTCTCCCATCCAGTTTGCTCACTGGCTTGAACTTTCTCTCAGGCGCGCAACACCCATTGGACTCACCGGGCTTCAGCCCCCCCCCTGTCGTGTGTGGCAGCCCGGGATGAGACAGATCCCGGGCACACACAGAGCCGCACCTGAACGTTTCACAGGTCTTTAAAAGACCAGTTGAATGTTAATTAGGCCTTGCAGTTGTTTCACCCCTTCTAAGAGCCCCTGCAGCTCCACTCGGCCTACTGATTAAAGGTTCAGCCCCCCCCCCCCCGAAATGTTTTCTTAGCCCCCCCCCGAAATTTGGCTTTAGTTGCGCCTCTGCTTTCTCTTGTCCTGTTTCTAAGAGCCCCTGCAGCTCCACTCGGCCTACTGATTAAAGGTTCAGCCCCCCCCCCGAAATTTTTTCTTAGCTCCCCGAAATTTGGCTTTAGTTGCGCCTCTGCTTTCTCTTGTCCTGTTTCTATTTTTCTCTTTCTCTCTCCCGCCTGCAGCATCACACCTTATCTACGCTCTCCATTTTTCTCCCATGCTTTCTCTCGTTTGTTCCCTTCTTTCGCTCTTCTCTCTCCCATGTTTCTCTCCATTTCTCTTTCAGTGTCCCGCTCTGTGACTCGCTTATTCTCTCTCTCAGTCTCCGTTTCCTGTCTCTTTTTTTTCGTTCTTTCTTGCTCTCGCCTCTTCCCCTCTAAGGCTCTCTCTGGTTCTCATTGTTTCTTATTTTCTTTCTTTTTCACTCCCCTTTCCCCTCTGCACCTCTTTTATTTTCCTCATGAACTCTTTTTATGTTTCTGCTAGAGTTTTCCATTAAATGTTTTTATTTATGTATTTATAAGCAACACAATTCCATCACGTGACCAAATACATAGTATTTAACACTAGTAAATGATGTTATTCCTTTTTCAATAAACCTTTATTATTGCCGCCCTGTGGGTCTTGCACATACTAAGCTACAACCTCGTGCCTGGAGGATGGATTAAAATTAAAAATTAAAAAATCACACACACCCACACCATCTAAATCCATTTTAATATATAGTAGTAATTGGTTTCTGGAAGGAAATATATGCATTAGGCGTGCAATGCTGAAAATAAATACAATTAAATCATCTGCAGAGACCAAACAGAACGGCCTTGATTAGAAGTTAGGTGGAAAGAACTTCTGTGTTAATTTCGTGTCCTCCGATTAGGCTTTTGGTTTTTCCCGACCAAGTTGGAATCTAACCCAAATTTTCTGGCCAGAAATAAATTTGGCTGTGCTTTTGTTTCTCACAAAAACATTGGTCTCAACCAACTAGAAAACCCCCTTCCCGTTCCCTCTTCGCGTTCCCACGCGTCTCCCTCCATCAACCCATCCACATACATTGCTACCAGCAGGTGATAGATGTTTGTGGTAAAACCCCCTGAAATAGTGAATTTTGTGAGATTTTTACAACTGGACACATGTGTCCCGTAAAGTAAGTCCCTTTGGGTTCAACGTGTAATTAGAACATTGGAATGTTGGGAGCTCCATTGAAAACAATGGAGTGCTCCGGGCTTACAATGGCCGGTAGAAGCCTGGAGCTCCAACATTCCAATGTTTCTTTGTTCACTGCTCTGGCTGTGAACAAAGGCTTCAGGGAGCCTGAGGGATTCCAATCCCCTCACGCTCCCAAAAGGCTTTGTTTTTTTGTTAGAACATTCTGTCCTCTAGTGACAGAATGTTCTAATAGCCTTAGAGCCCTTCGTAGATGGGCTATACCGCTATTAAAGCCCCTCTCCCTTGTTAAAGGCCCAAGCCGAACTGGAGAGAGCCTTTAATAGCCGGTATAGCCCTCTACGGCGGGCTATAAGGCTATATTGTGCAACCCGCTGGATAATTGCCCCAGTGCCTGGCACCTCATAATTAGGGCCAGTGGATTTCTTAAGGCATGGAGTAGCCGGTGGTAAAGAGCAGGTGATACAGAGGTAACAGATTTTGTCATCAGTGACCGCACTGGTACATTTAATATCTTGGTGTGGACATAGATTCATAGTGTAAATCAAGCAAGGTTTTACCAAAGCTATGGGTGGAGAGTGGCCTGCGTGAACATTGTACATGAGGTATGCCCTTGTTGACACAAGGCTTGCAGGTCTTCAGCTTCAAGAATTGTCCACCTAGGCCCAGATTCTGAAAGGTGTCAGGCAATATAGAGCAGCACCCAAAGATGCTGTGTTGCGTTGCGTGATAGGGTGGGAGAAGGAGAGTGCTATATCTACAGAGATATGGCTCTCTCCTTCCCTGTCCCTAGAACTGGCACCGATTTCAGCTGCCAAGTGCCAGGCACACAACTTAGCGTCATACTGCCTGAGCCTATGATAGGTTACGTACAGAGAGGGTACCCTTCCAGTACAAAATACTATGCCTAGACAATTGCAAACACTTGTCCTGCTTTGTATGCGTGCTCTACAGTGCAGCATTCACGCAAAGTCTGAAAAACACGGATAAAAGGAAACATTTCTCAGTTTAGCGCCTGCTTTTTAGCCGCTTTTATTTTTGGCGCTAAACCCTTTCTACCAATGTTAGTGATTAGGGTTTAGCATCAAAAAGCATGGGTGGTTGTATGGGAAAGCATGCATGGGACACCCCCTTGACGCAAAGTAACGCAAAACAACGTTTCGCACTGCATTGCGTTACTTTTACATACAAACCAAAGCTAAAGACCAAAGCTGATGCCAATTAGCGTTGGTTTGTAAAACCCACAATAGGTTTAGCGTCGGGTTTGTGTTGGAAAAGTAACGCTTACCTGACGCTAAACCTTTGATAATCTGGGCCCTAGTTTCTAAAAATCACACAGTCAATGTAAGCATGATGCACACTACAGACATCCAGTTTCACAGTTCCCACAAGTTTTACGGTTCCCACATGGCAGCTTCTGCTTGAACCAAGTCTCCAGCAAGAGAAAATTATGCAATCAACATAAGCGGAAGGCAACAAGAAATTATGCATGCAATGTGTATCCCAATAATCAGGATTCATGTGAACTATTGTTTGTTGAGTAAAAATTACACAACACCGCAATTACTAGTTGGATGCAAAGGAATGGGGATTTATTGTATGTGACTGATTAGTCCAGTTGCAAAAATACTGGGAATTCAGCATTCCAAGGGGTTTTACCACAAACATCCATCACCTGCTGGCATGGACATCAATTCACCAAAATGCCAGAGGTGGTGGTAATGACTTCACATGCCCTTTGACCTTCACTTTCACTCACATATACATATGCTTATACATAAACACCCATTCACACGTCCATGCACATTCACACATACACACACACTGCCTAAACATGCACACACATTCACACATACACACGCATGCACACACACTCTGCCTACACATGACACACACATTAACACATACACATGCACTCTGACTACACATGCACACACAGTCACACACTCACACATACACACACACACTCTGCCTACACATGCACAAACATTCACACATACACACACTCACACATACACACACACTCTGCCTACACATGCACACACAGTCACACACTCACAGATACACACACACAATCTGCCTACACATGCACACACAGTCACACACTCACACATACACACACACACTCTGCCTACACATGCACACACATTAACACATACACATGTACTCTGACTACACATGCACACACAGTCACACACTCACACATACACACACACACTCTGCCTACACATGCACACACATTCACACATACACCCACTCACACATACACACACACTCTGCCTACACATGCACACACAGTCACACACTCACACATACACACACACTCTGCCTACACATGCACACACATTCACACATACACACACACTCTGCCTACACATGCACACACAGTCACACACTCACACATACACATACACTCTGCATACACATGCATACACATTCACACATACACACACTCACACACACACACTCTGCCTACATATGCACATACATACACACACTCTCTTACATAAAAACACTCAAAGCTGCAAGCATGCATGCAACATACATACATTTTAAAGCATTATTTTTACTTACCTCAGCTGCCAGGGAACGTCATATTCCAGTTATTTGTACTCCAATGTTTATTAAACATAGGAATAATGTAATATTATTCACTGTTAGTATAATAAAACAAGCATTTGCAATGCAATAGGTCTCGCATTTGCGAGAGTTAGAGCTATTAGCATTGTAAATGGCAATGTCTTTTACCCATGTGTATTTGTTTTGAGTGTTCTGGCTGGATGTGGTGCACTGTAATTGTTCCTGCATTTCTATATAGCGCTAACAAGATAAGCCTGCCGTGTGCTTAGAAAAGAAGGAAGCAGGACATGTTTGTTATTAAAAAGGGGGGAAGTGACACAGGCCACACGTAAAAAAATCACATGCAAAACAATCAAACATTCTGAAAACTTAAATAAATCACAACAGCTTTTAAAATAAATCCACTTACTGCCAGATTGGGTAACTTGACAGAACGTGGGTCAGTGTATACAGAAACAGCATTCATCCCAAAAAGTCCTTCTCAAGAGTGTATTTTAAAACAGCTGGTGGGGGGGACACGCACCACGGTAGTGAAATCGGGGGCACTGAAGACACTAGTAGAAAAAAAACATGATGTCGGTCTTTAAAGGAGTAGCACCCCCCCCATGTGTTTGTGCGTGATGCACTCTGCTGCTGCCAGGCGATCGAACATTATGCACAGCAATTGCGGATTATGAGCCGAGTGATAGTGCCAAAGAGTGAACAGTGAACCTGATAAGAAACCATCCAGCGTCTCAGTCGGCAAGCACTGCACTACTAGCGGGACTCTGGGGCAGATTTACAAGCCCCTTGCGCCTCATTTACACCGCCGTTGCGTCCCTTTTGTGATGCAGCGGCGGGGCAAATCCTGCTCCATGGTGCAAAGTACTTACAACGTGACACATCTGGGAGATGCGTCATGTTGTAAAGCCCTGCGCCACATGTAGGCGTTCCTGCGCAGGGTGGGGGCGTTTCGCAGCAGGAACGCCTCCTAAAAGTGGCTGAGTAAATTCTACAAGATTTCACTCAGTCACTTTTAGGCCCATGCTGCGTCAAAACCCTGCGCCTGCTTGAAGCAGGCGTAAGGATTGACGCAGCATTAACTAGATAGGGCCCCCAAAGCATTGCTGGAGCTGCGCTGCGCTTGCAACGCAACTCCAGTAATGCACCACTTTTACGGCACAGATGCGTCACGCATCTGTGGCTATTTTGCCCCTTGGTGCGCCGCATTGTAAATGTGGCCCATCCAGGGTAGCGGAGCTGTGGCGCACTATAACTGGTGCATCCCTGCTGATATGCAGGAATGCCCCACTTGTAAATATGCCCCTCTGTGTTTTGCAACGGTGAGCTCTCCCCCACATGGGCCATGGACCTGCCCGAGCCCTTTCTGTGGTGATCCGGGCACGGAGGACAGGCGCAGGGAGCAAGGGCAGCTGCTCTTGAGGGTGTTCTGCCAACACATATGTACTTGCTGGCCACACAGGACGAGCAGCACAGAGACTTGAGACCTATGTCCCGAGCGAGGGTTCGGTGCAGGACCTCTGGAAGTTGGGCGTAAAGGGGGTACATGTGGCTTGTTTTGGGGTGCTGGGGAGATTTGGTGAAGGGGTGGCACGCTGCTCCAATTGTGCTGTGGATGGGACGGGGTGTGTGTGGTGTGCGTTTCCTGCGCGAGGAACGGAGTGATGTTGCTTCTTGTTTTTGTTGCACTGCCTAGCGACGCACATTGGAGCTGAGGCTGCCATGGTGGGCGGGGAGGCGTGGTTGACTACACATCCAGATGCGAGCAATGAGTGTCCTGTCCCGCAGTGCTACTGGTCCTCCCCTGCACCCTTGGGGGCATCTGGCAGCAGAAGTGGAGGAGCGTGCAAGAACCTTTTGGTGGGGAGGGGGTTGCACGTGGTGGGCACGATCAGGAGTGGGTGGGGTGGGCATCATCGGTGCGGCCAGGTATGCGCAGGTGCCTGAGAATGGCAGGGCAGCGATTTGGGCGCCATTCAAGGAGGAGAGATGTATTTGCCGGGCTCTGCCCAATGGGCACTGGCATGTAACTGGTCTGGAGGCAGGGTTGGAGGGGCGGGGGACGAGGCGTTCTGAAACAAGGTGGGGAGAGTGGCTGGGGAGACGGCTGTCCAGGGATACGGAGCTGCCTTCAGGGCCGCAGAGGTAGGGTGCAGGTGTGGAAAGGTGAGGGGGCGTGGCACTCTGGCCACGGCTCTGACCTTCTCTGGCACCTGAGTCCCGGATCAGACCTGTCCTACCACCACCCGGCAACGAATGGCCTGACGTGTGACTGACACCGCCCCAGCCTCAGACTCTTTTTAGAGGCGCTGCTCAGATTAGACTTGCCCCGTCACCTGCCACAGATAGATCCCTGCCAGGGCAAGTCTAATCTGAGCAGCGCCTCTAAAAAGAGCCTGAGGCTGGGGCGGTGTCAGTCACACGTTCTGCCACCCGTCACAGGTTAGACCCACCTGTCCTGGTACCCAGACGCAGGTTAGAGCTATCCTGCCACTCGAGTCACAGATCCCTCCATGTCTTGGTGGGAGGGGGCAGGGGGCAGGGGGGGGGGGTCCTTCAGTGTGAACAAGTGGAGGGATGTTGGGTCCATTCTGCTTTTAAGCTTCGGAGCTGACTTTGCCAGGGGAGTTTGAGGGCGGCGGGAGGGGGTGTTATTGGTCCTGCTGCACCTGTGTACAGGTGCGTGTCTACCCTGATAAGATCACACTGTAGGTTAATGCACCTGCTGCAGGGCGTACAGAGTGTTAGGTCCTGACCACGCCTTCTTTTGTCAGTGACATAGACCAGAGGGTTTATGCTCTCAATACAGCAATCCCAGAAAGTTAGTTCGAAGGGTATTTTGACGGCTGCAGATGTGTGTTTGTAACGTGCAGTCTGATTATATGCATGTTGTATTAATATATGTTGTGCCCTGAGGATTATTGCATAAGAAAATTTGTATCTTCAGGGCACAAGTTCCAATCACAGTAAGATATCTTGGTGAATAACTAGCTGCCAAAATGTATCTTTACACAGGTTTGGTCCCGTGCAGGGCCAACCTGGCTCTTCACCTTTCCTCAGTTGACTCTCTGAGAACACGTTCATATCGGAGCTGGTTCTTGAACGGGGCGGTAGCACTCGGGGGCCTGTTGATCGATAATATGAAACCTGTTCCCCTGTACCGCTGGCAAAACGTGCAATCGAACATCAGAAACAAGACGTCAGTGGTTCTTCCATTTACTTGCTTCACTGTGAAATGGATAAAAAAAAACACAATCCTGCGAGTGGTGTGCGCGTGCACGCCAGAGCGCCAGAGGAGACATGTGGTTTCAATTATCACGCCTGTATCTGGGCACGATAATTGAAACCACATGGCCGTCAGTGCGCGTAGTAGACACCAATAGGTCATTTATTTATTTATTTTATTTTATTTATGCAATTTTATATAGCGCAGACTTTACCCGAAAATGTCAGAGCGCTTCACAATAGGAACAGAAAAGATACAAACTGAGAACATTACACGAGCAACAGATTGCAGAGGCATACGTTACGTTACATACGGTAAAGTGATAATTGTGAGCAACCAAGAATACATGAGGTAGTAAAAATTGTGAGAAACCAAAAATACATGAGGTAGACAAGGTAATTGTGACACTTGTGAGCAAACAAAATACATGAGGTAGTAAAAATGTGGGCTACCAAAAATACATGAGGTAGTAAAAAGTGCACAGGAGCAAAAAGTGACAAGTGTGCAGGCTACAAGAGAAAATAGAGTATAATTTGCGGTATAATACTGCAATATATGTTACACACTCAAGCACAAGAACAAACGATTACGTAGGCAAAAGTGGCACTTGTGCAAGTATCAAAGGTAAAAAATATGTGAGAGGAAGCAAACCGTGTGTTACAGGGGCAAAGTGGTGAGTGCAAGTTGCAAGAGGGTACCAAACACAAGTACATGGATAATACTGCAATAAAAGGCAAACACTCTAACCGCAAGAACACACTGGGAAGGCACTTCCATGGACATGGGAAGTAGAAATTATCAGTAGTGGGAGATCTTCCTTCAGATAAAAGAGAGTTACTTTTGGAGGTGTCTCTGGAGGAGGAGAGCTTTGAGGTCCCTTTTGAAGGCCTGGGAGGAGGCGGTGGTCCGGAGCTGAGGCGGAAATGAGTTCCAGATTCTCACTGCGTTGCCTGAAAAGGATTGGGCCATCGTTCTTTCCTTCTTGAAAGTGGGAGGTTCAAGCAGTAGATTCTCCGCATTGCGTGACGGTCTAGAACCTCCAGAGAGTTTCAGTTTATTCGCCAGGTAGAGAGGAGAAGAGGAGTGCAGGGCTTTGTGGGTGATACAAGCGGTCTTGTAGATAGCTCTAGCCTCAAAGGGAAGCCAGCGGAGGGTAGATAACATCGGTGTGATGTGATCGCTTCTTTTGGCCCCATAAATGAAACGAGTTGCTGAGTGGAAAACAGACTTAAGTGGGGACAAGTGGGATTTGGGGAGGCCAGTAAGAAGAGAATTGCAGTAGTCGAGTCTGGAGAGGACTAGTGCTTGCACCAGGGTTATAAGGTCCCGCTCCGCGAAGAAGCGACGGATTCCCCAAAGAAGGCGCAGTTGGTATCGAGCTGATTTCGCAATGGAATTGATGTGGGGAATTAGATTAAGTTTTTTGTCTAGTATGACAGCAAGGGATTTGGCGCTGTCGACAATGATGGGTTTATTGTTTAGTAGATTCATCTGATCCATCCATGATTGAACCGGGGGAGGAGAGAGTGAGGAGGAGAAGAGGAGGAATTCAGTTTTGGAGGGATTCAGAATCAGTTGATGAGTTGACATCCAGTTTTGAATGGAGTCGAGAGTGGAGCTTAGGATGGAGAGATCGTGAGTAGAGGCAATCTTGAGGTAGAGTTGAGTGTCGTCAGCATAAAGATGATAGTGAATCCCGGATTTACTTAGGAGATTTCCCAGTGGTTCTAAATAGAGATTGAACAGTGTGGGAGCAAGTATCGAGCCTTGGGGAACACCTTGACCTACCGCCACAGTAGGTGAAAGACTGTTCGCTATTTTGATCATTTGGGATCTGCCAGAAAGGAAGGATGCAAACCATTTAAGCACAGTGCCCTCCATGCCCATTCTCTGTTGAAGAATATTGAGGAGGGTATTGTGATTGACAGTGTCAAAGGCTGCGGAAAGGTCAAGGAGAATTAGCAGACAGGACCCCCCTGAATCGAGTATCCTCAACGCGTCATCAACCACTTGCAGTAGGGCTGTTTCAGTGCTGCAGTTTTGAATGAAGCCGGACTGACAGTGGTCTAGAAGGTCATTGTCCTTGATATGACAGGAGAGTTGTTTTGCTTCACATCTTTCTGTGATCTTCGCCAGAAAGGGAAGGTTAGTGATGGGGCGGAAGTTGTTGAGGTCATTCGCATCAGCAGTGGGTTTTTTCAGAAGAGGGGTGACCTGCCCAGTTTTGAAGGAGGCAGGAAGGGAGCCTTGCCAGAGGGAGAGGTTGATCAGAGTGGTCCAATAGGAGAGGGAATGGGTATAGAAGTCAATGGCAATGGCACTGGGGATAGGGTCAAGAGAATGGTTGGAGGGCTTTGTTTCGCGTATGCACTTGAGAAAGGCATCTTCAGATATAGGGTCAAAGCTCTGCCAAATGGCTATGGATTTGCGCTCCTCTGGAGGGGTAGGATGAGCGACCTGATCCACAAGTGATTTCACTTTTTCATCAAAGAAAATAGCAAAATCCGCTGCTCTCTTTGTAGAATCATCCACCTTGGAGGTTGGGGGAGAGCAGTTAGGCATTTTGATGAGATCAAAAAGTTTTTTGGGTCTATTTTTGGCGGAGTCAAGGAGGGTTTTGAAGTGTGTCGCTTTCCCAAGGAAGATGTGCTTGTGGTACTTGGATCTTGCTGAGCGAAGCTTGGCCAAATTGTCGGTGGAGGGCACTTGCCTCCATTGTTTCTCCAGGGATCTTAGCTGCTTCCTTTCCTCATAAAGGGATTTGTTGAACCAAGGTGCTGAGGGAGTGGGCCTTAACCTTTTGCTTTTGAGTGGAGCGACTTTATTAATTTCAGCTGCAAGAACTGTGAGGCTTTGAGAGGTGAGTTCGTCAACATCTAGGTTCGGGTCGAGCCTTGGAAGAGATAGCAAAGCTGATTCACAGAGGGAACCGACATCAATATTTTTAGCATCCCGGAACCATGAGATGGCCCTCTTGGGTTGGCCAAGAGTTATAGAGTGTGAAAGTTGAAGAGAGAATGGGATGAGGAGGTGGTCAGACCAATCTACATGAATTGGGGTAGTGGTAGAAAGCATGCCTGCTTTAGAAATAACAAGGTCCAGGATTGCGCCCTTAGAATGGGTTGATTCAGTGCAGTGTTGGATAAGATCGTTAGTAGATAGGAAAGTGGCCAGTGAGTTCGCAGAGGAGTCTTGCGGTACTCCCCAGTGGAGATTGAAGTCACCCACGAAGGTCTGATTGTCACTTCGCGAGTATTGGTCGCTGATGAAGTCGGTGAGTTCATCCATAAACGAAGGGCCACTACGAGGCGGGGGGTAAATGACATGGAATCTGAGGGGTGAACGGTGTTGCAATTGAAGCTCAAGAGAAAGGCATTCAAAGGTTTTGGAGGAGCTGTTAGGAGAGGCCTTGAGTTGGAGGGTGTTTCTAAAGATGACTGCAACACCTCCCCCCGTGTTGTCAGTTCTGTCATTCCTAAGTAAAGAGTAGCCTGTGGGTAATAGGAGATCAAATATAGAGTGAGATGTATCTTTGAACCAGGTCTCTGTGAGGAAGAGCATGTCAATATTATGAAGGGTGATGGTATCGGAGATTTCAAGTTTGTGTTTTACTGCAGATCTGCAGTTGTGAAGCATGCAGCACAGCTCTGTCAAGACTGTTTTAGTGACGGGGGCACTAGGGCTCTGAAGGGTGATCGGGATATTGTACTTATGAGGGGGTGCTCGGGGGGGTTTAGGTGGATGCTTTGTTCTGACAGAGGTGATGATCGGAATGGCGTAGATAGTGGGGTTGCTAGGGTATGCCGGTTGAGGAGGGGTGGCGCTCAAGGGCTTGAGTGAGTTAACAGAGTTTCCCGACGATAGGTTAAGCTTGGCTGTACTGGGGTGAGGGGGCGAGGTGCATCTCGTGGGAAGTTGGGAAGGAGTAGCGGTGCAAGAAGGGGTGACAATCTTAGAGCATAAAAGTGAAATGGCAGCTGTAAGCTGGGAGATGGAGGTGATAAGAGAGCCTAGTGTGTTTTCCAGTGAGAATGGGGCAGAGCACGGAAGGTTGGGTTGGGGAAGGTTGGGTGGCTCTATTGAAACAAGGGGGGGTGGAGTGGGTGGTGGCAGGCAGGGAGAGGTGGCAGGAGAGGAGGTAATTTTGGGTGTGGGGTTCATAAGTGGGGAAGGGTGGTGGGTGAGAGCGGGAGTTAGTGAAACGGAGGTTAAGGGAGAGTTGTCTATGTTGGTGTTGCAAGAGGGAGAGGAATTAAGGACAAATTTAGGGGGAGAGGTGTGCGGAACTCGGCGGTTGGGTAGAATGAGAGGGGAGGCCTGTGTGGCGTCATGAGAATGTAGGAGGTTTGGGAGGAAAAGAGGTGAGGTGGTTGTGGAGGACCTGTCAACTAGGAGAGGTGGCTGCGAGGGAACGGGCATAAGGCAGAGTGAGGGGTGTTGGGAGAAAGGGGAGTTGAAGAGAGGAAGTGGTTCTGCTGGGCCCGAGGGCGGGAAGTGGAGGTGGTTAACGGGCGGGGAAGGGGAGTAGTGCAGCATTCCTGGCGGAGTAGGAGGGAGGAGAGAGATGCAGTGGGATTGAGGAGAGGACGGGGTGAATAACGAGGGGAGGAGGGGGTAAGGGGGAGGGATGGAAGGGGTGAGGGGAGCATAAGGAAAGTACACTTGGGGAGAGGGACGGAGGAGAGGTGGGCTAAAAAGGGGGGTGATGGGAAGGAAGATGGGGGAGGAGAAGAGATTGGAGAAACGGGATGGTGCAGATGGTACGAGGAGCGTATTGGCTTGTGGTAAGGTTGAAATGATGTGTGAAGGGATATACTGTGAGGGGGAGGAATAGGAGGGGAGGTCACAAGGGAGGGGGAGGGAAGGGGGCCGACCTGTGCTCCTCGAGGGAGCCGCCAATTGGAGTGATGTGGGGTCTGCGGAGGAGAAAGGGAGTAATGGGTGGAGCTGGAAGGAGAGTGATGGGGGAATCCGGTTGCAGAGGAGGGGAGTAAGGAGGGGAAGAGGCAGTCAAAGAGCGAGAGGCAGTTGTCTGTGCCTTGGATCAGGACAGTACCGTTGTTATAGAGTGAGATAGTGAGGTTACCTTTGAAGCAAGCAGAGGGGGAAATTTTTAGTTTTTTCCCATGGGGGATAGAGGAGGAGGAGGTGACGTTGAGGGAATAGTAAAAACTGTTGGACCAGGAGGGGATGTCCTGAGTGAAGAAAATGAAATCATTTTTTAGCCTCCCAAAACGACTATTGTAAAATTGATCCACAAAAAGGGAATCTGGGAAACGTTCAATAGTGTTATGTTTCCATCGTTTAGTTGCGGCTTTAGACAGGCTAGGAGGATAAATGATTTTGTAGCAATTAGTTCCAGCCTTAACTCGGGGGGTGGCCATGATGGTGAAAAGTGGCGAAGGAGTGTGGGGGGGATAAGAGGAAGGTGTTACTGGGAAAGCGGTGGAGAAGAGAAATAGAAGGGTCGGAGCAACGCGACCGCCTTTGGCCTATTGCCTGCCGTCTTAGTGAACCACACACACGCAAAGCCCAATCGAGTGGCACATAAGGAAAAGAACACGCACGAGCGTGTGCGATTCCTAGGTCACTCTCCTAAACCCCATTGTTGCCTACTAACTGCCTCGTGCTGCGCACTGCACCGCTAGGCGCGAGGCCTAAAAATGACAATAAACCGGGAGAGTGAAGCCCCCACCGACCAGGAATAGATAATTCTGTTCCTGCCACGCATTTTGCCCCTGCTGACACAAGGGATTGCAAATGCAGTGCCAGGGGTCACAAGGGGTGTGCCAGGGGTGTCAACGGTGACCCCTGGTGACCCCTAAATGACATCCGTGCCTGCTAGTAGCAATGTATGTGCCTGCCTGTGGGTGGTGTAGAGGTGAGGGTAGACAGGTAAGGAAAAGAGTGGAGGGAAGGGGAGGCTTTTGTATACCTTGGTCGGAGCAACGTTTTATGAGAAACAAAAACACAACCAAATCTAGTTCAGGACAGAAAAATTGGGTTAGGTTCTAAACCAGGTGTGGAAAAACCAAACAACTCATAATCACGAAATGAAGGCATACATTCCCTCCACCGGACTTCTAATCAGAGCCATTCTGTTTGATCTCCGCAGGTGATTTAATTGTGTTTATTTTTAGCATTTCACGCCGAATGCATATATTTCCTTTCAGACACCAATTACTACTACATATTAAAATGGATTCAGATGGTGTGGGTGTGTGCGATTTGCTAATTTGTTATTTTAAACCCTCCTCAAGGCACGCGATTATAGCTTAGTATGTGGAAGACCCACAGGGTGAGAATAAAAAAGGTTTATTGAAAAAAGAATAGCATCATTTACTAGGGTTTAACACTATGTATTTGGTCACGTGATGGAAATGTGTTGTTAATTATTGCTGAAATAAACATATTTAAAGGACAAGTCAGATACAGCGGAAACGTACGAACGATTATTAGGCAAAATAAAAGAGATGCAGAGGGGAAAGAGGGAGTGAAAAAGAAAGAAAATAAGAAAGGATGAGAAGCAGAGAGAGCGTGAGAGGGGAAAGGCAAGAGCAAGAAAGAGAGAAAAAAAGGCAGAGAACAAGAGTAAGAATAAGTGAGTGAGAATAGCTGGCGGCAGAAAAGGAAATGGAGAGAACATGGGGCTGGGGAGAGCTGTGAAAGTAAGAGGAACAGGGCAAATCAGACAAAGTATGGGAGGGAAAAGTGAAAATAATAGCTGAAGGGAGAACTTTAGGGTGGAAGAGAGAAAAAGCAAAAGAGAATGTCTGACCAGAAAGAAAGCGAAAGCGAAAGCGAGGGAGCGAAATGGAGAGGGAGGCATGAAAGGTGGAAGGGTAAGAGAATGAGAGACTGCGGAGAGCAAAACAAAAAGAGAATAAAAGAGCGAGCTAGAGGAAAAGGAGGGGCAGGCAAAAAGCACAACAGAGCAGTAGAAAGAAAGAGGAAAGGGAGAGCTGGAAAAAAGAGTGGAAGAGAAAAGAGAGTGGAAGAGAGAAAAACAGACTGTATGACAGGAATGAACTTTGGAGAAATAGAAAGAGTAGAAAGAAAAAGAAAGTCCACAGAGATGAGAAAGAAAGTGCACGTGTGCCAGAAAGAGAGATAGTAGGCGAAAGACATGACATGACAATGGAGTGTGAGCATGAGAAAGCGAGAGACTGGGGAGAGGGGAAGTAAGAGGTGTAAGAAAGAGAGCAGATATGGGGAGACAGGAAGGGGCAGAGCTAGGGAAAGGAAGGAGGGAGACAAATAAAAAGAGGCCGAGATATTAAAAGTGAGAAACGGGTAGAAAAAGACAAAGAAGAAAAGCAAAACGAGGGGAGTGACAGTGACAGTGAGAGTAGAAATGTGAGTGAGGGACAAAAAAGTAGTTCGAAACATTGAGGGAAAAACAAAGAATGAGAGTGAAAGACAAAGGACCATTGTTCTGTGCAGTAATATAAAGAAGAAACCAGGCATAACTCTGAGAAACAAAACGATGCCAAGCAGCTGCCAAACACATTTCCTCACCAACCACCAGACAGGTAACAACACATCCACTCCACACTTCCTAGTAAAAGAACATGTAAAGAAGGGTTAGAGGGTGTGGCTTAATGGCTAGGGCGGTCGATCTCAAATCTAGAGAACCGCGTTCAAGTCTCGACAATGACGCTCAACATCCTGTGATTCTGGGCAAATCACTTAATCTCTCGGTGCCTAACAAAAATGAATGTGTCCTTGTGTAAGGCAACTGATGCTCATGTGAAGAGCTCTGATACCATCGGGTCAAGTTGGCGCTATATAAAAGTCTGAAGGAAAAAAAAAGGTACAAATTTGTATGAACCTTTGACAGGCTCTATCTTTATTGACGACAGACTTGTGGGCAATAAACTACAATTAAACTGTGGTGAAGATACTTTAGATTTTTTTAAAAGCTGAATGTCGGCTGTGGTGATTTTAAGCTAGCAACCGGGTTGTTTCCCACACAGGAATGTCTGTAACCAAGATGATGCGCTGATGACAATTTTTAAGTTAAATATGCCTAGAAACAGGAGGCAGTACTACTACCTGCCTGCAGGCATCTATGTGCTGACATCAAAGTGTACCACATGTGTGCACCACACTCCCTCACCTCTAGGGGGTGCAGCCATCCAGCTGTGCATGTGCAACCACTGTTGGCGGTGATCAATAGAACTGCCCGAGGCCCTGTAGCTGAGGCTGGCATTGTCAAGGTGTGACTTCGCGGGGGAGGTTGGGCTGGTGTTGCCACTGCCCCACCACCAGCGACAGCCGCAGTCAGCAGAAACTGACAGTGCCTTTCCAGGCTGGGAACAAAGATGTTGTTCCTGTTTACATTTCACATTTTACTTATTCTTTAATTCTGTTAGAGTATTAGCATTTTCAGGGATGTGATGTTTGTAGTTTTCTTTTTTATAGGAAGAAGCAGTTTCTTTCTTTCCACTTGGTGCAGTGGTTGGTTTTCTCTCTGAGAATGCTGTGGTGTATGTTGTACAAGACACAGGGAGCTGACTTAAGATTGGATGGTATCTGGCTGAGCATATGGTCTAAGAAAGCCCTTTTGAAGCTATGCGCATAATAATTACAAGTTGTGACCAGTGTGTATTTACTCTTTTCGAAATTCCCTTCACTTGTCGCATTGAACAATTTATGAAACAAATAGGTCCTGAAGAAGGTTGATGACAGAGCTAATGTGCTACTGAAACGTGCTTCGACCAATCTTCAAGAGTACCTAGCACAAAGCACGTCAATGGAGGGCTAAAGAGGGATGTCTCCTTGTTGGCCTATCTGTTAATATTGTGATCTGGGAGCCCAGTAGACTTGTTCATAAAGAGTGTATGAGTGTGCAGTAGAGTGAGAGAGAGTGACTGGTGAGTGGGAAATTCGTTGATTTACTGGTTTGTATTGTGTTATTTCGCATTGTATTTCTTGTAGTTTTGTTTGTGAGATTTATGTATAAGCTTTTTAAACATTTCATTGGTGGTGGACGGAGCATCTGAACCAACCAAACACTCACAGCCAGCCAACAGATCTGGGTTTAATCCATCACTGTTCTTTAGCTCACTCTGCCACCCCAGTTCAGACATGGCCATATGCAAATCAGTCTTACCCTGTGCCTCATGGGAACAGTCCAGCCCGAACTGTCAAGACATGCTTTCCCTGGACCAGTGGACATTTCTTCACGACTACCACTTTAAAAACTGTAACCGCTCCCCTAACAGTGCCATGTGATCAATGCCCCACCTGGGCTGAAACGTGTAGTTTCAACTTGATCACGTGTGATTTGATTTTTAAAAAATGGCTTCGCACCAGTAAACAAACTATCAGTGAACAAGAGTGCGTGAGCACTCGAAACGCGTATGATGCTGGCTGAATAAATATTAGCAAAACTGCACAAGGCTTCGTGCTTCTACGATAATTTGGGTGGAAGTAAGGCTCATATATTTAAATATATACTCATAAAATACATCTATGTATTTTAAAATCACTGTTTGCGATTTTTCTGCTTAGTGCAATACTTAGGCTCCCTGTTATAAAAATGTAAACTTTGTAAAGTGCAAAAACTCTTCTCAATTAGATTAAATAAACCAATTTGATATGTGCAAAAAATGATCACATGTGCAAATCTGAGCAATATGTGCAAAATTCTGCTTGTACATGGGTCTATTATATTTACATGTCACAGAGCCTATGTGTCGCCTGCCACTACCCGTGTGCTCACAGTTGTACATCAGAATAACTTTTTGACTTCTTCAAACTTATTCTTAATGGCTGCATAAATGCGTACACTTAAAATGAATTCCGATATTTACAATGTTAACATGGAAGGGGCAGACATCAAGGCGTTTATCGTCAATCTATTTGAGGAATTCTTTCCCTGGACCAAAGACAGTGATCTGAAGGAGGATATCCAAAGGGTCCACAGGGATCCGTTTAGGAAAACCAAAGAAAGAAAAACCCCAAGGAAAATTTTAATCAACTTCAAGACATACACATTAAAGGAGAAAATGTTAAGCGATGGCTTAAAAAGTGGGGCATTAAATAAAGACAATTGTTCCTTCAAGATTCGCTCTGAAATATGCAAAGCCACACAAGACAGGCAGTGGGAACTGGGGCAGCACATGCAAGAGCTAAAATCCCTCAGGGAAAATGTTCAGATGAAGTTCCCTGCGGCCCTCAGAATAATGTGGCGCAATAAAATGCACAATATAAGGGAGCCCCAAGAGGTAGAAAACTTCTTCAACAGATAAAGGATCAGGTTCAAATGGAGAAATCTAACTAAGGAAAGGAAAGTGATCTTTTAAATATAATAGTCAATGTAAAAACAATCTGGTGAAATCGGAGCTCGAATCAGGTGGAAAATTCAGCCCAAAAGAAGAAGGGAGGCTTCCTCAGGGAGGGAAACTCGAACTTCTCAAATATTTAGTAATGTAAATTTTGTAAAAACATGGGTGGAGAGCAAACTAGGGAAACAAATCAGAAAAAATATCCCCATTAATCAAAAATCAGGAGCCAAATGGGAGTCAAATAGAACTTATAAAACATTTATTAGCCTAGATCAGGTTATAACAAAATTAAATGAAAGATGACAAAGGAAAGAATAGTTAAAGTCCTCTCGTGGAACGTCAACGGCCTCAGAAACCCTAGCAGACGAAGAAGAATTTTAGAATATTTAAAGGAAGCTGAAAGTGAAATCATTATCCTCCAAGAGTCTCATCTTGTAAGCCCTGAGTGGGACCAAATAGTAAAAAAACTAAATTGGGTGGATGCTTGTATACACACGACACAAGACTGCAATATAAAAGGGGTAGCAATTATTCTAAAAAAGTCTCCTAAAGCCAAGATCAAAAGTCAAGTGATAGACAAGATGGGTAGTGATTAAAGTCAGAATAAACGATAATATCCTCACTATAGCTGGCTACTATGGCCCAAACATGGACGATCCATCTCCTCTCCAGGAACTTTATACGGAACACCTGTCAACTTCCGCCCCCATAATTATAGGAGGTGACTACAACATTATACTCAATCCCAAATTGGATAGAACACCTCCAAGTAAACAGATGAATTTACCAAAAATGAGGGAATGGTTAGGGAACTATAAGCAAGACCTGGACTTGGAAGATATGTGGAAACAAAGAGGAGAAAAAACTCACCCTTTCACATTTCATAATAAAAAACTGGGCCATAGGTCAAGGATTGACTTCTTTCTTCTAAGTAGGAATCTCCTAGGTAGCGTCAAAGGCATTGAACACCTCCCAGCGCACCTGTCTGACCATTCTGCAGTACAACTAACTCTCTCAATACCAAAAAACATAACTCCTCCCAGATGGACAGTTGAGCGAACTATATTTAATGACCCGCAGAATGTGAATCAACTAGAAACTGTATCTACACATTACTTTGAAGATAATTCAATCGGCACACCGAAACAAGTCACTTGGGATGCTTATAAAGCGGTGGCCAGGGGGAAACTACTGAATTTAGGAGCTCATAAAACTAAGATCAGGAAACTGGAGATCAGAAAAATGGAAACGGATATTAAATTAGTGGAGATACAACTAGAGAGTGGAACCTATTTAGACCCAAAGGAAGCCTTAGAAGAAAAGAGCCGAAAGCTTAAAGAGTCCCTCGCTGACTATCTGGAGGAGATAGTGAGAGAAAAGTGGGAAAACAGTAAACTGTCAAACCACGAATACGGGGAAGGATGTGGGAAAATGTTAGCATGGAGAATTAAAACTGATCAATCAAGGAATAATATACCATGCATTCAGATTCAAGATCAAACGCTACAAAGCTCTGACGACGCTGTAATTAGGTAGGAGTTCTCAAAGTTCTTCTCTAATCTATACAGAGAAGATATACATCCAACTGAAGAACAGATTAAGAATTACCTGGATACTGTACAACTTACAACATTAACAAACGAGGAAATGATAGAACTAAACAGGGAAATCAAACCTGAGGAGGTCAGAGCAGTCATAAATGGCCTGAAAAGAGGATAAGCTGCCGGCCCTGACGCGCTTCCAAATGAATTTTACATGGCCCTAAAGGAAATCTTAGTTGACCAATTAACAAAACAAATGAATATTATATACCTGGACCACGAGAAAATTCCGGACTCTTGGAACGATGCAACGATTAGCATTCTTTTAAAACCTGGGGAAAACCCCAAGCTATGTGAGTCATATAGACCCATATCGTTACTCAATTGTGACTACAAAATATTTATGCAAGTTATATCAAGAAGACTAGCGAAGGTTATGCCAAGACTGATTAACCTAGAACAGAAGGGCTTTATAAAAGATTTGATTGTAAAAAACTTTTTCTATTTCAGTTTTCTAATAAAACAGAAAATATCTGCCCTCGTGTTGGTGTAGTTGAAGGTACTTTCAGGGCAGAAATTGAGGCCCAAACCAAGGAGTTGCTCTTCTGCTACCGTTAAGGTCTCATCCAAAAGGTTAGTAACTGTACAGTCCTTTACTGCCTCTTTCTGTACCACGTTTTCTTTTTCTGCTGTGGTTTGTTTATGTTCTGGGGCATTATACATATATATATATATATATCATCAAAGAACAATCCTGCTCCTGCAAGGAAGAAGGCACGTACTCAAGGCTGTAAGTATATGGTGTCTTTATTTCCTCAGGTGTCCCTCGACCCTGTGGCCAGAGAGAGCGATACGTTTCGGCTGCGCAGCAGCCTTTATCAATTTAAATGGCGCCAGATACATGCAGGTATATATATATATAGCTCTGGCCAACTGGCATGATTGGTGATATTTTGGGTTTGGTTTGTGATGGGGGATGGTGGTTATGTGATTTTGCATTGGTTTTGTGCGAGAGGATATTATTCCTCTTTTCATGTTTTATGCAACAATTCTTATGTTATGCTATATTGCTATTTCACAATTTTTATTTACAGTCATTCATTTTCTTATGTTGACTGCTTATTTGAAATCCTGACCTTGTCATCGTCAGGGCATACTGTATTTATTTTCTCTTGCTTTCTTTTGTGTTCATTGTTTTATAAGAGGGAGATGTGTTATATTCTGATCATCTCTTTCCCTGCTGCTCAG
The DNA here is from genome assembly GCF_964263255.1 of Lissotriton vulgaris. Taxonomy (NCBI): domain Eukaryota; kingdom Metazoa; phylum Chordata; class Amphibia; order Caudata; family Salamandridae; genus Lissotriton; species Lissotriton vulgaris. The sequence goes on along the minus strand of NW_028241704.1, from coordinate 105,348 downwards.
CCTGTGTGTGTGTGATGTCATTAGAATGTTGGTGTATGCATGGTTTGAATGTGTGATCAGTTTGAATGAGTGGGGCTGAGCAGCTGGATGCTGCTCCCGGTGGGGCCTTCCTATTTACCAACTTTAACCAATAAACATCTATTTAAGAACATCTACGACTACTGGATCTACTTACCCCTCATTTAGGCATAAATAGACATAGAAAACTGATTATCTCAAAGCGCAATGTCACTGTGCTTAAACAATAACATGATGTGACAACCACAGATGTGGCTAGTGAAACATCAAATCATTAAAAAGCATAAACAAGCATAATGCAGCAAAATGTCGTACATGTACCAATATGGTGCAAAATCAGCTTGCATTGCTGTGAGTGATACGTATTTTAAGAAACAACTCTTTAAGTGCACACTGAGAGGGTATGTCTTTAGCTGATATTGGGGGGCATGTCATGTTAAAAAGCCATAGTGTGCTAGTATAAATACCGAAAAGTGGCCCAACCCTCAGAACAAATTGCCCAAAAAACGAAAATAAAACATGAAATAGAAAATAGAAACGTGCTGCAAGTGACAATATAAAACATTTAAAGGAGACAACATTAGCCCCTAATTGATAAAATCAGACTGTGACTTCTCTGCCAGGCTTGAACTGTGACCCCAGTTAGTGCTGCATACCGGGAAGATTTCCAATATTGTAATTAGCCCAGTTTAAATTGCACCAGTGACAGTAAGCACATAAATGAGGCTGATGCTGTAGGGCTGAAAGTCAAAACCTAGAGGCTAAAAAACACATGTAAAACTCAAGGTTCTCACTAGTGTCCCTGAAAGGCGGTAGTGCAAATATCAAAGTCTGTGGGCCAATTTAATTGTAAACGAACAATATTGCAACACAAGACATGTGAAAGTATAAGTTCTCATCTAGCATGTCTCGATTTGGAGCAAGATAAATGAACACTCCAGCGATGTAGGTGATGTGAAGAAGCACAAATGCCCCCTGAACTCACTGTACCAGAAACCGGAGGAAAATCAGTCAAATAAAACGGAAAATCCAAAGTCATACCGCATGAAGGGTAATGCCGCAAAAGTTTATATGTAACGTGCAGCACAATATATATATATAGAATAGGACACATTACAAGGCTCACATTTACAATGCGTGCCATTACAACGCATTTTTTACAACTCAAACCATTACAATGAATAAGCCACTACAACGCATATTACTATTCTAACTCCGCCAGGACGTTACTTTGGGTAATGCGTTATAATGGATTTTGCTTTGTAGAAATTGCATTGTAATGGCACACGTTGTAACGTGTCTTTTGTAAACACTGTCTCTCATATATATATAAATATATACATATATGTATATGGAAAGAAAAAGTTGCCGCTAGGTGGTGATGCACTTACAGGTAGGAATTGAGGCCAGCGCAAGGGCGCGAGCTGCGAACAGAGTCCCTTTCCTGCCAGACGCGTTTCGGGCCAACGCCCTCTTCAGTGGCAGCACATGTAACATGACGGCAAGCTGCAGGCACCAGTAAATACCCTCAGTAATTATGCACAGGTGTAAAACCTGAAGCAATGCTCTCTGGGACTGGTGGTTCCGTAAAACCCAAGTGGGTCGCCGCCGCCATTCGCATGCAAAAAAAGTGTTAAAGGGATTGCCAATGTCCCCGCAAGCACCCCGCAAGTAAAGGCACCTCCTGTACCACAGAAAGGTGCCCAAGTAAGGCAGCTGTGGACCCGCAGTTGTAAGCGGTAGTGCAACAATCCCTGCTTCAGGTTTTACACCTGTGCTTAATTACTGAGGGTATTTACTGGTGCCTGCAGCTTGCCGTCATGTCACATGTGCTGCCACTGAAGAGGGCGTTGGCCCAAAACGCGTCTGGCATGGAAAGGAACTCTGTTCGCAGCTCGCGCCCTTGCGCTGGCATCAATTCCTACCTGTAAGTGCCTTCCCACCTAGCGGCAACTCTTTCTTTCCATTTTTTGCGGCCTGCCCGGTCGCGGGGTTGCACTACCGCTTACAACTGCGGGTCCACATCGCCTTACTTGGGCAGCTTTCTGTGGTACAGGAGGTGCCTTTACTTGCGGGGTGCTTGCGGGGACATTGGCAATCCCTTTAACACTTTTTTTGCATGCGAATGGCGGCGGCGACCCACTTGGGTTTTACGGAACCACCAGTCCCAGAGAGCATTGCTTCAGGTTTTACACCTGTGCTTAATTACTGACGGTATTTACTGGTGCCTGCAGCTTGCCGTCATGTCACATGTGCTTCCACTGAAGAGGGCGTTGGCCCGAAACGCGTCTGGCAGGGAAAGGGACTCTGTTCGCAGCTCGCGCCTTTGCACTGGCATCAATTCCTACCTGTAAGTGCTTCCCCACCTAGCGGCAACTCTTTCTTTACATATATGTATATATATATATATTTAGTGACTATATATATATATATATATATATATATATATAGTCACTAAAAAAACAACGGTTAAACTGATGCTATAGTTAGGAATTGTAATAATATCCTAATTTACTTTTTCTTTAAACTTTGAAATTGACTGGGAAAAAAAGAAAAAGAAAGATTAAAGTGATGTTATAGTTAGGTGAAAATGGCAGCGCAAAAGTTACATTTTGAACTAAAAAAACACAGACATTCACCAACTATTGTTGGCAGAGCTATACCGTGCATCCCACCATTCAGTGCTTTTGACCTCACATAGTAACATCACTCATGACATGTTCTATGACATCATGTATAACGTCACTGATGATGTCTCAAATGACATCATTGAGGACTTCACTGATGGCATCACCCAATGAGTGTGTTAGTTTGTTTTATACTTTACATAGTGGCAGGTAAGTGCCATCCTATTTCTGTACCTAATTTTGAAAGCCTCTTTAGTGCTAATGGGTGTGTTAACAAAGTGCATGTGCTCCTAATGAGTCACAGGTGTGCAGAGCTGGTGAGCTCCCTATGAATGGTTGGGTACAGGACTAACACCGTATCCACATGCTGCCTACCCCTCTCAGTCAAGCTACCAACGCCGGGCACGCATTTATTATGTTAAAGGTTTGATTGTATTAATTATGTATATTGATATCGTATTTTTGTATTTTGTATTTTTATATGTCTATTCAGATAATTCGTGGCTCCTGAAGAAGGTGTTGGACACGCCGAAACGCGCGTCGAGTTTCATTGCCACTTGTTAACTAAAGATAAAGACTGTCTGTTTGATTCAGTAATTTGTAATGAATTTGAATTTTTAATTATTGTTTAATTGTGTATTGTTAATTTTGTTCTTTCTTAGTAATGATTGTCATGGTTTTTTATATGATTATTAAAATGAACATGTCCTTTTTAAACTAGTTACTTTGTTTTTTTTCACTTGCCTCACTTGTTTCCATTATCAATTGCCTAGGAAGTTATGCACATATACATGTCATGGAGTTAGCCAAAGGGCTTGGACCTGCGTCCAACCCCCTAAGAAGCCAGCCTGCCACTGGGGGAGGGGTCGCACATACCTCTCCCCAAGCCACTATTTGCTCCAGGGACACCATCCCCCAGGGCCAAATCCATTAACATTAGGGGGGGGCCCTCATCAGCCTAAATCAGCCCCTGGGATCCTATTCTACTCGGCCATTCTTTAATTCTAGGGAAGGGGTCATGTGGCCCCCCTCCCCAAGCCTTAAGAGACCCGAGGATCCCATTCCTGTGGGTGGTCTTACTTCTGGTCCCTTAAAAAAGTACCTTTCTGAAGTTGATAGGAGTGCACGAGTACCTACACTTTTGTGAAGGAGAATTCAGGAACCCTGATGACATCACACCCCTCCTGAAAAGATTTAGATTTTCCCCTGGAGATACCGAGTATCCTTGTTTCCTGGTTCCCTAGATCCCCTGGGGGTGGTTTAAGAGATCCTATTGGCCAGATACAGCGGCGCCATGTTGTTTACCTCAATGCATTTGAACATCCATCAGATAAATACAAATCATTGGTCCACGTCATACTAGTCTCAGGAGTAAATATCTGACATTTTAAATTTAAAAATGTTAATTGTAAAATCAATGTCGCCGTCCTTCTTGGGGTCAGTTCATCTATCCTTGTACGACCTCCATCCTGGGCCAAGTCTTTGGAGAAAGAACTGGCCTTTAAGGTGAATTGATATTCAATGCAATCGTGTTTTGGGGATATATTAATGTTGAGATTCCTTCCTTCCATTCCCAACTATTTGTTTCCTTTCGTTTCTTCCTCCCTCCGTTCCACTCTTCCATCATTTTGCCCTACCTTCTTTCTCCCCACCCTCTCAGACGCCTGTTTCTTTCCTATCTTCCTCACCCTCCTTTTGTGCCTCTTTCTTCATTCCTTCTTTTCTCCAGGCCGTCTCCCTTCTTGTTTGTCCATCATCACGCCCTTCAGTCATTCCTTCTCCTCTACATTCCTTCTTTACCTCTGTCCTTCTTACATTCATTCATTCCTTCCTTTTTAATGAACTTTCCTTGCTATGTTGCTCCCTTTTTCCCCTCACTTTCCTTCTTACTTCTTTCTTTTTTCTTTTTCCTCCTCCCTTCCTCATTCCGTCCTCCATTCTTTTCTTACATCTAAATTTTCACCCACCTTCTGTCATTCTTTTCTACTTTCCGCCCTTTCTTCATTTCACCATTTCTGCCTTCACCCTTACTTCGATCTTTTATTCCACCTTTCCTTCTACCCTTTATTTCTTTTTTCGTTTAACATTTTTCTTCCTCATACTTTTATTCCCCCCTCTTTCTTCCTCCCATTTCCTCATTCTCTTCTTCCTCTCCTTCTTCCACCCCTTCTTTATTTCCTCCATTTCTTTCTTACTTCTGTACTTTCATATTTCCTCATTTCCTTCCTACCTTTCATCCGCATTGTCACTTGTTTTCTACCCTCACTTCATTTCTTCCTTCCATCTTTATTTCTCCTTGCCCTTCCTCACTCCTTTCTACCTTCCTCACCTCTTTCTGCCATTCAAACCTGTACCTTTCCTTTCTAACATTCTTTCTTCATGCCTTTCTTCCTTTCATGCCCTCCGTACTTTCTCATTAGCTCGTCTCTCGTTCTCTCTTTTATTTCAGCCTGTTTTTATCTTCTTTAAAGATCCATCCTCCTTCCTCCATACTCCGCTCCCTTACTCGCTCCCTTTCTTCATCTCCTTTCCCTTTCCTTCCTGAGTCTGCTCAGCCACTTCATTTCTATTTCAACTTCCTTTCCTCCTTAATTTTACTATTTTCCGAACCTCCCCCTCTTCCAGTTTTCCTCTCTTCTTCAAATTGTCTTCTTCCCCTTTCCAACTTCCTCTTCCTGTCTTTTCTTTAATCATGCCCTCCTCTCCTTTCTTTTTTATTCTCCCTTCTTCCACCTTCTCTTCTGCTTCATTTCATTCTTCCGTTCACTCTTCCTTTATTTTTCATTCTCCCTCAGGTGCCATTCTTCTTTCATTCAATCCTTCCTTCAGTTCTCACTGTTTTTGCCTTTCCTTCTTCCTTCCTTTATTTCTCCTTTCTTCTCTTTTATGTTCCTTGCCTTTCTTTTTTCCGTCACATTTGCTCTCTCGTTCTTTGCTCGCTGGTATCGTTGTGCTGATTACAGATGGTGCAATGGACGAATGACGTCACAGCATCCTGCAAAAGTTTCTGTAATTCTTCTTCAGAACTCGTCCTCCTACAAAATCAGAAAAAGAAATGTGCAATCCGGAAAAAAACCACACAGGTTCCCTACAGGCGAGTTCAGCTCAGCAACTGTGATACAAAATAGTTTTTATACAGGTCTTCAGCTGTTTCTAGCCGTTGTACATAACAAATGTTACTGTTCCTTTAAATGATCTCAATTTACTGACCTCAGAAGGATGGAATGCTGAGTCAACCCTACTGGCATTCAATCTTGCAGACTGCAGATCACTGAAGATGTTAGCTGCGAGTCTTAACACAGGGTATGGCATATTTACAAGGGGGTAATCCCAAAAGTGACATTCTGGTGGTGATATCCTCTTCTCCTTATTCACAAAGTGGTGTTAGTTTAACGCCGCCCTGTAAATAAGGCTCCTTTTTTCACGCTTCACTCTGCATGAAAGGGGCGTGCAATGGGTGTTGCAGTGGGCGTTCCTTCGCAACACCCATTGCTTTTTTATGTTGCCCCATATTTCCAAGGATGGAGCAGCGCCAAAAAGTAAGGCCAGGAAAAGCTTGGTCTTACGATGGCGATACGAGGACAAATGTTTATTTTCTCCTCTCATTAAGCTCTTTTTAAGTGTGTTGCAGAATGCCTTTAAAATCGCAAATCGCCTTTTAAAGATTGTTCATCTGCAGGTTTTCCGCACTCTGAGGAGCAAGCAGAGTTCAGAAAAACTTGCAGAGTTTTTTCCTCACTCACGCTAGACCACCTCCCAGCGAGATGTCTCAACGTGGGCCGTCGCAGTTGCTGTTGAGAAACCATCCATTGTCATTGAGGAACTGCTTTTCGAGTAGAATATCTACTCGAGCGGCGGAAAGAACCTGCGCCCTCTTGTGCTGCACATGCTGCCATTTGCACTGATTTTCCGGCACGGGCCCTACACCTGGCCTAAAAATCTGCGCAAACAGCGTGACTTCGCGTACTCCGCTGCGCGTTGAATTTTGCATAGCAATACAGAGTTTTTTGGTCACTACGCGGAGTTCTGCATAGTGGAACTCCAGGTACTCCACCCAGGCCTAGTTTTAACCTCCCGCCGCTCACCTGTGCTTGATCGACTGACAGCTATTGAAAGAACACTGTCAAAGATAGGTGGTCCGGGTCATGGGGGTCAGGGGAGGGAACAATTAACTCAAGTGTTGGATTATTCAAACGTCTAATCTCCATCTACTGCAGACACCATTACGGCCCCTACACATTACCTCCAGCCTCCCCAGCAACAGGCATCTGCTGCTACATTATCCCAACAGCCCCGTACACTGGACCTCATTTATGAAAAGTGCGTGAAAACAGTGATGCGTCACTTTTCACTGCGCCCTCCTTGAGACACCAATGATGCGTCATATTTAAAGTATGACGCATCATGGCGCAAGGAGTTACAGATACGTCAGTATTTCTGACGTATCTGTGTGGCGCAAAAGTGACGCATTGCTGGAGTGTGTCACAAAAGTGACGCAACTCCAGCAATGTGTCCTTTCACATGGGGCAAGCCCCATGTGAAAGGGCCTGCGTCAGTCTTACGCCTGCTGTGAGGCAGGCATAAGAAATTGACGCATTTGTGTTCTAGAAGTGGCGCAGTGAAATCTTATAGATTTCACTGCGTCACTTCTATGACCCTTTCTTGCGTCAGAACGCCCCCCCCTGCATACATTATACCTGATGTAGGTATAATGTAGCGCTGGGGTTTACAAAGTAACGCATCTACCTAGATGCGTCACTTTGTAAATATGGTGCAACAAGGCACATTTTTTACGTTACAGGTGCGTCACAAAAAATGACGCACCGGCCGCGTAAAAGTGACACACAGCCTCATAAATGAGGCCCACTGTCTCTTGTGAAGGCACCACCAGCCCCTTTGCCTATACCATCAGCCCAAGTGAAACATAGGGTCCATTCACCAGTGCTTCATCTTCCGCCTGCTGTCTGCCTGTATGTTGTGGTTTTAACTAATGTCCCAAAACGTGATCCTCACACGACGGAGAGTACCACAGAGCTAATGAACAAGGCTACCTATTAGCTCCACTCCCATGCCCAGAAAGAGCAAAAGAAAAGCACAGAACTTTCGAATTTCTTCCCACAGGGCAGTGTTGATCTTTGCAAGGTTAGAAGAGTTCGACATGCAACCTGAGGCATGGTTCATGCACTTCAAGGAGCTGCATGCATCCTCCGAGAGGGATACGGACCAGGGCCAGGCTGGCTACCAGGCGTTTTGGTGTGCTGCCGAGCAGGGGGCTGATTTCGTTGATGGCGTTCTGTGTGCGCTGAACAAAATTCGTTTTGTTTTGTTTATTTCGAAGCACACGCAGGTCCCCTTCAACAAAATCAGCCCCCACCGCAGTGAAATCAGCCCCCAGCTTGGCAGCACACCAAAACGCCTGGTAGCGAGTCCAGCCCTGATGCGGACCCGGACGATATCACTGATAGGTTGCTTAGAAGTATAAAAGAGGGCAGTCGGCAACATACTACTTTTACACTAGACGAGACTGTGAAGGCAACCAACTCCATGAAAGTGGTAAAAGCAGCTGGTTTTGATAGGATCCCGGCTGACCTATATTGGTCAGAAGTTGGCGTCTGGGCCCTTATCGAAACATACTCACCAATGCAATAGCACAGGGTTCTGATATTCACGTCAATTGAAGAAAGGTGGGAATCATTTCGATTTTAAAAAATGCTTCTAGGGCAACCCGGCTAAATATCAACTTATTATCCTCATTGACACTGGCCCAAAAATGTTTAGTAGGCTGAGCTTAGAACGAGTGCAGGACTGGATTCAGGAGGCAAAGGTTTTCTCCCACTTCCAAGCTGGTTTTAGGGAATATACCAGCACAATTGATCGAGGGTCTTATTTATGAGGCCGTGCAACACTTTTATGCCACTGTTGCGTCACTTTTTGTAACGCACCAGCGGTGTAAAAATGCACCATGTTGCGCCCTATTTGCAAAGTGATGCATCTAGGCAGATGCGTCACTTTGTAAACCCCTGCGCCACATTATAACTGCTCCAGGTATAATGTATGCAGGGTGGGTGTTCCCCAGCAAAAAGCCTTGTAGAAGTTGCAGATTGAAATCTATAGGATTTCAGTGCGCCACTTCTAGGATGCCATTGCGTCAATTTCTTATGCCTGCCTCACAGCAGGCCTAAGACTGATGCAGGCACATTTAACATGGGGCTTGCTCCATGTGAAAGGACACATTGCTGAAGTTGCGTCTGTTTTTAGACACACCCCACCAACGCGTCACTTTTGCGTACAATGCGTACTTCTGAAGTACTGATACTTCAGAAATACTGTAACTCCTGGCAACATGGAACGCTGTACATTAAATACGGCGCATCCATCCTGTCGGAAGGACATTTTTCATAAATGGGACCTCAAGTCTTCCGCTTTTCTGTTTTGATCTGGAAGACTGTCAAGTGGAAGCATGAACACCTTTACGTGGCCTTTATTGATCTAAGGGCAGCATTTGATCTTGTTCCCAGGCCCCAGCTTTGGCTGCCTCGTCACAAAAAGGGATTGTCAGATTCATTGTTATCCTTGGTTATAAGCTCGCACAGAAATAATTACGCACAGGTTGGGGGGGTCCGGGAAAGGTGACAGATAAAATTCCAATAGAAAGAGGTGTACGTCAAGTTTGCGTGCTAGCCCCAACCAAATTTACCATCTATATCAAGAGGGCAGTTGAGCATTTGCATTTGCATTTGCGCAGTTGTAACAACAATTCTCCTAAACAGGGAGGCAAAAAGATCCACGCTTTTTGCCGATGACACCCTTTTATTATCAAGAACCCCAAGAGGCCTACAAACTCTCCTTGAAACATTTTCTAGTTTCTGTGACTCGTTTGGGCTAGAAATAAAGGTGAATAAGACAATGTTTATGGCATTCAATCCGCTTCTGTCTTTTAACAGGAAAATACACATTTAAGGCACACCCCTGGAGGGAGTGAAGGAGTTTGACTATCTTGGGGTATGACTGATGAGCTTCCTCTCATGTTTGGTGAGCAAGGTGCGGCTCCAATACAGGGCTGAGGCTGTTCTGAGGGCATTAAAATCTTCTATTTATTGCCCCCATCACTTGTGTTACAGATATATTGTGCAAAAGCAGTCAGCGCAGCCCTATTTGGCTCTGTTATGTGGGGTATTGGTAATGTCTCCCAGCTGGTAGCAACAGATAAAAGATTTATCAAAAAATACCCCACTGATTCCCCTGAACTTGGGATGGAATGGCAAACCATCCCAGGCATTACTAATCTCAAGCCCCTCCTAAATTGGGTGAGGCTGTGGTCGACCAAAGATTTGAGCCAGTATCAGCAAGTGATTAAGGAGCTGATAGATTTAGACATTGGAGTTAGAACTTCCTAGCTTAAATTTGTCAAGACATGGCTCACCAATCTAGAGTGGGTTCTGCAATAACCCATCTTCATGTAACAAGGGGGTGGAGGTCCACCTGAAGAGTAGATATTGGACATTTGTTAATAACACCCGGCACTTGGCACCTTCTCTTAGATTAAAATGTTGTTTACTATAAAATCGTTTTTTGTGTTCTTTTATTGTATTGTATTATGTTTTTATTTTATTATTCATGTTAATTCTAGATTGTATTTTATATTATTTTAACAATATATATTAATGTATTTTTCGGGCTGTTGGGTTTATTGAGGTTTGGGAGGATAGTGTTTTATTGTTTTTTAAAATTGTATACTATTAATGTTAATATCTTAATATGGTAATTTATTTATTGATTTAATGTTATATATTTGTTGACATGTTCAGCATGTATGCAATACATTTTAAGTTTGTATTGTGGGATTTATTGGGGTCCTGGGTGGGTTAATCATTTTAACATTATAAAACAATTTGTGTGAATGTTTTTGTGAAACCTATTTTATTAACTTTTTAAGCTTGTGTAGTTCATTGGGGTTCATATAGGTAGCATTATTTTTAATGTGTTTAAAAATGATTGCAAATTATGAAAGTGTTTAAAGTTTAACATTGTTATTTATTTATAAGCATATTTTTATTAATAGTAATAACAATTTTGGTGGGGTTTATCGGGGAATTGAGTGTTTAGTCTTTTATTTAAAATATATATTCATTTACATGAATTGATTAATCTCCTAATTGTGTTAATTTGAGCTGAAATGTGTTTCTTTAATATGTTTATTTATCAAATAATGAAACTATATGTTTAATTAAAGAATGTTAATTATTTAATACAGGATCTGTGGTATATTGGGGAAAATATTTCATTTAAAATTAATTAAAAAGTAAAAATGTGTTACATCTCAAAATAATATATTTTTGAATTGTGTGAAAAAGACATTATTATAAGGGATTTTGTTACTTTTCTTTTAGGATTATGTATTTAATGATGCAGGGAGTGGAGAGATACTGTTTAGTTTAAAACATATAATTAAAAAAAATACACGTATACAATAATTTGATCATTTGATTTATTTTTGCAATTCACAAATGTTTGTTATTTGTTTTAAACAACTTATCTTAGTGACTTCTAAATTTTATTATATAATTAATAGAAATTTAGATTTAAAAAAGTTTTTCTTTAATTTTTAGAATGATTATTAATGGCTACTTATATAATTTAGGTGAAGTAAATCAGCCCCTCGCCCATTAAATATATATTCTGTTGACAATGTTTGCTGGACTAGAGTTAGAAAATTAAATCCAAATCACTTCCATATATGGACTTTCTCTAATGAATGTTGGACTTGTGTGGGAACAGTAAATCTGATAGTCCCTCAGCAGATATACTCTTGGCTAAACTGGAATGAGAATAATAAATCCGCCCCTCTCCAAAATGTGAAAGCACTCTCCACGATGTTTCCTCCAACTATACACTTACTCCAGTGTTTGTTAGAATAGTAAACTCCCGAACATATGTACATTTCCAAGTCTTAGCCAGACTAGAGTTGCATTGATAAATTTGCCCCCCTTCCACAATGTATGCATGTTCCTCAATGTTTGTTGGTCTGAAGTCAGTTTAGTAAATCTTACTCCCATGTACGCACTTTTCTCAGTTTTGTTAGTTTGGAGTTAGAATAGGAAATCTGACACCTCTGTGTGACTTTCTCCAATTGCCCAAATCCATGTTTATTGCACAAAATTAGAATTATCTGCCTCCCTCACAATGCCTCCTATGTATGGACTTTTTCATATATATTTGTTGGACTGGAGTTAGAATAGGAAAATTGACTCTCTCAAATGTATGCACATTCTCTAATGTTTGTTAGATTTGAGTTAAAAAAGTAAATCTGACCCCCCCCACCACTCCCACTGTTTATAGGATTGTAGTTAGTGTAGGGAATTTGCGTTTTTTTTTTTTTTTTTTTTTTTTTTTTCAATTATTTTGGATTGGAGTTATGATACTAAGTTACTTCACCCTGAAAAAAGTGTAAGCTATTTTGAGCAAATTGATTTTAAAATATATGTTTTTAAAAGATTGAATTCATATTATTTATTCCTCTATTATGGGTTTTTATCATATTTTCTCATTTTTATTGTTTCTTAGCATTTTAGAAATATATTTTTTGTTACATATTTTTAAAAATGTTAGATATAGATTTATATGTGCCTATTTTGAATATTAATACTTACTATATTTTAATACAATTATATTTTTACTTAAAGCTTCTTTTTGTGTGATAAATGTATTGTAATTTATATACCCCAACCCTGGAGCACAAAAGAGTTTCTTGGTTGCCACTGGTGTGGGACTATGGATTCTGGTAGAGAAATATTGCCACCCATGATGGAGACTCCTTCCCAATCTTTCTACTAAAATTGCAGACAAATGTTGTGTATTTCAACTATCAGAAAACAAGGGTATAAAGGCTGGAGAAGGTTTCCCACCTAACTATCTGTTTACTTTTGGGAGTAACCCTCCCAGTGAACAGTGGTCCAGGAAAAAGGATGCTTTAAAGAACCCCACTGCCCCCTCTCTTCCTCATCTTAAAGTCTGATCTACCACAAAAGATCAATGGAATGTCCAGAAGGAAGTCTGCAGTTCACACCCATCTCTGGCCTTTCTCCAACCCTATATCTTGGGTGCTGCTTTGATGCAGCAAAGAAAAAATTATTTGCAGTGTGGCTACGGCCAACTGTGTCCCATACGTTCCATACACTCATTGCCTACACATGCAGATAGATACACATATGCAGCATCGATTTCTTGGTTAGGTAAAGACCCGGGTGTGGGGAGGCTGACAGGCTACTTTAAAAATATGGGGGTGGGCAGCATGTTACTCTCCCAAGCAGTGACAGGAAAATTGGCCTACCTTGCAGCAAGGAATGGGAAATAGCGTTTACAAGGCTGCCATTACATCGCAGTGCTTTTACAATGCAGTTGTTACAACGACGGCGCTGTTAGTACGCAATACCTTTTCATCGCAAGTCATTAAATCGATTTGCTGTAGGGGGGGGGCGTGCTAAACTAAGGAATAGTATAATTTACTATTACAACACCTTCCCTACTGTTGCACACGCTGGAGTTGGAATCGTAAATTATACTATTGCTAAGTCCAGCGCACCCCCTACAGCAAGTCGATCTAATGACTTGCAATGTAAAGGTATCGCGTTCTAACAACGCGGTCGTTGTGATGACCGCGTTGTAATGGAACACGATATAATAGCATGCGTAAGTAACATGCTATATTCCTAGAAACACCACAGATCCTCACTTTGGGTCCCAACCCGTATCAACAAAATACATCCAGCGCACATGCATTATTCTTGAGCATGCTGAGGGGGGGCTCAAAAAGATACAACTTGCTATTATGAACTTGAAGAGAGTTGCATGCCCTCCAGAGCCATGTGGGGGTCCTTTCTCCACCCTAAAACCATCCAAAGACTCTGCCTGGCAATGCTGTGAACCTCTCAATGGAAAAAGGTCATCCCACAGCTGTGGAGACCTGGGTGTAGGTACTCTCCCTTGAGCTCCCTGCTGGATTGGAGGCTGGAAAAGTGATTGCCACCCCCTTAGTCTTTGGGTGTAGGCTGGTCTTCTGCTTCGCCTTATGCACTGTTCCAGGCACTGGCTTGCAGGAAATGTGCCTTTTATCCATGTCTCATTTCTGAATTTGTTGCCCTGTCTGCTTGCTTGGATTTTTTGGGGGGCAGGATTTGAGATGCTATTTTTGATGGTTGGGCTGGCCTTCTCTGCCCCCCTTAAGGGCTTAGGCCCTGGAGTGGGTTTATATTCCTCGACTGGGAAGCAGGCTGTACTTGGTTTTGCAACAATACTCTGTGTGGGCTTGTGGGACTTGTGTCTTTTCTCATTCTCTCCCAGGCCCAGATATTTGACTCCTCCTTTTCTTCTTCCTAGGGTCTGGATAATTTGCTTTCATGTAATTACGTGAAATTTCAAGAAAATTAATTATAATTACGTAAATGCAAATCCATCATTTAGCTCTGTACCTTAGCGAGAAACAAGTTCTTGCATTAATGTTGATGGGAGGGTGTATTTTGCTGTAAGAAATAGCACAACAAACACAATTGGCACAAGCAACAGCTGCTCGTGTTCTGGCTGTTCACGTTATTCCCATGCACTTGTGGTAAAATATTACTGCAAACGGCACGTAATTACATGATATAGTGTAATGGCGTAATTTTGGGAACTTCACTTAACTTAACTTAACTTAACAAGTGAAATGCGATATTCCTTAGACTACCCAATTTACGCCAGCGTAATTTAAATTTCGCCCAGGCCTGGTTTTGGCTTTGACATGGAGCTATCCAATGCGTCCCTTGAGACACGTCTTGCCTGGCTCCATGTGCATTCCTAGTTGACCTAGCGCTTGTGAAATGAAGCATTGCCTCTTGCTTCTGCCTGAAGCTCTTACTTTTGTTTGATGTAGGCGTTGTTGGTGGGCTGACACAAACACCAAGTTCTGTGTTTGGTTTGGGTTGGACATCCTTTGTGTGTGCTGCACTCCTGCACTTTGGCCTCCAGGCTAATGTTTGTGAGCATTGCCCTGTCTCTGGGTGGTTGGATTACTCCATCTAACTTGGTATTTCTATTCCTCATTTTTTGTCAGAGCAGTTTTTGGCTGTGCTCTCCAGCGGCGGCTGCTGCTAATCCGACCTGGGGTGGATGCGCAGGGGAAACAATAAAACAAAAAAAAAACATGTACCTTTCGCTGCCGACTGCTGCGATCTTCTGCTCCCATGCGTCACCTCGAGGTTCCTTGGCTCCCTGCGCTCCAATCCCCATGAGCACAGGCTCTCAGACTCACCACACAATCCCAACGCTGCTCTCATTCTATTACTCCCAGCATGAGAGCAGCGTTGGGATTGGGCGTAGCAGGCGGTCTCACTCTCCAGCAGGGAGTGGGAGCATGTGCCCTGAGCACTGGGGATATCTCCAAGGAAGAACCTGGAGATATCCAAGTGCGCATGTCAGTTTGGCTGGCCGTGGATGGCCGGCCAAACCGGCATGCGCACTTTCAATGCCTACCACCACTCCCCCCCTGATGCGACAGGGCCCGCCCCACCCTAAGCTCACGGATTGGCAGTCAAAAATAAAATGACAAATCAAATAGACCCCATGTCGACACTACGGGCTAAATGGCAGGAAGAGGTGGGGGAACTGGATGACACCGACTGGCAGGAAGCGATGGAATCACCCAGGGTGGTGGCGGTGTCCTCAAGACTACGCCTGATACAACTCAAGATACTACATAGGACATACTTTACGAGAGTGCCGTTATGCAAAATAGTGTCAGCCGCAGACCAGCGCAGCATGCGTCAATGCAACGACATAGGGACCTTCTACCATATCTTGTGGGACTGCCCAGTTATTAAACTATACTGGACAGCCGTAAATCAACACTATCACTGGGGTCTGCGCCATCACTCCTAGTGGGATGGTTCTGCCTTCCTGCTTGGACGTTTGGCCCATCCCTACCCTTTTTAATGTTTGGAATTTTAAGGATGAACTTTGTGTTTCTACCTCTCATTTTCAGCCTCTGTGAAAGGTGTTGTATTTTTACTTCAAACTTTCACCTCTGCCCTCTTTTACCTTGGGTCCCCTCATGTCTTCGTATTCTGTGGTTGTGTTCCTGTTGCTTCCTCTTGGAGTTGGGGATTGCAGTTACTGGCCATGTGTTCTTTGGTACTGCTTCCTTGCCTCAAGTCCTTTCCCTTTTGAGCTTCCAGTGCTTATTGGCTGGCTTTGGCTGTGTCATCTGGGGCTTTGTTGATCTTCTGGTGTGGTTCTTCCTCATTTGGATCTGGACTTTGCCCTTTCTGGCTGACGACCTTTGGTGAGCGACTAAGGATCATCAAAATAGCCAGCTTATGATGTAAGAACTGGGAGGAAAAGGTGATGAATAGGTGGTGATTTGATTACTTTCTATAATCACAATATTCTGATTCTTCTCCCTCATCCCAGTCTTATGGTCCTTTGCTCTTGCTTAATGCCTTGCTTCGATCGCAGTCGACTCTGGAAGTTTATAGACACACCTGGAGCGAGAGGAATTCACATTATTTTCTGTTAGGTAGGCAGCAGATTGTCAACTCATCTCATGACATAATGGCTGGATAGAGGAAGTACAAGCAGAACAGATGAATTACCATTAACTAATAAAAATGTTTACACATGTGCTGAGGTCCGACCTGGCAGCCACCTGGTAGGTAAAAAATACAGGTGCCAATGGCACAGCATCCCCCACCCAACACACACACAAAGCCACTTTTGCGCAACTCATGATCATCTTTTAGGGCACAAGTTTGGAAAAAAGTGAAAAATAAAAACAAAATATTAGAAATTAAAAGTTAAAAAAACAAAAAGCCAGAAAAGTTTTTGTTTGAAAAATATATCGAAATTTGAAGGAGATTTGACATAAGTGCAAAGAGTAGGATTGAGTTTAAGGAATGGTCGGGGCTATCGGTAGAGTAGGTGTTATGGATATAGCAAGGGGAAGTCCTCAAGGTATGGTTAGCATGTAGGACAGTTTGAAGGATCAGGATTAGATTTAGGATATTGTACAGTTAGTAGGCTTAGGTTTAGGATAAGGGATCAAATTCAGCATTGAAATAGTATGATGGTAAAAGTATGGAAAAGGGTTAGGTTAGGGATTGGGCTGAGGGAAGGAATAGGTGAGGGAGAGCTTTAACCCAAGGTTAATCATTGTTGGGATCACATTAAAAGTTAGATTGATGAGTTCATGGAAATTATAGTAGCAATCATTAGGAATAAAGGATGGGTTTTACAATTTAAGCGATTAGCAAGGTAATAGGGTAGTGTAAATGGGTTAAAAATACTCACAAGTAAACATTTTCAACTTAAAGAATGTCACTTCAAGTTTTCCTTGTTTATTTCATTCAACTTGCATCCTACATTCCTTGTTCCCAGTGGCCTCCGGATGAAACAGCGACTAGAGGCGCCCCAGACTACCTCCGCATTCATGCTCAGACTATGTGAATGTCTCCTGAAGATCCATCAAGGCGCTCAGTAAGATGGTACAGCTGGTGCTCAAGTCTGCTTTTAAATGCAGTGTAACTGCAGTAAATGATGAAACGATGCTGAATGATGCAAATATTCTCCCCCAGTCAAGAGATCTGAATTAAATCCATCGTTCTTTTGCCCACTTTGCCACCCCAGTTTCTTTTGCCCTCAGTGGGAAGGGTGTGCCCAAACGTGAGTCCCGTGCTCACTACACCGCTGGATTTAAGCTAGCCTGACTGATGAAGGGTGATGCCCTGAAACCGGTCCCAGGATGCTTGCTTCCGGTCCAAGGAGGACCTGCCTTGGCAGTTCAGGCTGGACTGTTCCCATGAGGCACAGGGTCAAGGCTGATTTGCATATGGCCATGTCTGAACTGGGGTGGTGTGGTGACCAAAAAAACAATGGATTTAGGCCCAGATCTCTGTACTGGGGTGAATGTATGACATTGTTCTGCATTCTGTCCATCAACTGTTTATTTTTTGCATTTGTCACCCCGAGTGGGACGGGTATGCTCAGACGTGAGTCCCGTGCTCTCCACGCCACTGGAGTCAAGCTATGCTGGCTGAAGACGGCTGATAGCCAGAAGCCGGTCCTAGGATGCTTGATTCTGATCCAGGGAAGACATGGCTTGGCAGTTCGGGCTGGACTGTTCCCACAAGGAACAGGGTCAAGAATGATTTGTGTATGACTGGGTTCAAAGTGGGGTGGTGTGGTGAGCAAAAGAATGATGGTTTTAACCCAGATCCTTGTGACTGGGGGTGAATGTCTGCATTGTCCAGCATTCCGCTCATTAATTGCTTCTTTTACAACTGCAGACAAGCAGAAGGACCTCTGCCTTCTCCAGCAGATGCTGATCACCGTAGAGGAGACGTCGGTGGATAGATAAACACGACAATTTTATGCTGGGAAACGAACAGTCGTGCAGCCCCTGAGGGATTCTGTGCCGCGGGAGCTCCTGCATAAAAAGTGCAGGCCCACACTGTCAACTTTCAGCTTCCATCCCTCCAGGGACCCCCAGCCGCCTCTTCATCTTATGAATCAGCATCCCATGGGACCTTGTTACTAGCTCAAGGCGCTAGCGTCGACTGCCAGCTGTTTTACAGTCTTTGAAAAGAGATATCCTTCTACTGTTTGATCTTCATGAAGAGAGGCAACCTGGCCAGGGCCCAGAATATAAAATAAAGCACACACGTGTGCACGCGCCGGGTCATCCCTGTGTTTTGCGAATATACTTAATAGCAAATCACTCAATATGGTCCTGAAAATGCCATTGATGGCTTCTCCTAACATTTTAATCTGTCAAAAAGTGATCTGGCATGTTAAGATTTGACTGCAAAGCTTCAATTGTGTGGTATATGGATATTGCATGTCTCATATGGTTACTAACAGAATAGAGAAGCAAAAAAGCTTCAGGAAGTCTCAACGTCTTAAAATATATTTCCCAGTTGTGTGTCAGAATATCGACAACAAAAGTATAGTCCAATAAAAGTAATAACTCCGGGATATTGACTACCATATTACAGGCCATTACAGTGAAAATAAACAAGGCCTAATAACAGGTAATTTAGGTAACTTTGCTAATAAATGCAGATTGACACATTTATTACTACAGTGCCTTTTCTCAACAGTACCAGGCAGTAGATGTGACCTAATGGCCAGAGCTGCTGACTTTGGACCTGGTTAGCCTGTCTGTGCTTCTGACTCACAACCGTGTGATTCTGGGCTAATTACTTACGGCCCGATTACCACCCTGGCGGTTCACGAACCGCTGTTGCTTTTTGGTGGTCCGACTGCCCGCTTCCCTGGTGTTCCACCTCCCAGATTACGAGCAGGGTGGGGAGACCGCCAAGAGACCGCCACAAACTTTCCAGCTCCTGTGGTGGCAGAGGGAGAGGCAGCCAATGGAGGCAGTCCCTGCTCCTGCACCTCTGACCAGGTTTCGACTGGCCTTTCTGCCGACCTTTTAATAGAGGGAGTGGTGTCGAGGACACCGGGGGCAATGGATGCCTATGCCACGTAGTGGGGCCTAACTGTTATAACAATAGATGACACGGACACTCTCTACTAGTTAGGGCCAGAGAACCACGAGCGGTCTTCCGCCCGTTTTTTATACCCAGGGGCTACCTCGCCCCAGAGGTGCATGCGTGCGTGTGTGCTTCTGTAAACGGGCCGGGTGGCTCCGTTACTACAGAGGGGACACTGCCATGCAAAGGTCGGTGGAAAGGCATGTAATGAGACAAAAGCCCCAAAAACTTCTCTAGAGCATAAAAAATCCTTGTGTAACATGGCTGGTGCCCTTGTTGTGCCCTCCAATGCCAACAAAGTTGATGGGTGCACTGTTTTCCATGCTCATTATGATGCAGGGAAGCAGTGCCTCTGACTGGCTGGAGCCACCAGTATGACTGTCATTGGCTACGTCTCTTTCTCAGAGCCGAAGCTTGCCGCAGCCATACCTGCACCGCCCACACACCCCAGCCCAACGGGAATATCGTAATGCGGCAGTCGGGATGCCGCAATATTGCCAGCGTCTTCTTGACCTGGCGATGGGACCGCTAAAGTCATAATCAGGCCCTAAATCTCTCTGTGCAAATAAAGGACTCCAACCTTGGGTACTGTAATCTGGGCTGCATGTCCAGCACTCTTGTGCCCTTTGGCTAAGTTTGCATGATGCAAAAGTGGGAAACATCCTTTACGACGCAACGTTTACCGCGCAGTGCCTTTACAACACAGGTTTTTCAACGCAAGTCATTACAACGAATTGCGCTGGGGGCGCTGTAGGATAGGTAATAGGTTAATTTACTATCCAACACCTTCCCTACTATCCACGGGGACTGGAGTTGGAATAGTAAATTAAACTATTCACTATCCAGCACCCCCCAACGCAAGTCGTTGTAACGACTTGCGTTGAAAAACCTGCGTTGTAAAAGCATGCGTGGTAAAAGCATGCGTTGTAACAACGTACATCCTGCAAAAGTCAATAAATAAATAAAACAGTACATCAAAATTGCCATGAGAAGAACACGCTTTACTGCCTTAGAGATTACAGGTAACAATTACTTCAGACCATGCAACACCTCTCCTAATAGTCACAAAGTTTCTTCAGTGTGATTTTACCATGCTGTTCAAATTTAATTCCTTGAATTGAGATTTTGGCTAATATATATTTTGTTAAAACACATGAAAAAGTACCACAGCATAAACCGTTCTGCACATCTGTACATGTAGTAAACTAGGGTTTCATCATCTGTAGGACCACCTTGGCCACGCAAAAGGTGTACAAGCTCCTCAATAGGGCGTATGCATGTGTATGGCTTTACTGATGGGAGGCCCCTTACTATGAAACCCTTCATTAATATGTCTGTGCATAATTATTATTTTTTTTTACCAAAATGCTGTGAAGTACACACACCTGTGGTAGGTTCCAGCAGCAGTTATATATGGCCCGTGCAGGTAAGAGTGGTGGGCCCATGAGGCCAGGTGTGGGGGGGGGGGGGCATCCGACGGACGATGATGCGGGAAAATTATTTTATTTATTTTTATTTCCCTTTGTTATCGTCTGTCGAAATCCGAACCCCCACCCAGCCCCACCTGCAGGGGCCGCAGCTGGTTATTTTCAAAAGAGGAAGTAGAAAAAGGTAGTAGAATAAATGAACAATAAAAAGCGCCGGTACTACAGGAGGTAATTTGTAGGAAGAAGGTTACGTGAACTTTGTTAGGTGAAAAAAATCAATGGCGCCCCAGTTATAGTTTGGCGGACAGTGAGCGTCACTACAAACACGGTTGAGAATGGTCTGGAGTACTTAGACTGACAACCACGTGTCCATCAGACTGTCAGTCTAAGGTTTCCGCTGGTGGAGCCAGCCGGGGCACCATTGGCAGCACATGACTCTATGAGTAGTGGGTGACCTACCATTTTGGCAGACAGTGAGGAACGCCACAAACATGGGGGAGGATGGTCTGAGGCAGGGTAAAAGCCCCATAAAAAGAAGTGGGGGGACTGTCCAAGTAAGACAATCTGCAAATGACCTCATGACGTCACGACGTAGTGCTATTAAAAAAAATAATTGCTACTTAAATTATTTGTGCAAATACTGGGGCAGAATAACCCATCTGACAGTCTTACAGTGTCTGCATTTATATGCAGGGAAAGGACAAAGGCAAAAGCATGCATCTCTTAAGTACCTGTGAAGAGAAGGCAAGCTGTGTGCCTTTGTTTCCCTCTGTGGCATTTACATTTAAATGTAAGGTTCCAGGGGGCCCCCAGCCAACATATACAAACAAAAGGAGGCCGGATGGCCCCTTAACTTCGGCCCAGCTGGAGGTGAAAAAAGGCTCCCTCGCTGCCTGCATGTTGCTGCTGGGAATGGAACGCAGGCAACGTGCATGCGCTGCTGAACGTGTCCCTGTGTCTGAAAATTACACTGGGACAAGTTCAGCATATTTCTGTGGGGCCCAACTTCTTGGCAGGAGGGACGGCGTCCACCCTGTGAAAAGAGTGGGGGGACGCGGTGTACCTGCGTGTACCCCGGACTCGAGCCCTGGTCTGAGGCACTTAGACCGGCAGGCATCCGTCCATCAGACTGTCAGTCTAAGGTTTCCTCTGGTGGAGCCAGCAGGGGGGGGACTCCACAGGCAGAAACACAAGAGGACTAAACTTGACGGTCTGCTTGACTATGAATAGTGGGTGAACCGCCACTTTGGCAGGCAGGGCACTCTGCCACCAACATGGAGAAGAATAAACCGAGCAGCTGGAATGGTCTTAAGATCACCGTGTCCAGCTCCTTCCTACATTTCTGTGCCCCTGAACTTGCTGCCACCATGTGCTCTCTTACCACAATCTCTTTTAGTTCTCCATTCCTTTGTTCTTCTTTTCTGAGAAGCTTTTATCGCCCTGTGGACCTTTTTTCATATTGTTCCTTATTTTCCCCACGGTTTTCTTTGTAGCTCTGCAATTTCCTTTTTGTTCTTGATCCTTTCATTTTCTTGAACTCTTTTTCAGCTCCGTCCTTGTTTCAATATTTCTCCTTCTCTCTTTTACCCCATCCACTCTTCGTTTTGGGTTCGATTTTTGGAAACCTTAGATCTGTCAAGCAGGTGCGAATGCGTGGAGTAGAAGAAAATGGGTAACCTTTGTACGCCGACGACACCCAGTTGATCCTCTCCCTGACCCCGCCGCCACCAGAGCCAACCTTCACGAAGGGATGAAAGATGTAGCCGAGTGGATGACGACCAGCCGCCTGAAACTGAACTCAGACAAGACGGAAGTCCTCATCCTGGGCTCCTCGCCCTCCGCCTGGGACGACTCCTGGTGGCCCCCCGCCCTGGGCACCGCACCCAAACCGACAGACCACGCACGCAACCTGGGCTTCATCCTGGACTCCTCCCTCTCCATGACCAGACAAGTCAACGCCGTCTCCTCGTCGTGCTTCAACATCCTGCGCATGCTACGGAAGATCTTCCGCTGGATCCCCACCGAGACCAGGAAGACGGTCACCCAGGCCCTCGTCACCAGCCGACTGGACTACGGCAACGCCCTCTACGCCGGAACCACCGCCAAGCTCCAGAAGAGACTCCAGCGGATCCAGAACACCTCAGCCAGACTCATCCTCGACATCCCACGACACAGCCACATCTCCGGACATCTGAGAGACCTGCATTGGCTCCCCGTCAACAAAAGAATCACCTTCCGTCTCCTCACCCACGCACACAAAGCCCTACACGATCAAGGCCCGAGCTACCTCAACAACCGCATCAACTTCTACGCTCCCAAACGCCACCTCCGATCAGCCAGTCACGCCCTCGCCGCCGTCCCCCGCATCCGAAGAACGACAACAGGAGGAAGGTCCTTCTCCTACCTGGCCGCCAAGACCTGGAACTCCCTCCCTCCCGACCTGCGCCTGACCCAAGACCACCTCTCCTTCAGGAAGAAGCTCAAGACCTGGCTGTTCGAGCAGTAGCAGCACCCCCCCCCCCCCCTAGCGCCTTGAGACCCTCCGGGTAAGTAGTGCGCTCTATAAATGTCTTTGATTGATTGATTGATTAAAGAAATAAAGAAATAATGCAGGTAGTCATGTAGTGACGTGGGCTCTCTGGATAACTCTTCATTTAAGTTTGTGCCTCCCAGAAACAGGAATTGCCAATGGTGTCAGAGGGTGTGGTGCAAATTTAAAGTAAGGGGGACGCAGAAGGCTAGAAAAGAAGTCCCACATCATTTGGGGCTTTAAAAGTGAAAAAAATGTATGCCCAAAAGACATCCGGCCTGGAATGTGTACTTAGGGTAGTGGAGTAATGAAATATCCATCTTACATCATGTTTCTTTTTTTGAGAGCAGTGAACAAATAAAAGCAACGAGAAGCACAACGTATGGCTTTGCATTTAAAGGTCAGAGCTTGTCAGCGTGGGAGGCTTCTGAGTCATGCTGGAAAGTGGTTGCACTGCATTGCTACAAGCACAGCAGCACTACAGAGGTCCCAAGGCGTCCTCCTCATCTATGGGAGCCAAGACTTGAACCATCAGAACGTCCCATGACTGGGCTGCCCTGCTGAGACAAACAAGGATGCTGAAGAGGCGGTGCCTTTCCAGCCAAGGATACTGGTACCCAACAAAGATGGCGGGCTCTTTGCTGGATTGAATCTTAACTTTTGGTTTAGAACTAGGGTTGTGCGAAATTTTAGCGCTGTACTTTAGCACAAAAAACACGTGCTGGTGACAACATCCGCTCACGCAGGGTCTCTGCATCAGAGCTGTGTTCGACACGTGCGACAATAATTTTTGGTGACCCCACACCCTACGACTGCCTCCTCGGACTCTCTCACTACCACTGGACAAAAGTGCCCCTCATCTCTCCAATCATAAGTTATTGCTAAACACAGCGCAACCCCTGAGGTCAGTGCCCCCTCACGTACTAGTCATTGACGTTGTTCTCATGCTTACACGCAAAAAATAAACAGCATAGGGTGAGGAATTTTGCGTAACAAGCATAATGCGAAATCTACAAAATTACGCAAGATTTTGCTGACGTAGCTGATATTTTACCCGGGCTTATTTAGAATCTCCTCCATGACTGGTACCATCTATCATGTAGGACCACCTCTTTGTAAAGGCCACATTGCCCACGCTCTGTTGCAAACAATCCATGGTAAACAACAAACCAGAGACATAAAGTGATGGGGACCAATCACCTTGGTTACAGTCAGGAAGTCATTTGAAGAGCCAACAACTACCAGCTTTATTGGCCAGCAGGTGGGCTGAGTGATAAGATGTAAGCATAAAACAATATGGAAAAACTGC
Organism: Lissotriton vulgaris; assembly: GCF_964263255.1. Lineage (NCBI taxonomy): Eukaryota > Metazoa > Chordata > Amphibia > Caudata > Salamandridae > Lissotriton > Lissotriton vulgaris. Next base: position 80,914 of record NW_028241704.1, on the reverse strand, counting down.
ATCAAACACCACCTCCCGCACCCATCAAGCAAACAGAGGCTAAAGTGCACAATAGTGACGCGCATCTCACACCTAGAATGAGGTCCATCAGGAGACAAGGTAGACAGGCAAAAAGGAAATTGAGAAAGTAAAATTCTCTCTAGTAATTAACCGCCTCCTGGAAGCTCCATGGTCGAATAAACCTATATTGAGGGCCAGGAAAGATTTGTATACTAAATAAACATATGGGGAAGATATGCTAATTGTCAAAAGTCCTTGCTAGCACAAGTTGGAAAGTCCAATCTCTATGATTAGCAAAAGAAATTACAAACTATTTCAAAAGCAAAAATCTTGACCACTGGGTTGCTGGATTTCGGGGACGCACGTAGGGAAACCGAAGCGACCCTACTCTCTTGGTTGAGGAATGAGCTCTGACCCTGTTGAAGATAAAAAAATGCGCCTTTGGGAACTGACTGGATAATCTCCCCAAAAACTTACACTGCTTATAAACACCTAAATTGTTCAAATAATTTACATCTCCTTCGGCCGGATGTACGACCTACCAATTTGCGAGTCGCATATTGCATCGCATCTGCGACTCACAATTTGCCACGTGCAAATTGGGATGCACAACAGTGTCTGAGACACTGTTTGCGATTCCCAATGGGGTCACAAACTGCATGCCTCATGCATATTAATGAGCCTGTCACAATTTGTGGCCCCATTAGTAATGGCCGGCACTCCCAGGGATGGTGAGAGCTTGCAGGACGTGGCTGGGTAGTGTCTTGCGCAAAAACAATAAAGGTAGAAGGAACAAATTTATATTGATGGGTGCTCTAGGGAACACAAAGGCGACGACCACTAGCGTGCCGAAACAATCTCCTGTAAAAACAGAAGAAATAGCTAACAACAAACTTTGTTCCCGAGCAATCAAATACAATATTGAAAAGCAATTTCAGTCCAAAAGAATCCTACAGATTGTGCCATTCAAAAAATAAGTTCTTTATTTTTCCTATGTAGAAATTTGAAGTGGCAAGTTCTGAGAGATGATCCTATGTAGTTGGTATCATCCAATGTGGCCAAACAGCCAACAGCCGACACGTGTTTCGTCTTGGGGAAAATCACCCAATGACTTCTTCAGGGCAAACAGTTCTATGGTAGTCTCATCGTCATGACTTAAGTATATCTGTGTACGGTCCCATATAATAATGGTCTAAAAACAATTAAATTCCGTCGTGTTTGTAGTGGTCCAAATTCAGCTTAATCAAAAAGCAGCAAAAAATTCCTTAAATTGGACTAATTTTTCCAGGTCCAATCACTTTATCAAATTGAAGTTCATTGGTCTTTGGTGGACTAGGAATACAGGTCCAAAAGTAGAGTAGTATAATAAGTCCTAGATCAGGTCCCGGAGAGTACTCCCGCCATCATTCAACCGGAGTCAGTAACGGATGGTGGCCTATTGTGGTTAGCAGACCACCATGTCTGGGACTGCTTTTAAATAAAGCTGTTTTTTTTTAAATGCAGCCTGTTTTCCTTTAAGGAAAACGGGATGTCTTCAAAAAATCTAAATGCAACTTTTCACTTTCATTTTTTTAAGGGCAGGCAGTGGTCTCTGGGACACACGTTTTTTGCTGCCCCAAACGCATCTAAAACCCATTTGCAACTGCAAAAATTGTTAGTACATCTGGCCCATTGTCACAAAAGGCTGTTCCTAATGAACTTAATAGGCGTGTCCTGACTCTTGGTAAGCCAGACAGCTTTTGTACTGCCCCAGATTTGCTGTAAGTCAATTAAAAGTTTGCAACAACAGTTTGTCAACAGTTGCGGGACCATCGTAGATTGTAATGTCTCTAAGAATCTTCTCACTCAGACTTGCACCCAGCATATAGGATGGAATCTGCCCGGATTTATGTTAGAAAACAATTGCTGTGGACAAAGGTCAAACGTGGCCTACCGCCATGATGTTTGTGGGTAATTTAGCAGTCTTGCACAGAGCGACCAGGGCTTACTCGTGGAGTGCGTTAGATATCTGAAACACACAAAAGGTGATGGGAGGTATGCTTGCAATTTGTCTAACCACTGGCAATCACTTGCGGTGTCATCCCAACCCCTCATTATTTTGCTCATTATGCCACTTCAGTTTGGAGCCAGCTATATGCAAATTAGTCTTGACCCGGCTCCTTGTGTGAACAGTCTAGCCCAAACTGCCAGGCTGGGTCATCCCTGAACCAGAACAAAAGCAACCTAGGAATGGTTTGTCCCAGTTATGGAAACCTAAAACTCTGAATAAAGTGGCCAAGGTTTTGTGAGGGTTTTTTGCAAATATAGTGTATCCCTGCCCTAGCTGACCCTAAAAGCCATAGTTTGGACCTTGAAAGGCTGTTCATCTTCCTTACAGATACATTTTGAGGCTTGGCCTGTGCACGGTTCTTGCGTCTCGGCTCTGAACATGCGAGTGGTCAAGATCATGAGACCTAAAAAGTCCGTCCCGTCTATGATAAACTAGCTTCCCAGAGAAGCCTTCAGATGACTCTAAATAGAGAATATGTAAGAGTGTTAAAAAAAGGTGACAGGGTAAGGGATCCTGAGGGACTCCACACTCCAGACGACATTCATTAGAAGAATAGTGGCTTTGTCTGATCACCTATTTCCTTTGTTTAAGAGGTTCATCCAGGGTTTTGTTATCCTCTTGAGCGTAGGCACATATCTAAGGTACATGAAACACAGAAACGTTGATGGGAGGAATGCTTGCAATTTGTCTAAATACTGGCCACATCCGAATCCCCTGTTTTTCACCCACGTTACCACCTCAGTTTGGACTCATATGCAATTCAGCTTTGACCCTGCTCCTCAAGGGAGCAACCCAGCCTTAACAACCAGGCAAGATCCTCCCTGAACCAGAACACAAGCAAACCAGGACCGGTTTTGCCCAAGTTATGGGCTCATCAGCCGTGTTAAACTTTCAGACAGCTGTACCTCTGTGGATAATAAGAGTTATTGGTCAGACCAATTCAGTTAATATTTTATTGTTTGATATGTATTTGTATAAAGAAATCAATTTAAAGAATTCAACATTATTTTGAGTTCCCTATGGAGACAAGAAGAAAACCAACCAAATACTCACACCTCCAGTCAATCACACACAATCATACTAAAAAAATACATACATTCCATATATTAAAAGCATTACCCACACATGAATAGTATAGTACAATATTGTTTGGCCAGTGATCACTTGGCAACAGTATTGAATGAATGAATATTAATCTTGTAAAGCGCGAACTTTGCCTAAAGGCGTAAAGGTACATACAAAAATAGTTTTTCATTGATCAATCAACACATATATCAATGTAATCCATTGATTAATATAATTTGCCAACATTAGAATAAGGCAAAACTGAAACATTTGCACCGATGTGCATTTCGGTGAAAAGAGCACAGTTAGGTACGTTACTTATAACACCTTCATCAGGGCGCAGAATGTGAGCTTTATGAGGTGTCATAAACTGTGGAACTCTATCTCGATCTCGGGCGCGGCAGCACACCACCCACACTATCCAATCCTGTGTCCTAATAATTTACTCTGTTTTTTTCTGCACAGATTGCACAGATTTTCTATTGCTTTGCATAAGGTTTGTGTTACTTTTGTCATGAAAAAATGACGGTAAGTATAGGTTGGGTTTTACTATGCAAAGCAAATTATGATTTTGTGGCATAATTTCCCATTGTAAAGCAAAGTTGTGATATGCCCATGGGTTTTGATGCAAATCTATATCTACTAACATTCGCAGACACGGATTTGGGCCAAAATCTTACACCTCCTGGAGGCAGGCGTAGAGAGAAGAAATGTTTTCATCGCCTTGTTTTTCCTACTTTGTATTGTACAGCAAACACACAAAGCAGGAAAGTGTTAAAAAATAGTTTTTGTAATGGAAGGATCCTCTGCCAGCAATAAAACGATTCGTTACACAACGCATGCGTACTTGCACTAGGGAGCAAGGGTGTGGGCATTGGCGCATGACAGCCTAAAGGGTGCCAGTGCTGGCAGAGAGGAAAACAGCGGCACATCTTAGTCGATATGGTGCTGTTCTGCTCTCTCTTTCCCCCAACGTAGCACAGAAGCATTAGTTGCTTTGCTGCTCTGTGTTGCATGAGTTTTTCTTAATTGGGGTGCAAATCTGTAGCACCTGACCTTAAGAATTTATTCAAATACAACTGAATTAAAAATAGGGTATAATGTGTTCTCTATGGTACAATGTAATAATTATATTTAAAGCCTGTGTTGACCACCACTTTTCCTAAGTTGCTAATAAAAAGAATTAAAAAAAAATAGAGTATAACAAATTGAAAGCTAAAAAGTAAAACAAGTACCATATAAAACATAAAACAAGTTTGAACACAAGAAAGGAAAATAATCCTCTGCAGCAGTTAATCCTCAAAATAAATCTAGGATTTAGAAAGTGGTGAGATTAACACAACTGCAAAAGTGAGATAACTATAGGTTTAGTGGGTGCAAGAGCTTTGTAAGATGTGATCTGAGGGGGTGGAATGGGGTTACTTTCAAGACTGTGGTAATACCACTGCAGCACCTCCCATGAAATGCTGTGAGATTGTTCAATTAAAAATGAAGTGCTCCTGGGCCACATATTCGTAATCTTTGGGGCAGTCACTTCAGGCAGGCTCCAATAATGTGTTGCAGGGATACGACCCATGTTCAATCAAGTCAGGTTTTTCTGAAGCGTGTGCAGGCGCGAATCCCATAGACGTATGGTCAGGTTTGTGTGATAGGTGTTTAGATCATAGAATAAAAAATAGTCGTTACCACTGGTACGTGGGAGAGAGGCAGTGGGGTGGGTCCTCCAACCCTCCTATTACAGTTAAGTCAGTCAGACCGCCATTGCTCCGCTGCAGCCGCCAGGGAACCACTGTTCTGTCAGGAGGCTGCAATATGCTTGGCGGGACTGCTGCGGTCCCGCCAAGCATATTGCAAGTTTCCTCTTTGCCATGGTTTTCATGACGGTTCCACCTCCATGAAAACTGTGGCGGAGAGGAAACAATGGGGAGCTCCTGGTGCCTCACGCCATGTGGATGCATGCAGGGGGGCACAACATGTGCCTCCCTGTATGCATGCACCCCAGTTTCTGCTTAGCAGGAACTGTTTTTGGCGTTCCCATTGAGGTAGCCATTGGGGGGGGGGGGCGCTCTAGGATAACACCTTCCCTACTATCCACGGGGACTGGAGTTGGAATAGTAAATTAAACTATTCACTATCCAGCGCCCCAAAGCACTATGCATTGTAAAGGCATGCGTTGTAAAAACCGCGTTGTAAAGGCATGCGTGGTAAAAGCATGCATTGTAGCGTCATACATCCCTGTAGGAACATCAACAAATAGCCCGCTACACACAAGAAATACTCGTAATCAGGCGGGCGGCCCGACCACGGGTTTGACAGTGTGGCGGGGTGGACCCGGCGCTCCACCATCAAACTTGTAATAAGGCCCTAAGTGATTTAACACACACAGACAAACAAACGCTTATGATGACATTCCACTTGGCGAGACCTCTGAGAGGGTCTGCACATCTCTGCCGACCGTTCCCCCTCCATGCCTGTTTTACTCATCTGCCATGCACAGTGTGCAGGAGAGGGTGGAAGTGCCCCAACTGCTTCCCAACATTCCTCATGATTATAGCGATTCCTGGACTCCCCTTTCCAGCACTTACACAATAAGGCCCTCGACTGCCAGCTAATAAACAAAGCAAACGAGTCCAGCTCTTGAATGACAGCCTTGGCTCTTGGCGAAGGTTGGTATGAAGGCCATATATTGTCTCAAGATGGCTCCTATGCTGCAGAGGGTAAAAAAAAATGTACATCTATTGTCCAGAGTTCTAATGTATAAGGCTAGAATTGAACAAGCGAGAACATGCTGTAAAGCAGTGGTTCTTAACCTTTCGAGTTCTGTGGATCCCCACAAAATCATTACTGGAATCTCAGGACCCCCACAGAACCATAACTGAGTTATTACTGGAAGCCGGGGACCCACCCTGAATCATTATTGGAATCTGGGGAGCCTCACCTAAGCAATTTTGATGATTTGACAATACAAACAAATCAAAATAAGCATTAAATAAACAAATACACACATGATGAAACATTATATTTAATTCATACACAAACATAAAAAATAAAACATTTAATTGGAAGGTTGGAGCTTTTCTAAATTCAATTTAGAGCACTCATTGGCCATACTATATTCTGCTTGATGTGCTAGCACTGCTTACAAATCAGTCTGAGGGCACCAACTAAGGCGTCTATTAGGATGGCCAGTGTGGCGATGGCAACCGCCGGACCGTCGCTGGCCATCCGCCCACGATCGAAACCCGGAAAACTACCTGTCCGATTAGCATCGCGGTCGTGACCTCGACGGTGTGCTTTTCCGCCTGCCACTTTTCCGCCGGTTGCAGTCCGTCCACTTGCCTGGCGGGTGGAGCTGGACCGCTAAAATTGTGGCGTATCAGGGTCAAGCACCGCCGGCACGAATATGATGCCGGCGGTAGCCAGCCTTTCCGCTGTGGTGGAACCGCCATGTAAAGGCATGCTGAGAATGTCTCCGGGGGCCCATTGCGGGCCCCCAATGTGTTGGGGGTGTGTGTGGGTGCACTGGGAGGGTATCCATGGTACCCCCTACATGTCCCTGTACCAGGTGGCAGGCACTGTGCAGTGCCTGTCACGCAGTGCAGGAAGATGCAGGACATGCTCCTTTTAACATCGCAGTGGTACTGCTGGCAGCAGCGGCCGTCCCAATGTTAAGCGCCAGAATCCGACCGCCGAGGTTGGATTTCGAATGTGGAGCATCCTAATTGGACGTGCGGTTATGCTGCGGTCCTTGCGGGCAGTCTTTTCCCGCTACCATGGCAGTTGGGGAGGTTTTCCGCCCACCATCCTAATAGTCCCCTTAATGTTTGGCCTCCAATATCAATTTATTTCACATTTACAGAACGTTTTAAATGTTTTTATTTTATATTATGCTTCTTTACTTATATGCACCTTATTTATCAGTTAATATTTAATTTCTCGCCCATAATGTGAGGTGGAGATTTAGGGTACCACTAAAAGGAAGCAAGAAAAACCCCAGAAATCAGCCTTTTGGCTTGTGATTGGGGAGCGCTCCAGCAGTGAAACACCAATCTACCTTCAGCACCGAGCACCCCCACTGACCTCGGATCCATCCTCTTCAGCCAATCTCGAGAACCGCTGCAGGTGTTTTGTTTGATTTCCTAATGTAACTGTCTAGCTTTTTAATATTCTGCCATTAAGTAATGTCACATGAGTTAGATTCTGTTATTGAAGTGTTAGCTCGAATTTGCGGTATTGGATTTGTGAAGTGCATTATTTTTCAAAGTCTTAATGCGTGTGACACGTGCAATTTCATCCATTTCCTATATCATGGGTAATCGAAAGAGAGTTAATTACATATGTCTAAATAATTGATGCATAGCTCATTAAATGTAGATATTGGACCGCTTCTCGGTATTAATAAATTTGACGTAGGAAGAGGTTGTTTTTGAAGCATGTTTTTCTTTTCAGAGGATTGTAGCCAAGGGAACCCTTGGCAGACAAGAGCCTCTGCTGTAGGGAGCTTCCTACACCAAATCCTTCTCAGAACCTAGATTCAAGGTTGCTGTGCACACTGCCTCGAGGAGGCAGAGGTACAGAAAATAAAGATGGAAGGTGAAGCCTTTTTAGAACAAGCATTTACAATGCAACGGTCTCGGCATCATTAAAGGTAGAGCTATTGGCATTGCTCATGACATTTCTTTAATTCATAAATAAATGGCATTGTCATTTACAATGGGCAACTGCAAGACTTTGTTTGTAATGTAAGCCATGCTTTCGCAGTACTGTTGAATTTCATTATCGTCGCCTAGTGCTATTTTTCAGCCGTATATAGCGTGAGTTTTGTGGAGGTGCACCCTGCACGCTCACACACTGCCCACCCCACACACTCACACACTGCTCACCCTGCGTAATGCGAAAATACCTAGCTCTGCCCTTCGGCCTGTGTTGTAATCGTACAGTAGGTTGTGAGTAGCTGCGCTTGATTGGTTGAGGCGTCCCCTCCTTGCTGCTCCCTTCACAGAGGGCCGGCTGCCTCAATGAAGCTCCCACATGTTCAGCTGTTCTTTGTTTTAGCTCCTGTGTGTCAGTGCACTGTGTAAGCGCACAAGCATACCCTGCTCTCTCTGGAACAGGCACTCGGCACTCACCACTCTGCACTCACCACTCTACACACTCACTCTGCACTCACTACTCTGCACTCACTACTCTGCACTCACTACTCTGCACTCTGCACTCACTACTCTGCACTCTGCACTCACTACTCTGCACTCTGCACTCACTACTCTGCACTCACTACTCTGCACTCACTACTCTGCACTCACTACTCTGCACTCTGCACTCACTACTCTGCACTCTGCACTCACTACTCTGCACTCACTACTCTGCACTCACTACTCTGCACTCTGCACTCACTACTCTGCACTCTGCACTCACTACTCTGCCCTCACTACTCTGCACTCAGAATTCACTACTCTGCACTCTGCACTCACTACTCTGCACTCACTACTCTGCACTCACTACTCTGCACTCTACACTCTGCACTCACTACTCTGCACTCACTACTCTGCACTCTGCACTCACTACTCTGCACTCACTACTCTGCACTCACTACTCTGCACTCTGCACTCACTACTCTGCACTCACTACTCACTACTCTGCACTCTGCACTCACTACTCTGCACTCTGCATTCTGCACTCACTACTCTGCACTCTGCACTCACTACTCTGCACTCTGCACTCACTACTCTGCACCCTGCACTCACTACTCTGCACTCACTACTCTGCACTCACTACTCAGCACTCACTACTCTGCACTCTGCACTCACTACTCTGCACTCTGCACTCACTACTCTGCACTCACTACTCTGCACTCTGCACTCACTACTCTGCACTCACTACTCTGCACTCTGCACTCACTACTCTGCACTCTGCACTCACTACTCTGCACCCTGCACTCACTACTCTGCACTCACTACTCTGCACTCACTACTCAGCACTCACTACTCTGCACTCTGCACTCACTACTCTGCACTCTGCACTCACTACTCTGCACTCACTACTCTGCACTCTGCATTCACTACTCTGCACTCTGCACTCACTACTCTGCACTCATTACTCTGCACTCACTACTCCGCACTCACTACTCTGCACTCTGCACTCACTACTCTGCACTCTGCACTCACTACTCTGCACTCACCACTCTGCACTCACTACTCTGCACTCACTACTCTGCACTCTGCACTCACTACTCTGCACTCTGCACTCACTACTCTGCACTCACTACTCTGCACTCACTACTCTGCACTCTGCACTCACTGCTCTGCACTCTGCACTCACTGCTCTGCACTCTCCACTCACTACTCTGCACTCTGCACTCACTACTCTGCACTCTGCACTCACTCACTACTCTGCACTCTGCACTCACTGCTCTGCACTCTGCACTCACTGCTCTGCACTCACATCTCTGCACTCTGCACTCACTACTCTGCACTCTCTACTCTGCACTCTGCACTCACTACTCTGCACTCTGCACTCACTGCTCTGCACTCACTACTCTGCACTCACTACTCTGCACTCTGTACTCACTACTCTGCACTCACTGCTCTGCACTCACTGCTCTGCACTCACTGCTCTGCACTCACTGCTCTGCACTCTGCACTCACTGCTCTGCACTCACTACTCTGCACTCACTACTCTGCACTCACTACTCACTACTCTGCACTCACTACTCTGCACTCACCACTCTGCACTCACCACTCTGCACTCACCACTCTGCACTCACTACTCTGCACTCACGACTCTGCACTCACAACTCTGCACACACGACTCTGCACTCACGACTCTGCACTCTGCACTCACTACTTTGCAATCACTACTCTGTACTCACTACTCTGCACTCACTACTCTGCACTCTGCACTCACTACTCTGCACTCTGCACTCACTACTCTGCACTCACTACTCTGCACTCTGCACTCACTACTCTGCACTCAATGCTCTGCACTCTGCACTCACTACTCTGCACTCACTACTCTGCACTCACTACTCTGCACTCACCAGCGCTAAAGTCGGCAGATCAGGACGTTACACCACATCCTCAGATTTGGCACCCAGACCTTCGATGCCGCGGGCTTCTGAACAAACCTTTTGGCCCCAGCAGTTATTCTTTTACAAACTAAGCACGGGAAGCAATAATAGACTTCGAAGCTATGTCCAGTATAGGGAACTTCGACTTGATATCTGCTAGTAGTGACCAGGTCAAGTCTTCTATTCCACTCACAAGCAGAAACGAAAGTAAGGCCTCTTTCCAGATTGTTCAGTTCCCAAAAGAGCTGTACCATGAGCGTGAAGAGACAACACTAGCTAGTGAAGTATTCAAAGGAAAGATAATTTAATTTTGTGTACAGTGAACTAATTTGACAGTTGGATAAGAGAACAAACACATCACACATCAAATCTGGTGGTTATTTCCGTCCATTAAATCTGGTGGTGATTTACAATTTCTGGTTAAACCATTGTACTTGGGTCGCACGAGTAAGTACCAGAGTAAGCAGGGATGGCACACTTTACTTTTTGCTGCTCCTATGAAAGAATGCACTGTGCTGCATAGAGAATAAGCACCAGCACGGCAAACAGATTCTGCTTTATGCGGCCTGATAACCGTGACCTCCTGGATTACTACTGTCAACTTAGTGTCTGTCCTTAAATTGTGGTCTTTCGCAAAGGTGCAACAGCGGCCATTTACACACCAAGAAACTGCAGCGTTCTTGCACATTTAACAGAAAACTCCAGCTATTCATTGTTTGTAGAAATATTTGAAATTATTATAATAGCACACATTTTTTTGCCGTCAGTCTGCATTATAATCACCCTTGTAAAACTCTTGGTAAATACACAGACACGCGTTAGTTATGCTTAAAAATAAATGTTCTTTTGCTGGACAATTGTGCCTTTGAATTATTAATACTGGTATTTCAAAATCCACTTACACTGCTACACAAAGGTTACTCACAGTTTATGCACCACACCGGAATGCACCACACCGGAAGTTTAGAACAAGCCATGAACTTGCAAGCTCCCGAACTTCCGGTTTCGGGATGTGCACGCTCACGGCTGTCGAGGGGCGGGACTTCCGTCTTTGCAAGAAGCCTGCGCCCATGGAGTGGATGGCCCAGAGGACCGGTGGCAGCAGAAGTCAGGAGTGGCGGCTGAGGCGGTAAGTGGGGATTAGGGGGCTTGGCACGTGTGTGTGTGTGTGTGCGTGTGCGCGTGCGTGTGTCTGCTTGTGTCTGCTTGTGTCTGCTTGTGTGTGTGTGCGTGCCTGTGTGTGTGCTTGTGTTTGCTTGTGTGTGTGTGCTTGCCTGTGTGTGTGCGCACACAGACCCTGGTCGGCTCGTGCACCGCTCTATCTCCCTTGAGGAGCAAGAGGGCGACAATAGGTCTTGATGCCGAGACCTAAAAAAAACGAGGATTGATACAGTGGTACAAGAGAGCAGACAGATCTTAAACATAAACCCGGAGAATTTTCAACATGCCAGCTTAATTTCAGGGAAATCACCTTACGCTTGTTATGCGAATTTCCTAAAAATACGCCATTAAGTTACATTATGTAAATTCAAGTACATTTGGGTGAAAATCCTGTTCATGGAACACAGGAACAATGCAAGCAAAAAAAGTGAGCAGCAGGAGGCTCAACTTCTTGTGATTCTGGACAAATCACTTAGGGGCAGATGTACGACCGTTTTTGCATGTGCATACCGGTTTGTGAACCTGTTTGCTCATGCAAAAACAGCATGGGCCACGTACAAAACCTATTTTGCGACTTGCAATTTTTTGCGACGACTCGCTATTTGGAAGGGGCGTTTTCTTCCTAATAGCGAGCGGAACCCATGTATGAATGTTTTGCGTCTGTAATTGTTGGCGCAAAACACTTTCAAATTACCACCCTCTTCAGGAGGGTGGTAATGCACTCGCAAAATGGAAGGGGTCCCCAGGGGACCCCTTTCCCTTTGCAAATGCAGGGGAAAATATTTTTAAGGGCAGGCAGCGGTCCTAGGGACCACTATCTGCCCTTAAAAAGTTAAACGAAAACGTTTCAAAGTTTATTCTATTAAATGCATCCCTCTTTCCTTTAAGGAAAACGGGCTGCATTAAAAAAATGCTTTATTTAAAAGCAGTCCCAGACATGGTGATCTGCTGAGCCTAGCAGGCCACCATACCTGGGAGGGCCGGCCATTCCCAATGGGGTTGCAAATTGCGAGAGGCTCATTAATATTCATGAGCATCCCAATTTGCGACCTCCTTGGGATTCACAAACAGTGTGAAATACACTGTTGTAGATAGGAAATAGCGCTTCGCAAATTGCGAGTCGCAAAAAACTCGCAATTTGCGAGGCACTAGTTTCTTTGTCATACATCTGGCACTTAATCTTCCCATTCATTTGAATGAATGTGTCCTTGTGTAATGCAACTGGTGCTCATGTAAAGCGCTCTGATACCTTCGTATTCGGTTTGCTCTATATGAAACTGCAGGAAAAATAGCTATAGTCGCGGTGCTTGTGTTTTTCCCGCTATTTTTAGATCGAGCCTGGGCTGCGCATGCGCTGCTGTGCGAGGTATGCTGTATTCAGGTATGGACTTGAAGCTTCGTCTATTCTCCGGCCATATCTTTCTTTGTAAACTGTGGCTTTTCATTGGTCAAAAGTCCCTCCTTAGTACTGCCTTGTCTCATTTTGTAAACTCCCATGAAGACACCCCCTGTTACATGTGTTGTTACTCTGTAGGCTTTAGTTACAGGCTCTGAGCACTATTTTGTGAATGTTTTTCACCTGCTTGCTGTTGGACACGCTCTCCCTCAACACTTTTTGATCTTCATAGCAAGGCATGCCATGCTGATGGATGTATGTTGTTACCACGCAATGTATTACATCGCGGTACTTTACAACGCGTCTTTTACAACGCAAGTCATTACCACGACTTGCGCTGTAGGGGTGCTGGACTTAGGAATAGCTAAATTTACTATTCCAACACCAGCCTACGTACTGTAGGGAAGGTGTGGGAATACTAAATCTACTATTCCTTAGCCTAGAGAGCCCTCCAGTGCAAGTCGTGGTTACGACTTTCGTTGTAAAAGACGCGTCGTAACTGCACTGCAGGGTAACATCCACGTTGTAAAGGATGTTACCCCACGCTGATACAGTGGCAGCCTTGCCTTTCTTTAGACAAGCCTCATCTAAAGAAAGGTGCACAGCCGTTATTAAAGTGAAACCGCTGCATGGGGTGCTTTTACAAAAATAAGCACCCCATACCACGCTTTCACTTAAATGGCATGCGTGCCCCTTTCTTTAGATGAGTCGCTTCTAAAGAAAGTTGCGCAGCTGCATTAAAATGAAAGCATGACATGCTGCGCTTTTATAAAAAAAAGCATTTGCAATGCACTAGGTATCGCATTTGCAAAGTTTAAGCTAATGGCATTGTAAATGACAATGCATGTATTTGTCTGTTTTAAAAACAACACATAAATAAAAGGCATTGTCATTTACAATGCCAAATTCTCAAACTCTTGTAAATGCGAGATCGATTGCGGTGCAGCGAAAGAATATCCAGGTAAAAATATTGAATTGCACACATAGGGGCCGATTATGATGGCGGACGGACCTGAGTCCGTCCGCCACCATAGAGTAGGAGGGACCGTCCGCAGGGGCAGCGGCGGTCCCTCCGTGCAAATTAGGATGTGACCGCCACCCTGGCGGTCACATCCTGTATTTTTATCATTGCGGCGGGTGCTGCTTGAAGCAGCACCCGCCGCAATGATAAAAATGTGAGTTGTGCATTTGCATGCACAAAGCGGCAGGCACCTCGCGGTGCCTGCCGCTTTGTGCAGGCAAATGCAGGGGGGTACCAAAGGTACCCCCCATGTGCACCCCCCACCCCCCCTTCACCCCTGGGGGCCCGCAACGGGCCCCCAAACACAAATCCGTATGCCTTTACACGGCGGAAATGCCGCTGTGTAAAGGCATCTTTCCGCAGACATCCTAATATGGCTGGCGGTGTCTGATAGACACCGCCAGCCATGTTAAAGCTTTTCCGCCGCGGTCGGAAGGCGACCGCGGCGGAAAAGCTGCGGACTGAAAAACGATCCCCAAGCCATCCTAATCTGGTGGGGGGTCTTTTTCAGTCCGCAGCGGTTTTCCCGCATCCTCCGGGCCGGCGGTGGCTTCCGCCGGCCCGGAGGATGCGGGAAAACTGCAATCGTAATCAGGCCCATATTGTGGTAAAAATATTGTGGATCAGGAATATCGACAGTAAAATCCTTGGGGTCAAGAATATCGATTTTAGGTAAGTAATATCATATTAAAAAATATTGAAGTGTTTAATATCTTTTGTAAGAATATAGGGGTTGATTCTGATCTCGCTCGGAAGGCATTGAAATCTGATTTGACTTATACGGATCTGATTCGTAGCCCTTTTTTCTGACCGAATCATACACAGGTTTGAACTACCAAGTATGATGCAAAGATCGCGTACGTTTCAACCGAATCATTTTCCAACCCGATACTGTCCGTACAACTCACACGCAGACCCTTCGTACAACTCTATGGAGTCTGTTTCAGAGTGAGCAAGTATGATGGATGATTCAGAGAGCCTTCATGAATCGGTATGTCCGGATGAAAAAAGCTGCCAGAATCGTTCTTTTGGGGCCCATAGCAGGCCCCCATCACCTGGAGCCCTCTGATTCAGAACCATTATGGGACCCATGGGTCCCCCTTCCTTTGCATGCACAGTGTGCCACAGTGTGTACGCTTTTCCCCACCCACCCCTTTTTGCTATGGGGGCCTGTGTACGCGTTCAGTATACAAGCTCCCATCGAGTTCAATGGGAGTCCGAGCGAACCGAGTCTGTAATAATGTAAATGCTTCGTACATGCTTGCATGGACTCCAGGTGCACAATTTGCTCATAAAGCCCTACGAATCTAAGTCATACGGAGGGTTTTACAAGCGAGATCGGAATCAGGCCCATTGTTGTTAAAAATATAGATTTTTTATTAATGTTATGTATTTTAATATATATTTTATATGTGTGTGATGTTTATTTTTGTGTATAAGAATTGTTTGTATTTTTATTATATGTGTTAAGATTGTACTAGTTAATAAAAAAAATTGAATTTTGCGGTTTTAGTTCCGTAGTCGGTTGTGGGTTTATAGGGAAATAGGGTGGGAAGTAAATGAATTATATACATTTTATTGATTTTTTATAGTAGTTAATAATTTTTTTCAATTTTACATTTGCGTTTTTAGTTCGTAATGTGTTGTGGGTTTATAGGGGAATAGGGTGGGAAGTACTTTAATTATATAAAATGCATTGCATTATTATTATTCATTACTATTTGTTTAATTGTGATGTTACAGTGTTGAATGTGTAAATTAATTTATTAATAATTGTTGATGATTAGTTGTTAATACATTTAAATTAATTATTAGTAATTAGGATTGGTAATTAGATATTTAATTTTAGGTGTGTTTTGTGGTGTTTGTAGGTGTAAATGGTGTGAAGGGTGGGAAGTACTTATTTTTTATTGATGAATTCTTAATTAGTTGTTAATTAATTTAAATTAATTAATTAGTCATTAAGAATCGTAATTGTATAATTAATTTTAGGTGTATCTTGTGGATATTATAGTGTTAAAGAATGTGTACTCAACAAATGTTTATTATCTTTATTATCAATAATATATTTTAAATTAATTATTAATTATGGTCATTATGAAAATAAATTTCAATACAAATGTTGATTTTGTTTTGTATTGGTGTGGTGTTATTGGGTAGGAAATAAAATAAATATGTTTTAAATAATTTGTTTGAATATTTGCTCCTTCTATATAAATATTGCTCATAAATGTATTTAGTATTCTTTTATATAATATTTGTAGGTTTTTGTTATATGTAATTTTATAATATGTGTTCTTTTTATATATGATTAATATATTTAATTGTATATTTTTAAAATATTTGTTTTTAAGAATATTAAAAAAAATGTTAAAATGTTATTAGTAATTTTTTGTTTTACTGCTATCCAATACTTTCCCCACTGTTGCACTCACTAGAGTGGGAATAGTAATTTTTACTGCTCAGCTATCCAAAGGTTTCCCTACTGTTGCACTCATTGGAGTGGGAATAGTAATTTTTACCTCTCCGCTTTCCAATACTTTCCCTACTGTTGCACTCACTGGAGCGGAAATAGTCATTTTTACCCTTCAGCTACCCAGCACTTTCCCTACTGTTGCACTCACTGGAGTGGGAATAGTAATTTTTACCCCTCCGTTATCCAATACTTTCCCTACTGTTGCACTCACTGGAGTGGGAACAGCAATTGTTACCCTTCCTCTATCCAGCACTTTCCCTACTGTTGCACTAACTGGAGTGGGAATAGTATTTTTACCTCTCCGCTATCCAATATGTTCCCTACTGTTGCACTCAATGGAGTGGGAGTAGTAATTTGTACCCCTCCACTATCGAACATTTTCCCTACTGTTGCAATCACTGGAGTTTGAATAGTAAATTTAATTCTTCTACTATCCAACATTTACCCTAATTTACACTCAATGGAGTGGGAATTGTACGTTTTACCCCTCCACTATCCAACACTTTCCCTACAGTTGCACTTATTGCAGTTGGAATTCTAAATTTTATTGTTTTGCTATCCAACATTTTCTCTACTGTTGAATTTATTGTGTTGCAAAATGTACGTTTTAATTTTGTTCTAATAGTTTAATGTTTTGATTATTTATACATTTTATTTTAATTTTAAATTATTGATATATGTATATATTTTATTGTTATATAATTTAAACGTTTAAAAATGATATAAAGATAATAGTTGATCATTTTTTTAAAGTGAATATAGGTATATGTATACATTATTATGTTTGTGTGTTTATATTTTTTAATTAAGTTTAATTTTATATTTAGTTAAAATGCATTTTAAATGTAATGTATTTTGTTACAGATAATATTAATATTTTATATCTTTTATATATATTATTTTATTTTATTTATACTTTTAAATCGATATTTTTTACATATATATTTTTAACTTTGATATTTTTGATTCAATATTTTTGTACTTACCTATTTAAGTATAGGGAGTCGATATTTTTACTATCTATATTTTTATGTCGATATTTTTACCATCGATGTTTTTACCATCGATATTCTATCAGTGAACCACCTATTGCATTGCAAAGGCTTGTTCAATTTTAAAATGCATCTTTGCATCCACAATGGACACGAAAACAAATTTTGCGATTGCTGGAGGAGATTTATTACTTAGAAATAATTTTTATTTACCTCTGCTTACGTCAGCAAAACTAGGCAGCAAAACTTAGGGCCCCATTAGGAAGACAGGCGAACTTTGTCCGCCTGCCATCCTGTCGTGAAAATGGACCGCCCACCATAAGGGCTGGGGTCCTGTGGGTGCCATTAGGAGGCACCAGCCACAGTGGCGGCGCATCCTGCATCCTTAACATTGTGGTGGGCGGTGCACTCAGCACCGCCCGCCACAATGTTAGGGAGGCATGTTGTGCACTTCCATACAAAACATGGCAAGCACTGCACGGTGCCTGCCATGTTGTGCATGGAACTGCAGGGGGTACCATAGGTACCCTCCATGTGCTCCCCCCATGCACCCCGAAGTCCTTCGGGCCCGCAACGGGCCTCCCTAGCAGACTCTGCATGCTTTTCCGTGGCGGCAAGGCATTCCTAAATGCACATAGTAATATGGCTGGCGGTGTCAAACAGACACCGCCACCATATTGCAGCCTTTTGGAAATGCAGCGGACCCCCCAGCCATAATATTATTACGGGGGGGGTTTTCTACAAGGATGGCGGGCGGATTGCCCCTGCCGGGCCTGCGGGGACCACCGCCGGCCCGGCGGGGGCAATCCGCCCGCCATCCTAATGGGGCCCTTAGATACGAGGCCTTATGTCTGCTTATGCTGAAGAAACTTGGCTTTTAAATGTTTCACTGAGCGTATGCTACTTTCCCTTTTTTCTGTGTTTTTCTTTTGCATAAAATAGTGGAAATGGAATTCTTCCCATTGTGTTGCTTATTTGTACTGTATAAATTATGTTCTTCACAGGAAGCCTCCGGGAGACGTTCTGGTATGTTGCAATAGTCATGGCTGTTGCTGCCTGCAGCCACAACTGTTTTATTTTTCATTTTAATTGGTTTGTTATGCAATAGTGCAATGTCGTTTTCCTTGTATGTAGAGTGAAGTGATTGTTATCTGTCAATTATTTAGGTGATTTCTAAAGTAGCCTCGTGGTCATGAAATGTTGTCCCGGGTGGGCTCTTTTGAACTCTACAGTAGAGCTGGCAAGAGGGTATGGGGTCACTAGGGATTTTAGTGGCTCTGGGATGGGGGGTGTCTTTCTCAGCCACATAAATATATGTCGCTCCAGCGGATGGGGTCCCCACACCTCAAAGAGGCTTAGGTAGTAGGGTTCAGGGGTGCGGCATACGCAAGCTGTGGTGGATTAACTTTTTGGGAGGAAAGTTTTGTGAAGATTCATCAAACAGTGCCAAAAGTATTAGAAAACCAAAAAAAAGGCTCTTCCTATGGAAATGTAGATTGCAGAACTGCCAATCACCCATGGGTAATATATATATATATATATATATATATATATATATATATATATATATATATATTATATATATATATATATATATATATATATATATATATATATATATATATATATATATATATATATACATATATATATATATATATATATATTTATATATAGATATATATATATTCACTGAAAAAACATAGGTTTCACACCAGTTATAGTTAGGAATTAGCATTTAAAAAACCTAATAAATTCACTGAAAAAACCATAGGTTTGACACCAGTTATAGTTAGCTGGAAATTTTACTGACATAAAACCATTGAAATTCCCACGTTATAGTTAGTTGAACTCACTATTACTTGCGCGCCTGCAATGCACTGCTGATGACGTCACATATTACATCCCTCATGACATGGTCAGTGACATCACTCATGACATCACTGATGACACCATCCAGTGAATGTGTGTCTTTCTGAAAAATAAATATGTTTTATATATGTATATGTAAAGGTCGATGGAAGAATAAATGTTTAAATAAGTGTCTAAACGGATGTTTTTTTAAAAAAAAATTGATTGGTCAACTGGCTTATTAAGCCTATCTTAGTGAATACATATATTAGCAAGTATTGTTTAAATATTTAAATGTTTGTATCAGTGTTTCACTTTGTGTATAAGTGGCTGCATGGGTTGGTGAGTAGCTACATGTGTGTGTATATGGGTTATTAGATGTTTTTTTTAGTATCAGTATGAGTGTCTGTATGGTTTGGTAGGGGTGTTACTTAGCACATAGATGCATCAATGACTGACTCACTGTTTGTATGTGTTTTGAGGACAGCATATGTGCAGGACTGTATGGGTGGGTGAGTGTGTATATGTGTGTGTTAGTGAGTGAATGACTGTTTCACTAGTGTCTTTATCAGTAACGACATATGTTTTAATCTAGTATATGTGAGTATTGATGTATATAAGTGAGTATATGTGAGAGTGAGAGATTGAAAGAGTTCCTGTTTAAATAAGTATGTGTTTCTATAAGTGATTGTTTAAGAGAGTAAGTATGTGTAAGTTTCCTTAGAAGTAAGGTGATAGTGTGTGTATAGCTGTATATGCAAATAAATGGATGATCAATAGTTTATTTGCATGTGTGATTATGTGTGTGAGTAACTTTTGGATGACTGTCTTTGTGTAACAGGATGTATAGGTGTTTCACTACATATGATGAGTGAATATATGTATGAGTGACTATATAGAACTGTTGGTGAATGAATGGATGTGTATATAGATGGTGGTATTACTGAATTGGTTGTTGTAACTGGTATGGGTATCTCCATATATATATATTCATACATACACTTTTCTTTCAATATAAATTTAGGTACATGACCATATGAGAGAAACTAGTTATTCTCCAGAAAAACGTATCTAATGTGCAGGAAGCGCAGGACAACCTCGAAGGGAAGATATCATTCATTCACAATATTGGCTGCATTCTTCTCACAAAATCCAGCTTCCCGTTGCCTCAGCTGAAAACGAGGTGCGCTTATTGGAAATGTACAATGTACAACACAGACCATTATGACTTTTGGGCCTACTAAGTCCCTGGAAGGTTTACAGTTCATACAATAGAATGTGTGGCCTTAAACAAATAGAAAATGACATCCATTTTGAATTCATAATGAAGACATTTTAATAGATACTGGCTAGTATTGCTGTTCATGGATATTTATGCATAATACAGCATAATGTAGGTATGTTTTCACAGACACCCTTATTTTTAGAGGAAAATATTCTCTTTACTTCATTTTAATTTTAAACAATGCCACCGTATCTTTATTAATTTCATCATGATCACCGCTCACATCACCCTGAGAAATAGCAGGCATAAAAGTATTGCTGTGCTTATTGTTGCGTGAGGGCTGGATGAGGCACTAGATCAGAGTAATAGCAACAAAAATGACAACCACAAACAGGATGACACAAAAGATAGACTCAAATACTTTCATGCTCCAAGGGCTGAAAACTTCCGCAGCCACACTCTGCGGTTGATAGGACTCAAGTCGGGGGCCACTTTGAATCTCATGTAGTTTCTTCACGCTCTACTTAAATGTAATTATCTTTTCATGAATACTGTGGGACATGTTAGGAGGATGTGTGCAGCATTTGGTAGCTAGAAGGTGATCTAAAGCCATTCTATTTTGAATCACCATCTTGGCATGTGCATCTAACTATTCAAATCCTAAAGCTATTGTGGTGAAATTCACTATCTCTCCTAACGTCTTGGTATTTCTTCCTATTTAATCTAAAGCCACAGACAACCCATACATGGGTATTGTGGTGGAGAAAAACCTGGAGGAAATTTCACTCCTCCCCTCTTTTGCTCTACTAGGATAATCATCAAAATTCCGTAAGGCAGGAAACAAAATACCCAGGCCCAATGCAGCTGAGGATAGGCTTGTAATTCACAAATCTAATATGCATGAATTCCTTGGGAAAGTTGTTTGAAAAACTTACAGTCTATGGGGAAGGCAATACTCGAAGGCAGATGAGTTAGATACAATGTTCTTTACCATCAAATCACAAACTGTCAGTGCCACCCTAAAAGCTCTCCTCCTGGAGAGGGCGGAGTTTGTATGCACAGCTCAAAACTGGACTCCGCTTCCCTTAGAAATCAAATCTACTCCCTCTCCTTGGAGTTTTCACAAGCTTTTAAAAACGTGTCTCTTCACTAAATCCTAGCTGTATTCTTTATGTTTCCTTGTTTCTTAGCACCTCAACGCCTCAGGGTATTCGTTTGCGCTTTACAAAACTCAAATCAAATCAAATTTACTGTGTCCAACAGGACACGGGGCACTTGTTCCTTGATGCATGCGAATAAATTGATGCTCGGTCTTTGCAAGATGAGTCATGTCTGGTATGTTACAGTTACAAGGGTTACTTAACTTTCCAAGCCCAGGAAAGAAGAAAGGGAGATTCCAGCACTTTCTGGCACAAGCGTAATGAGATGAAAAAGATGCAGGCGAGTGGCATTAAGTCTGCTTTAAGCATGGGCGGAAAATCCGTTACGCTCGCGGATTTTGCGGATTTTCGGTAAATTCGCAATCCGCGAGATTCGCGAATTTCCCGCAAAATCCGCAAATTCGCACGCAGCGGATTTTTTTTCTTTGCGGTGTAAGTTCGCAATTGCGAACATGTAGGTGTGGCGGGCAGCAACAATCTCGCACTCGCGAAATTACAAAAATTGCAATTCCGCACAAGAAATCTACTAGCAAGCAGCATAGACCTTCTGAAAATGATTATTTTTATCAGAATAACTCCTCAGGTTGACATTTGCCTGCACTTTTTTAGATTTGAGGCCTTTTGATTTTCTTTGGAAAACTTTTGGATTAGAAATCAACTTTCTCATATAAGCTTGGTGGGGCATTAAAGTTGCTGCTCTGCAGAAAAACGAGTTTTGCAAAAGTGAAAGCAGGTTCAAAAGTTCAAACTCATCATTAGTAACCGTTCCCTGTAGTGCTTCCTGACAAGGGCCCCTCCAAAGTTCAGTTGCTAGTTGCAACAATTGTTCAGTTGCTAGTTGCAACAATTGTATGACCCTGCTCTGACCCTCACAGCAGGCTCATAGAATAGCTACAAGTAGGCCACAAAGGTCCTGGAAAAAAAAAATGCACTGCAACAGAAAGCAAATTACAGATAAGGATGCAGGTGCCAGACTGGAATTTTAAAACAGTGACACATTAATAAATCAACCCCAAATTAATTCATGTCAGTTGAAGCAGGCAGGTGTGCTTGCTTTTCCCCCCCATAATCTACAGTGATGATGAACCAGAGGGTGGCATGGGTAAAACAGAGGGTGGCAGGGGTGAAACAGAGGGTACTGGGAACCTATGATGATGAACCAGATGTAGAAACAACATAATCGTGACCGTTGCGAGCCGACATGTAAGTTCGCGATTGCGAACTGTTACAAAACCCTCGCGAACTATCAGAAATCCTTGCGAACTGGCAGAAATCCTTGCGAACACACAAAAAAAAAATCCGCAAATTCGCGAGAATTCGCGGATTTTGCGGATTGCGAATTCGCAAATCCGCAAAATTCGCGAACGCGAAATTCGCAAAATTCGCCCATGCTTAGTCTGCTTGCCAATCCGATCAATGGTATTCTATCTCCTGCATCATCAGGCATGTGTCTGCAAACCCAGCAAGAAGAAGATTTGGGGCCAGAAGTAGGTAACTTCCATTTAGCGAGGTCTTAATAGCGGTTATTACCGAATCGCTAAATGGAATGTAGGTAGGAATTGTGAAAATTTTGCGATTCCTTAACATTCCTGAGTAACGAATTGGTAATTCTGATTCGTTATTAAGGAATACCTATCTATTCATTTCTATGGGCTAGGTGGCCCATAGGAATGAATGGGAAGAGATTCACTATTAGAGGTTCGTTATGACCAAATTGTTAATAGCGGGGGGTATTTCAAGGGTGCCAGGGTGTCCAAAGGACACTCTGTTGCACCCCTGAAATGTGCATGTGTCCACATGTGGCACACATACATGCCCTCAGGAGGTGGTGGTAAATAGCGATTTCTTAAGGCTGAGGTGCACTATTTTTAGTGCTACCTACATTGCATTTAAGGAATCGGTATTTCTGATTCCTTAAATGCAAGAGCTAAATAAGGAATTGCTATTTAGCAAATCCTTATTTTGCATGAAGGTTTAAAGTCACCTACATCGCACATGGTTAAATACTGGTCGGTAACGCAGAAATGTAACGAATTTTGGCGTTACTGACCGGTATTTAGCCACCTACATCTGGCCCTTATTTGGTTGCCTGTGATTTGTTTTCTGCAACAACATCTAGGGATTTATATCAGTGAAGCTTTAGCGCAGTTCCCTTTGGGAATAACTCCCTATTCTGCCTCTAGGATGTACCCCACCACCAGCCAGATACTCAGGGAGCTGGAGAAGATAGAAGCCCAAACCCAGGGAAGAATCCGGTATCCAGGATTGGAGGCTGCTTATCGTGGACGGATATTCCAGCTTTTCCTGAATTTCTTTCATATCCTGGATCTGGCCTTCATGTAGACATTTAAGCCCTTACTCCTGCTACTTAATGAATAGAGTCCACTGTGTCACTTATTCTTTGGATCTTTCAGTGGCTTCGGTAGCTTTAATTTTTTTTATATCAAAGGTACTATACTTTAGAAAAGGACTTTTTCCCTTTAACCCTGGAGAGTCCCACAAAGTCCTTGAGGAATTTGCATGTGTATTCACCACATTGTCCTTACACTTGGAGCATTATGACTCCTGGCCCACAAAGGCTCTAGAAGTTTATGGCTAATACAATGTGGTGCGTGGCCTTAGACAAATAGAAAACAACACTCATATTCAATATATAAATATATAAATATATGCCTAGCATTTCTCTTCATGAATATATATGCCTAATACAGTATAATATGAGTACTATTTCACAAAATATAATCTTAAACAGCAAATACATGAGAATCTCTCTTCAGAGGTGTTTTACAGCTGTCTCATTATTTCTCCTGGACTGTAAAACAAAGAGGTGGGAATTACACTTTCTAAGAGTAAATAGAGGATTTTACAGTAAATTGTATTCAAGCACAAGCTCCTGGCTGTTCCAGAACATTAAGGCACAAATAAACAGGCAGTAGTTTCCTTTTGGAAATGTGACAATCCATTGGAAATGCATGAATGCCTTAAACAGCACAAGCACTGTTAGAGAAAAAAATCTATTAGGACTCCAAGAATTCCATTGTTAAGGGCATTGACACCACACTGAGATCACATGTCTTACGCCTGCGTTACTATGGCGACGCAATGGCGGGCAGTGACCGCAGGCCAAAGAATATAATAACTTAAGCCACGTGCAAAGAAAGCGTGCCTGGCAAAACTGCTGCGCATCCGCAGACTAAGGTGGAATGAAGGGAGGACTTTCAAGGGGAGGCATTTTTAGGGGTGGGCGTAACTCGCGTAATTTAGTGCAGTGTAATCACACTGCCAGAATTACCCGAGAATTCCGCAAAAGTGTTCTAAATTATGCAAGAAAGGTAATTCTGTATTTAGCGCTGTTTTTAGTGCAAAAATGCCTCCTCATGGCATAGTACCATCATGGCAACACTCTCTACCCCCAAACACATAGTATGCATGCAAATAAGCACATACCACACAGATTTTGTATTGGGAAAAATACTGCAGGTTTATTACATACAACGTTATGTGATATGGTGGGTTATCTTACGGGCGATCCAAGGGCAGGCAGCATTCTCGCCACGTGCCCGCCTGATGAGCCGAGCAGCACCGTGAGAATGAAATTTGCACTAAGAAATAGCACTAAATGCAGTTGAAGATGAATAGCGACCACGAGTGGCTGCTCACACTTGCTAAATGTGCTCTTGTGGTAGGATTCCTTCTACAAGTTACTCATAATTACACAAGAAGGAACAATTGTGTAATTGTTGGTAATTACGCATTGAATGGTAACACAGAATAGCCAAAATTACTCAGGTTATTCAGGCGAAGTTGAAATCACAACCAGGCCCAGAAATTATAAGAAGAATGTTGTCTGCGTCAACCTTTAGCATGTGTGAGCTGGGCCCTCGCCCGGGGCGCAGGCCTCCATCAGTCTGCCTGCCACTTAGGTCCAAAGAAAATTGTTTAAACACTTTTTCTGGAGGCTGCTGGGGTGCTTGTCTGCATTTTGCCTATTTTTTCATTATATAGATATTTAAATTGGATTAAACTTGGCTTGGCCAGGGAGCCACCTCTGAAGAAAGGCCAGCTCTGCTTAGCTCCGCCCACTATAGTAGCAGGTAGAAGTTACATTATGACATGAGCCAAGTCAGGAGTCTGGCTTGGTTCTTAGAGCTAATTCATAAACTGAGCTTTCAAAAGAATTATTGTGTGAAACCTGCAAGAAAATATGTTTCCATATTTATAATGCTAGAATTAAAACTACAAGTCCCAAAATGCAAAGTACTTCGGTTAAAAGTCATGATTGACTCAAAGCGTCAAGCTGGCAGCTATATTTTGTGCTTTGACATTTACAACCAGCAATCACTGGAATAAAGGAAAATGTACATCAAGCAGAGTCATGCCAAGATAATTTATATATTTTAAAGTCTTGCTTTTTGATTAACAAAGTGAAATATTTGTATTAGCTAACTGCAGCAAGGCAGGTATTTCAGTAGATAACAGTTTTAAGATGCTTACTGGCAATGTTGGACAGTCACACTGACAAATGTTCTTAGGGGCAGACTTACAATAACTGGCGCATCCCTGCATATCAGCAGGGATGCGCCAGTCATTGTGCGCCGCAGCTCCGCCACTCTGGATGTGTCGCATTTAGAATGCGGCGCACCATGGAGCAAAAAGCGGCACATATGCGTGACGCATCTGTGCCGTAAAAGCGATGCATTGCTGGAGTTGCGTGGCAAGTGCGACACAGCTCCAGCAATGCTCTGGGGGGCCCTATCTCCACAATGCTGCGTCAATCCTTACGCCTACTTCAAGCAGGCGCAGAGTTTTGACGCAGCATGGGCTCAAAAGTGACTACGTGAAATCTTGTAGATTTCACTCAGCCACTTTTAAGAGGCGTTCCTGCGCCAGAACGCCCCCCCCTCCTGCAATGGAACGCCTATTCCTGGCACAGGGCTATACAACGTGATGCATCTCCCAGATGCATCACGTTGTAAATACTCCGCACCATTGCGCATCTTTTGCGCTGCCGCTGCGTCACAAAAGTGACACAACGGTGGCGTAAAAGAGGCGCATGGGGCTTGTAAATCTGCCCCTTAGCTTTTAAGTGTCCCTAATTTTTTTGTGTGTTATCAGAGACACACGGAAAGAAGCTAGTGTGTTAAATAGCACCTTATGTGGCGCTATTCGGTTGTTTACAGTAATGGGTCCCATTTATTTCAGTAGTAACATCTACTTTTTAGAACTACAAACATTACCGACCTACCTACCTTTTCAAATAGGAGGGGGGTGGGCACACACTGCCACACACTCCAGCACTCAGTTTGCCCCGATGCGTCATAATAAATGCAGTGCATGATAACACTTTCTTCGGTGTCAGACTTTAGTTTTTCACCCTTGTTGGTGCAGCCACCTACCTTTAACCTGGCTGCACCTGCGGTGGCTTTGAAGAGTGGGCGGGGCCGCGTCGGCCAACTGACGTGCGCTGCACTACAGAGGTAGTGCTCGTGACGGCCGTTGGCCGACAGAAGCACGCAACGGATTAATGGACATGAAGGTGGGCAATTTTTAAAGCATTGTGTGGTAGCACATTGTCATTTACAGACAGCACATTTTTTATTGAAATGGCAATAAATTTGCACAGACATTCATCGGATTTCTGTGAATATTTATCATTTGTGGATCACTGAGTAATCGTCTTGATTTGTTTTGATCCTATTAAAATCTCTATTTACAGCACACTTCAGAATTCCAAAACAAATGTGATTCATTTTTGCGCTCATAACAGCTGGTGCATACAGTTTATTTATAGGTATTTACATATTGTTATGTATTGCAAAAATACATCATCCGACATTGTCACATAATTTACTTTATAAACTCCTCTCACTTCTGCAGGCAGAGAAAGAAAATAAACATCAATCCTCGTGGTAAAAGAATAAACTTGCATTAGACCTCTGTCTTCGAATCATTGCAAATATGTCAAGATTAACACTGAATTAAAAGGAATCTTTATTTATTGCTGGGACTTTCACAACTCACCAAAAATCAGGTTGCCACCCACAGTTTGGGAAACACTGATCTACAGTCTTTTCACACTGAACCATGGTTTTGGGTTGGGGGGGAGGGGCAGGGACTGACCATACCTTGCATCAGGTGTTTCCCAGAGAGGCTGGAAAGGTGGGGGCCAGATTTGCAATGGTAAGGGCCGGTTTTAATACTGGGGGTCGGTTTTCAAGTGGTGCTGCATTATTGGCCCCAATCCAAAAAGTTGCAAAGAAGGGCCCGATTCACAGAACTAACTTAAGACAAAATCCTAAACTTACTACTTTTGGTATTCACAGAAGTTAGGATTTTGTCTTAAATTTGTCTTAAGACAGACTTAAGACAGACTTAAGTTAGGATTTTGTCTTAAGTCTGTCTTAAGACTGTCTTAAGACAAACTTAAGACAAAATCCTAACTTCTGTGAATACCAAAAGTAGTAAGTTTAGGATTTTGTCTTAAGTTAGTTCTGTGAATCGGGCCCAAGTGTTTTCATACTCCCAGGGCCAGGCTGCTCTTCCCCAGGGACTGGTTCGAGAAAATCACAAGGGCTGCTTTAGGTTCCCAGTCTGGCCCTGGGTAAGAAGAATGCAGGAAGGCAATGGGGTTTCTTTCAATCCCATCTGGGCCCCTAAACATGATTCCATTGTCTGTGCAGAGCCAGCACTTTGTTCTCACATGTAGCCAAATGGGGCAAACTCCCCCTTCATTTGCTGTCGTTCATTCCTGCAAAGTTTCCGAGAAATTTGCTGCTCCAGTTCAAGTTTTTCCTTTAAACAGGACTACAAGTCCCAGAATTCAGAGCAAAAACCTGGGCTGCAATAGCACATCACGCATGGACCTGGGAAACATGTTAGATATGCTTGTTAGGACAGGTTAATATGACAGGCTGTTAGTACAGGTTAAGTTGAGTCCACAACTTTTTAAAACTTTAGCATAACTTAAAGATAGGCAAATGCAACTTCATTTTAAGAGCTTTCAACTTTCCCAGTTCAATGTGTGAGTGTGTCTTCCATTCCTGGTATTTTCTGTGAATTTCTGTACTTCTATTACTTTTTTTCAAATGATGTTTAATTCATCATCATCATCATAAAACTATATTCGGCAACAATGTAATAAAACTTTTATTCACAATAGAATGAAATACAGGAAAATGTACATGATCAGAATGTTATAACCAAATATAAACACCCCCCCAAAAAAGATTTGCTTGATTATAAAAGAATGTTCTTCAAATATGAAAGAAGATTACGAAAAATACAGTAAAATCTTGTTCTCAGATTAGTGCCTTATACTTTCTGCAACCTCTAACCTTAGGTAGTTTCAAGAAGCAATGTTCCACTGATTTGATCGCATGTGTTATCAAGGCAACCAAAATACATAATATCAGCTAGATGTGGGAATGAAAAGTGAACTATATGTCTCTTGTGTATAATATAAAGTGCAAAGTGCAGTCAATATCAGAAGCAAAACGTGCAATGGTACAAATATTCTGAAAGATAACTTCATCCAAATTTGTGCCAGCCATATATGCAAGAGCAGAGAAGCACAATTACAATCTTAAAAGAAAGTACAAACAATGAAAAACAAATATTACACATTTTGCAATTGGATCACTCAATTTTCATTTAATAGAATCTATACATTAGTCAGTTCAACCCCACCAATGTGCTTCAAGAGGACCACAGCCAGTCGTGTTCAGCTGCTGTCCCTTCAGTATTTAATTACAATTTTGAGTGAAATCAGGGTGAATCCTATTGGCCGATAAACTGTCAAGGCTCACTAAAACTATTTGTGTACAAAAACCACTCTTCTGTCCACTGTGTAAGCAATGAGGAATAGTTGCCAAGAAGGTAAATCAAGTGTTATATGAGACTAGCTTACCCGTCGCGCGTTGCTGCAATCTCAGAAGAAAGGAAATTTAAGGAAACTTGTTATGATAACATTCAATTTTCATTGTGTCATTTTTATTGAAACTTATTCATTTTAATATGGAAAACATTTTAAAGTGTTGTTTTAATTTTGTTTATTTATTCGAGTGCTTGTGGATACACAGTATTTTTTGTTTATCCGTCTGGTGCGTACACAAATAAATCAGAAGGTTTTCCGACGTGTGAGCTGGCCACATACAGTTGTCCATGTGAGAAGCACGGATTCTCCAAATCTAGTCCACACGCTTGCAGCAATTGTCCTTGTGCTTTGTTGATGGTCATTACAAAAGCGAGTCGCACCGGAAACTGTAAACGTTCAATAGTGGAAAGATTATGAGGGCCCTGGGGAGCCGGGGGGGGGGGCGATATTTAACAATTTTTATTTTTATTTTTTTATTTTTGCCAGAAACCTTCGCGGGAGTGTACTGAACAACTTTTAACAATTTTTTATTTTTTATTTTTTATTTTTTGCCAGAAACCTTCGCGGGAGTGTACTCAACAACTTCCAAAAGTTTCATGGCGATTGGATGAATGGTGTAGTAAAGCATGAAGGACAGACAGACATACTTTCGTTTTTATATATATAGAATAACTTTTCGCCTTATGGTCCACATTCTTCCTAGGAATTTGTCAATGGAGCAAGCTTAAGATGGTCTAGGGTCTGATCTTAATATTCTTAAGGCCATTGCAGAATTACGTGTGCCAATCTGGGCACAAACTGGTTTGATCCAAGTGAGTCTCTGGAGTGTAGACTGTACAAGTAAATAATGCATGATCTACAGTTTCACTGTAAGAATTACAGACTGGACATACCAGAGCAAGTATTGATAAAGTTGTCCATTTGGCCGTAAAAATATTAAGTGGCAATGATCCTATCCAAAGTTATATATATAATTTTCTATCTATTGGATCAGTAATAAGGTCACAATAATGCTCAAGGGTACTGATAGACTTGAATTAGGAGAATACAATATGCCCTTGTTGGTGATAGAAGCATCATTCTGTCCTATCCATGCCCAATAAAGTTTTTTATTTTCTCTTTGGGCCCGATTCACAGAACTAACAAGACAAAATCCTAAACCTTCTACTTTTGGTATTCACAGAAGTTCGGATTTTGTCTTAAGTTTGTCTTAAGTCCGTTAAGACAAACTTAAGACAAAATGCTAACTTCTGTGAATACCAAAAGTAGTAAGTTTAGGATTTTGTCTTAAGTTAGTTCTGTGAATTGGGCCCTTTGGGAGGGAGGCGCTCAGTGGTCATAGTGGTACCCGATAGCCCATCAAAACCCAGAGACTGCCTCAATTTCTTAGTATTATTGAGCCAGTCTCTTTAATAAAACCTGTCCTGCTTGACTACTCCTGCATAAGCAGCTAGTTCTGGTGTGGCTCTCAGCGTCCTCCAAAACAAGGCCTGTCTAAATCTTGCGCTGTCTAGAATCAGTGTCCTCCCCATCAGGGGCGGCTCCACAATTTGTGCGCAGCAGCTTGGCCCCACAAGCCCCAGAGCTGAAAAATAAACCGGTGATATTGTTTATTTATTACCGTTTTTATTTTTCAGCAACCCCTCCTGAACTAAGTGTCTGGACGGGGCAGGGCCAGCGCTGCCAAGTGGCAGCAGCAGAGCTAAGTACTTTAACCCCTTGCATGCAGGGCAGATTCCCCGGCTGTGCTGGGGGGAGGGTGGCACGCTCAGCTCCCCAGTGCTCATGACGAGCTCAGCTCGTCATGAGCCACGGTGCTCGTGTACTTATGACGAGCTGAGCTCGTCATGACCACACCCATTCCTGTAGAACGCACGCACAGCAGGGGAATTAGCCCAGCGTGCAAGCGTTCCAACTGTCATGACGAGCTCAGCTCGTCATGAGCACACGAGCACCGTGGCTCATGACGAGCTCAGCTCGTCATGAGCGTCGAAGGTGTTAGAATGCACATGACTCTTTGACCAGTTGTCTTGTGACGGCCAGCTAGATATGCGCATTTTAAAGTTCTCCAACCAAGATGTCTTAGACAGCTGGGTTAGAGAGAGCAGGCCACCAGTGCTTTTAGGAGCGCTGAGAGAGGCTGCTCTACCCAATCCTGGTGCTGCTTTCATGCTGTGAGAGCAGCGCCAGGATTGGGTAGTGAAGTTTCCTGCATTAGGAGATTCTTGGAAGACACCCGAGGGAGGATGACATTGGGCTGCCTGCAAACGTAACTGAATTTGTATTTTTTTTTTAACTGTGCCCCTCCACCTCACCACCCTCGGTACAAGCCAGCCGTCCCTGCTCCCCTTGACATGTTTTTGCCGGTATATTGGTGTACTGGAGGGGAGGGAAACTAGATTTCTTAGAAACTTATTTTTAGATCTGGTCAAGTCTGCTGAGTTTTGGGAGCTCCAGAGTTCTGCGGCATAGAGGGCAGTACTTAGTTTTCGAGTCACAGCGCTGCGGGGCTGGACCCACTAACCTACTATGTGACCCGCTGTGTTCTTTCATTATGGTGCCCATGCCTTGTTTGTGTTTTAGGGCCATTTTATCAACATGCATTTTCCATGACATTTTAGATGTTAACTTGATTCCTAGATGGTAATGTTTAATTAGAACTGGAAATTCCATCATGCAGGAAAAAAAAACTGGCCTAGATTAGATGGTTAGCATGGAACTAGGAAACTTCAGAGCTTTTAAACAACGCAACAAACCGGGGGTCTAAAGGCCAATATTATGGCAGGCTTATTACACTTTCACAGAAGTAAAGTGGTGCCCAAGTCTAGAAAATGCTGGGGGTCGCGTAACTAGTAAGTTAAGAGCTTTGCAAGAGTAGTTTTTACAGCACTGTTGCAACTACTTAGTGATAGAGTGTGAGTAGCGATTACAGGACGTGTGTAAAAAGCTTTCAATAAACTCTGCACTTCAAGTTTACTTTTTTTTTTTTAAATAAGTAACGCCGAATAGCACACTCCCTAGGTTTCTAAGGGGCATATTCGCCGCTTTAGCGGGAATTTTACCCGCTAAAGCGGCGATAATTGTATCGCCCTATTACCTAGCTGTCGCTAACACCAGTTAGCGACAGCTAGTAGGAGATAGCAGGCATTTAGGGGCCCACTATGCATGTCAGCGATAATTATCGCTAATGACATGCAAAGTGGGCGTGCCAAGATGTTAGCGACTGGAAACAGTTGCTAACATCGCTATCCCCTATTACCAACTTTTGGAAATAATCGTGCTAAGCGCGATTATCTCCACAAGCTAACGCCTGCCGAGAGCTGTTCTTAGCCATGTTATCCAATGGGAGGTGGATAACATGGCTAAGAGCATTTGCTCGGTAATGCATGAATATCGCTGACATTTCAGCGATATTCATGAATTTCGGCCGATTTTTATCGCTTAGGAGATAAACCTTGATAATATCAAGGATCCTAAGCGATAAAAATAGGCGAAGATCGGCGATATTATTTTGCCCGCTAACCAGGCTTAGCGATAATTATCGCTATAGCTTGGTAATATGCCCCAAAATTCGGTGTAAAATAGATGTTACAATAAACCTAGGTGAGGCAATATAACAAATTCAGCAAGCTGGTGTAGTTTTAAGCTGCCACATTCTACAAAATATTGTAGAATGTAAAAAAAAATAAAAAGCCTTGTTAGACGGACACTTTTTCTTTAAGGGGCAGGGTCAGCAGTGCTTTAAATGGGCCGGTACTGTCGGGTACTGAGTACCGCCATTTTTTTATTTTGAGAGGGAGAGTACCTGCACTTCTCAAGAAAGGCGTAATATTTTTAATTGGAGAGTATCGGCACTTCTCAGAACCAAGCAGGTACTCTGGTACAGAGTACTTGCACTTCTGTTTTTCCATTTCAAGCACTTGAGGTCAGCGTCAGTAGCGTCACACTTGAGGTACCCTTACCGTTGACCTTCTCTCCATCGCGCCCTTAC
The DNA here is from genome assembly GCF_964263255.1 of Lissotriton vulgaris. Classification (NCBI taxonomy): domain Eukaryota; kingdom Metazoa; phylum Chordata; class Amphibia; order Caudata; family Salamandridae; genus Lissotriton; species Lissotriton vulgaris. Next base: position 47,587 of record NW_028241704.1, on the reverse strand, counting down.
ACTCCTACACTCCACGGTCCATTACACACTTCTCCAAGGAGTAGCTCATGAGTGACCGGCAGATCTCCCTCTAACACTGAGAGTGTTATTCACTCTCTCTGTTTTGTAAATCATTAAAAACTTGGGAGCAGATTTACAAGCCCCTTGCAACACTTTTACGCCGCTGTTGTGTCATTTTGGGTACGCAGTGGCGTCGAAAACAATGCACCACGCTGCGACACATTTACAATGTGACACATCTAGTGAGATGACACATTGTAAAGCCCTACACCGCATTATACCTGCGTCAGGTATAATGTATGCAGTACGGGCGTTCCGACGCAAGAAAGCCCCGTAAAAGTGATGCAGTGAAATCTACAAGTTTTCACCTTGTCACTTCTACGACTCCACTGCGTCAAAACCTTACGCCTCCTTGAAGTAGGTATAAGGAGTGAACCACCACAATAGTAATAGGCATTCCTGAGCACTGCTGGAGCTGCGTCGTGCTTGCAACACAACTCCAGCAATGCATTACTTTTACGCCAACAGATGCGTGACGCATCTGTCAATCCTTGCGCCACAGTGTGCCGCATTGTAAATGCGATGCATCCATGGTGGCGCAAGTTTTTTTTGCTGGACGCAATTGAACTGACACATCTCTGCTAATAGGGAGAGATTCGTCCGTTCTTGTAAATCTGCCCCTAGGCTGTTTCAACCTTCGAAACTTTCCTAAACTCTGCATCTCTCTTCTATAGCACCCTGGTCTTACCCATATACCTTAATGAGCCGAGTGCTGGAAAACTTTTTTTACTTTGCATGCGCTTCACAAAATATGCATAATTATAAATAATTATACTCTTCAGAAACAGGTTCAGTAGCTCTCCTGTGTTCAGCTCCTCTACTAAATTAAAAGCTTTTGCCTGACTGAACAATATATGCATCTCAAAACTAAAAAGCAAGTGTTCAAGCCCTTCTGTGTGTATTTTCATAACGCATAAGCTGATTTTTGGAGAAAAATGGTTCAATTTGCACAATATATTTGAAGCATATATTTGAGGTAACAAATGTGCATCACTGTGAAAACATATTTCAAAAATTATTGCCTTGGTGCCAGGGGTATTGCAGCTATGGCCTTTAAGTATTACCCCCATTCAGACAGTCCAAATTGATGAAGCATTTTCACTTTACTGCTGACAGCCCTGCCTGCTGCGCTGAAGTGATTGATCACTGTTGGTCCTCATGCATAGAGTGATGTGATCATGATTACTCCAATAATCATATTAGTTGCTCACAGTGGTTTTCTTTGAACATAAGTAGCTCTTATAACAGAAAAGGCTGGGGACCCTTGGATTCACGGAGGAAATCAGAACAAGGCCTGGGGTGCTGGACAACACACCGCACCCCAGTGCTTAATTTGCTAAAGTTTAAGGGCCAGGGCTCTTGTCAGGAGCCCACTGCATCTTACACCACACATTGCCCTCTGCCAGGACTGCCAAAACAAAACTATTAACTATCACACTCCTATAAGTGTGACAAGTCAGACTATTGCGCGCCCCCAAAGCTGTAAGAATGGTTTGACTAGCAGGTAGTAGTCCTTTTTAATGTGTACTAAATTAATGTTTACCTCTTGTTGTGGTCATCTCTAAATTATCCAGACAGTATCACCTTGTGGCAGACTGTCACAAGTACCGGTGTTGACAATTAAATGCCGGTATCAAGCACCTGAAACGACCGGCTCAAATTAAGCACGGCTGCACCATCCACACCCCTGCCAGCAGCTAAGGTCAGACTGTTTGTGTAGTCCATTGGGCATTTCCTTAGTGGGCTGGGGCCATTTGAGTCCAGATTTTGAAAGTAGAGGATGCACTTCTAGCATCTGTGGCACTTTCTGCCCCTCCCACCTATAATTTTAGCAGACAAGAGAGAGGGAGAACGGAAGAGAGTGATGATGCGAAAAGGGCAACCTTGGACGTTTTGCCAGGACTGTTTTGATTCCCAGTCTGGTCCAGACTGCAGCGCCTCACCCCAGCAACACCCCCGCCCTCCTTATTTGCTGAAACATGTAGTGGGACAGAGAGGGGACTGGAAAGATGAGAAAGAGAGGAGAGAGCAAAGAGAGAAAAGGAAGGGACAGGAATAGATAGAAGAGAGCAGTGAAGAAGAAGAGAACACAAGGGGAGATAGGTCACAGGTGAGAGCGAAGAAGAACAGCAGGTGAGAGAAGAGATCCAGTGTAGAGATGGAGGGGAGAGAGACAGGAATGAGTGAACAGGAGGGATAGAGAGCAAGAAGAGGGATCATGAGGGACAGAGAGAGAGAGAAGATGACCCCAGAGAGGACTGGCTCGTGTTGGGCTCATTAATATAAAATGACTTAGAGCCAAGCTAGAGCCAGGCATCTGCCTTGAGCCAAGCTCAGGTCTTGATTGGCCCACTCAGCTCCAGTAGTAGGGGCGTAACTTTCCAATGAACCTTTGTTAATGCAGCTGAGAGAATGATATCTGTCCCCTGGGTGGAAAGTAAATTCACCTTTGTGAGAAATTAGGTTGTTGGTTGACAGGGATGTGGGCCCTGGTCGAATAGCTACCAGGGTAAGGCACAAGCGAACCCCAAATTATCCTGTGCTCACCCTCTGGTAGCTTCGCACAGAACAGTCAGGCTTAACTTAGAGGAAATGTATAAAGTATTTGTGCAACACTTCAAACACTGATAAAGTAAAAAACACCAAGTTAGAAGGATAGAGCAACATGTTATAAATAAAACAATTCTATAATTAAAATGATCCAATCAGTAGAACCGAAGTTATGAATTTTTAAAGATTTTTTTATCAAAGTAGTTTCACACTTCCAGGCCAACGGCGATGGAGCATGGGTCGGATACAGTCACCACATTTGCCCGCTGAAGTTTTACCTTCTCAAGTTTGTGCCAAGAGTCCAGTTCATGTTGAAGAGGACTGCGGGGAGCAGGGAGAACGTCACAGAAGTGCATTCGCAATCTGCACAATGACGTCCACCTCTCAGATGCTGCAGTGGTTCTGTGGCTTGGCGTCTACGTGGACAGGGGCCCCACCTCTGAGCAGCAGAGCAGAGAGTTAAGCATGAGCTTCAATCCTGAGGATACAGCTGAGATTTGTGTACTCATTCCAGCCCTCTGGGAATTCTCCTATCTAAGTCCAAGCTCCACCAGACAAATTCCTCTCACACTAACTTTCCAGCCTACCTCTCCATCACCCAGCTATGCACACCATTCAACGAGCAAAACGCACTGCAGATAAAGTAATGCCCACACCACCTCTGGATTCAGATTTCTTTACCAGCAAGGGAAAATGCTGATTGCCCCTAATCACCCCAGCTGGAATAATTGACATTACAACTGAGTGCTATTGTGAGCTGATTCCAAAGCCTGTACCTCAAGTGCAAAAACAGATACGAGTTGCTCGCCGGTGGGAGGGAAGTGGCCAATAACTGGGACTCCAATGTGGTGGTAGAGTAGGTGCTCCTCCCCTCAACACTTCTGTAAACTGTATTAGGGACAGGGTGCGCCTGAAGGATAGAGGACTTCTAAGCAAATCTCAAAGACACTCAAAATTACTTTGGGTTAGGAAGCAACCCATTCAACGATGCAGCCTTCGCATCATGCCTGCATCAAGTGCTTCATGGGATGAAAGAGTAGGCTGCAGTCCTGAATTCTGATCTTGTGATGGTCCTGGGGTGAGTTGACTGAAGATCGTATCATGTAAAATTGTGGCTGCATGTGGCCACCTCGTACAAAAAAGGACATCTAAGAGAGAGATAGTCTAGGCTGGACTCTTGGGCCCACCTCAAATCAATGTCTTAGCCAAGGTGGTCAGCATGAATCCCTTCATCAGGTGGAGGTGGTGAGAGAGGAAGTGATGACACATCTATACTACTGCAGCATCAACTGACTACACGAGACGTTAGCGCGCAAGCAAAATCACTTGGCGAGCAGCGCCGAGCTGAGCAGGGGGTCTGGCTCGGTCAGCAGTTGTGCCAACACATGAGCTAAACCATCGAAAGAATTGTTATCTAAATAACATAACGGCTTTTCTAGCATTTGACAAAGTTTCTATTTAGAAAGTAGATCATCTAACCTAATTGAGCGAGTTTTAGAAAAATGTATATTTCTAAAATAGTCCCAGACAGTGAACTGAGTTTTCTGCATTCCGCGGAGCACGCTGAGTTCTGAAAAACTCCACTCCGCAAAGCAGAGAGGAGTTTTTTCCTTGCTTGCCAACTTTAAATTGGAGAGAACGAGCAAGGAAACTCCAATGCTAGACCACATCCCAGTGAGATTTCAAAACGTAGGTGGTCATGGATAGTCACAACCACTTGTGTTGAAAAACCATCTGTTCGTGTTGAGGACGCTGCCGCTTGAGTAGAAAATGTACTCGAGAGGTAGAATGAAGCAGCTTTCTTTTGTGCTGCGCCTGATGTAGCTCGCGCTGATTTTCTGCATGGGACAAACACTTGGCGCTAAAAATCCTCATAGCGCAGCAGATTTTTTTGTCACTTCGTGCAACTCTGCGATCTCTCGCCAGGCCTATTCTAAACATAAAAAAGATTCTAGACTCTAGTAAGAAAGCGCCCCCCCCCAGAACGCCCTGACATTGTTGGCATGAGTGATTCTTGTGGGAAGAATTTTGGGCCATATTATCAAGCTCAATATTGCCACTTTAGAGGCCGTTTTCGGCCAAAAAGCGGCAATTAAAATATCTCACTATTGGAGGCGCGGCTTGCGCGCCGCACGGGATGGCGGCGTGACAGTGGAGCTCCTTTGCCGGCTCCCGTTCCTGACACTCTAACGTCGTAACATCGGGTACTTTTGTCCTTCTAGGCCAAATTTCTCTGCCTCAAGATGAGGCGAGCCTCCCACAATGCTTTTCTTATTCTTTTTGAGCCCAAATGAGTCATTTATTTGACGCGACTTGGCTCTTTCGTTCCGGCCGCCATTTTGATTTTTCCTGCTCAAGTCCTGATTATTTCCAACGCAATGCCTCCTTTATTTCCATTTTTCTCACCATGACTGCTGCCTGAATTGTTCTCTCTACGAAGGATATCTCTGGGGACTGGCTTCATTCTTCATATCAGATGCCATTCTGTGAGTTTTGTTTTCAACATGTACCCTCTTCGCCTCAGACCTGAGAGCCGCCATTTTAGCTCATGAGAGACAGCTACAATTTTGTCAGTAATTTGAGGCTTATAGCTTGTTGCTTATTTTTTTTTCTTTGATACAAGTGTGGCCTTTTTAACTCCTCCTCTGCTGATACTTATAGTCTGACTTTTTTTGCCTTATCTGCGTCTTTGAGAGCCTGGTTCCCTCTTCCACAGCACTTCATTGCACCTCTATGGGGAAATTGCAGAACCTTAAACTCTCTACTAATACTAAACCTCCTACTTGTTGGGATCAGATTCGGCTCTTCCCGACATGGAGGAGGTTCCTTCGCAGAAATTCTACTCTTCGTCTGGCACAATTCCTAAATTGCCCTCCTCCAGTAAGCTCCCAACAACAGTGTCTACCAAACGCCAAAGAAGTACCCTCCTTCACCAGGTACTTCTTCGGCTTCTGCTTCGAAGGATTTGATCCTTGAGGACATTCGTGCCCTCAAACCCTTCATGGAGGAGACCACTAAGACTTAACAATTTTTGCACGATAAATGGTCCACATTGGAATCCCGTGTGCCTATTGTGGAACAATCGACGGAATCCCTTCAGGCCTCATGTTCTTGGATTACTTCTATGGAGACGGATATATCTTCTCTCAAAAGGCAGGCAGAGGATTTGGGAAATCGAAATCGAAGAAATAACCTTTGCCTTTATGGTTTTCCGGAGCATATTGAAGGATCAAATCCCACTGTTTTCTTTCAATCCTTTCTTCCAAAAATATTGAACTTACCTGCCTCAGTTACCCTCAACATTCAAAGGGCGCATAGACTTCGACCTAAAGTATCTAACAAACCCCGAGTTGTCATTATGCTGTTTCTACAATACACTGACCTTCTACAAGTTCTGTCAGCCGCTAAATCTAAAAAGCAAATAATGTGGGAAGGACATCGCTTATTCCTATCGCAGGATGTGGCTAAAACAACAGCTGATCGCCGGTAAAAGTTTTTAGAACTACGTGCTCTTAATGCTAGATTTGGATTGCTTCATCCCTGCCTCTTCAAAGTTACTTATAAGGACAAGACTACGACATTTGAGGATCCAGTGGCTTTACAAGAGTTCCTTCGTCATCATGAACCTGATGTCATGGACACCTCAAGAATTGTTTAATTTGTTATCTGTGTCTTTAGTTTTTTAGTTGTTTCTCATCATTTTTCTCATCTTGCTTCTTCCATTAGGTGTTCCTTTATACTCTTTGTAGGAAGGTGGATATCTGACTATGGTTACCCCCAAACTTTTTGCCTGGTGTTTAGCTGGTTTTTGACTTAGTTGGCCTGGGATCCTGCTATTCAGGGCCCCAGGCTGATTGCTCTCTCCTTAAAATGGACTCCATGTACCTTAGGTGCATAACACAATTGGGACTGGTTCACCTTATGAGCCCCTGTAATAGTGCACCCTAGGTGCCCAGGGCATAGGTGTATCCAAGGCCTACCAGGGGCTGCAGCACGTATTGTGCCACCCCTGGCCTGGCCTCCATATTTGACACAACTGGCTGATCACTCAGCTGGGGTAAGTCGGTGTAACCACCTCTTACTTAGGCGCAGTATGTCTGTGCCTAACCCTAAACTGGACACATATGTTCCTATCAGCCACTCCTATGGAAGGCCTCATCAATCTTGGAGGCAGAGTGCTTGGAAATATGTGAGATGGTGCTCTGGCATGAGCTGAGCCTGTCTGCAGCTGTCGGGAACAACTCCCTAAGCTGTTCCGGGATATTGCCATACCATATACTCTTAAGTGCATTATAATCCTCGCGGTTAAATGCTATCTTTGGTTTGGCTTTATCAAAACATGTCGAGTAAGGTGTCATACGAATTGGAATACTATCCCCTCGCCAATTCTGGCGACGGGGATAGCATTCCACCCTTCTAGAGGGACACGACATGTGTGTAGCCTTAACCCCGGTTAAAGTTAAACAGAGCCTCAGCTTCACAAAATGGACGCTGCCACCACAGACACAAGTCTGGCCTCCTGCTGCTGACCGAAACTCGGCAGATGGTGGCCTGGACAAAGGGTTTCCTGCCTTGGGAGGTGCGAGCACCACCCCAGACAGGATTCTGTGTATTGGGTAGGACAGGGCTGAATGGAATCAGACATGCCCGGGGCACACAAGGTGTCCCCGTGCATAGGCCAGTCCAAACCGGTTCTGGGGCCTTCCAGCCCCAGTCCTGGCGCGGAGCTGGACAAAGGAAAGGGGGTGTAACCGCCCCCCTTCCTGGTTCCTCCCAGAGGAGGGACCTAGTAGGTGATCCACCCCCTAGATTGGGAATAAGAGGGGGAGCAGTGCCATTGCACAGCAGATCATCCCGAAATCAACTTTAAACAAGAAGAAGACTGGACTTCGACATTCTGCTGCACAGAAGACTGAAGAGAATCTCCCTTGTGGCCAAGGAGTGACCACCCTGTGAACACAGGTACCAACCAGCAACTCGACATCTGCTTTGCCGCCGCCTCCCGCCGGAGACCGAGCCCAGAGCCCGACAAGAACCAGACTCCCAGACCTCTCAGAGCCCGATCCACAGTCCCTGCGAAGAAGGAACCCGTGGAGGCACCGAGTGACGTGGGACCGGACCTCTTGAAAGACACCCGAAAAGCTGACTGCGCAGCTTCTGAGGCATCCTCGACGTTGTGCTTTGGGGATTGAGAACCCCCACCACTGAGCAGCCCTTGCACCGAAGATCAGCCCTCCAGCATCTCCACGATCTGCGTGGGGCCCTTTTGCATTGTGCCACTTGATGCGCCATCCCGGCCACTAGCCACGTGGTCAGCGGCCATCTTGGCGACGAACCCGAAGATTTAAACAGCAGGTCTGGTTGCTCCAGACCTACCCAAGCTCCTGTGAAAAGGAGCACCCACTCTGACCTTGCTGGTCCGAGTGAACAGCATCTTTCAACTTCTGCGTGGCTTGCATTTGCCAAGGCCTGTTTGCTCCGATCAGGTCGCCGACACCGCCAACAGCGAGAAGCCTACGTGGGACAGCTCGTGACCGACTCCTGGACGTTCTCGACCCCGGGTATCCACGTGGCTGCAGAAAGAAGCTACCCGACAACGCCTGTTTGCACCCGACATCGCCTGGTTCCAATCTGGTTCCACGGTAGTCACTGGCTAGTGACTTTGAACACTGTCCCCTCTGCTTTCAGGTCTTCACATCTTCAGATCCACCCTTGGATCCACCGGAACTCTTCTCATCGAGCCGCCTGCAGCATCTTCAGCTCCAAGCACCATCGACCAGCGTGACGAAACCCGACACAACTTCGACCCTGTGCACCCGCTTCCTGTGGGTGAGGTAACTCAGCTCCGCCGGTGCTCCTGCACTGGTACACATCCCAAGGGCCTGTGTTTTAAGTTTCAACTCCGTAGGTCACTCGGAAGGTTCCTAACTTTCTAACTTTGTGCTTTTTACGCACCATAGACTTTGTATTGAGAAGTGCGTGCACTTTGAACACTGCACCCGAGTCCCGTGGGCCTTTCCCGACTTAGTTAACTCCAGTCCCGAATAGCTCCAGCGATTCCCAAGGCCCTAGGCCTCTTCACTTTCCTATTGGTATCTCTTATACCACTTTCTTAGTATATGGTTTAGGTGGCCCCTAGGGCTCATCCATATTGTGCAACTTTTGTGTATTTTAAACTGTCTTGTGATTTAACGCTTGTGCTTCTGTGCTCATAAAGAGTCCAGGGGATTTTAATAGTTAATAAATCAATATATATTTTCAATATATATCTGTGTGGTGTCCCTTTCATTTGGTATTCAAGGGGGTTGTGTATGGTATAACAGCTGGCTTCACATGCCTTTCAGAGTTTAGCCTAAGACTGCTTTGTCCACGTTACCACTAGGATAACTGGTCTACAAGGTTGAATTACAACCATCATCATAAGGGTTGCTTGGCATGGTACAAAGTGATCACTAGAACTAGTGAGCATTATATACCAGGCCAACTTCTCACATTGGTGAGCAGCGGATTGGGATCTGAGCTTGCTGTTGTTTTACCATTACAATCTTTGAGATTATCATCTGAAAGATCACACAGGTACCTGCTAGGTACATATAAAACAAGACTAGTATACTTAAGTTCTACTGAACTTAGTTGTTGTAGAGCAAAGGGAGTAGCACACCCTAGCTACAACTACTAGATAGGTTTAGTAGGTAAACACCAGTGTAGGTAGATTGCAACACATCCACCCACACTAGAGCAATGTCTGGAACAGAGGGGTCCAGTGGACTTACTCCTGTTGAGAGTGACCCTCCAAGGGCACCATCCCAGTTTGCTATTTTTCCCTTTAAGGAATTAAGACAGCTTTGTGTCTTAAGGGGTCTGAAGACAGGGCCTTCCCCTACTACAGACCACCTAAGAGAGCTCTTGGATCAGTCTGAAGCTCTAAAGACCTCTAAAGCAAACCCCACAGGGAATGCTGAAGGAGGCCATCCTTCAGAGGATGACACTGTAGACACCCCTGCCCCTATCATCCTAGTAGACGAGGAAGCCTCCACCACTGGAGCTCCTCAAGTAGATGTAGAGGAAGAGGAAGAAGAAGAGGAGGAGGAGGTGGAAAGCAGTGAGTCAGATGATGACAGAGATAGTCAGGTGCTGGTCAGTAGACTGAACCAGGCTAACTTAAGCTTACTTGGGAATGAATCAGGTAACAACCCATTCAGACCCCCAGGTGGACTTAACCAGGGGCATAGGAGGAGGAGGAATCACTCAGGTGAATCCAATACCTCCCATGTCTCTAGAGGCTCTCATGGTCACTCCAGAAGGGAGATGACTAGCCCTCAGAGAAGGGAACATGAGGCCAAGATGAGAGAGGCTGAGCTTAGGATCCAGAGGCAAGAGTTAGAGGTTGCCCTGGCCAAGGAGAAACTTGCTAGAGCAAGACAGCCTAGAGAGAGTGGATTAGGATCCACTGGTGGCAGCACTATCCAGAAGGATAAAGACAGGTCTTTTGATAATAGAAACCTGAGTAAGATTGTGCCCCCCTACAAAGCTGGGGATGATATCCATAAATGGATTACTGCAATGGAGAGAGCCTGCAGAGTACAGCAGATCCCTCAGGAGCAGTGGGCAGCAATCTTGTGGCTCTCCTTTGAAGGTAGAGGCAGAGACAGACTCCTCACAGTTAGTGATGAGGATTCTAGAAACTACATGGTCCTGAAGAGTGCTCTGATTGATGGGTTAGGCTTAACCACTGAACAGTACAGGTTAATGTTCAGAGATACCCAGAAGACACAGACTCAGGACTGGTCTGAATTTGTTGAGTGTGCCACTAAGGCTCTGGAGGGCTGGTTGCTGGGAAGTAAGGTTACTGACTATACAGGATTGTATAATTTAATTATGAGAGAGCAAATCTTAAGTAATTGTCAAAATCAGCTTCTACATCAGCACCTGGTTGACTCTGATCTGACCTCCCCACAAGAATTGGGTAGGAGGGCAGACAAATGGGTCAGAACCAGGATCAGGCCTAAGAACCAGGGTGGTGACCAAAAGAAAGAGACTACCAAGCCTCAAGAGAAGGGTGGGGATAAAAGTAAGGAAAAGACTTCCCCAGGGCCCCAAAACTCCAAGAATGGGGGTGGGTCCCAAGACACTTCTACATCCCAGAAAAAGCCTTATTGTCATACCTGTAAACAGGTGGGGCATTACAAAACAGATAGCTGTTGTCCCAAGAATGGCAATAAGGAGAATATACCTCCAGGTAAGGCTCCAACACCTCCTGTCACTGTTAGCAGTGGTCCCCCAGGTGGTGGGAGCACCCCCAAGAATTTGGGTGGGTTTACTTTTGGAGGACAGGTGGACTCTGGCCTATCCAGGTCCCCTAACTCAGATACTCTTGTCTATGAGACTGGCATGGGGTTTGCCAATTTCACAGCTTGCCCAAACACTTTGAGCAAGTATAGACAGGAGCCCCTCATCAATGGCTTGAAAGTAGAGGCCTTCAGAGACACAGGGGCTAGCATCACCATGGTGGCTGAATGTCTAGTCCCCTCAAGGCAACTTTTACCTGATGCCAGATATCAGGTGACAAACATTGATGGCATAGAAACCAATCATCCCATGGCAGTAGTCAATCTTAGCTGGGGAGGTGTCACTGGCCCAAAGAGAGTGGCAGTGTCAGCAAACTTGCCTGTAGATTGCCTACTGGGTAATGATTTGGAAATCTCAGCCTGGGCTGAGGTTGAACAGCAAACCCATTCTAGAATGGTAAATCTCCATGGAAAGGTTAGTGGGGCTGTAATGGCTACAGCCCCAATTCAAGATGTCCTTCCTGAAAAGGTTGGGAGGGCTGAGCAAACCTCAGCCCCATCTTTAGATAACTTCCCTCCTGAAAAGAGTAGCAGGGCTGTACTAGTAACAGCCCATACCCAAACTGAGTCTCCTCCTGAAAAGGTTGGTGGGGCTGTGATGGCCACAGCCCAAACTCAAACTGATACATGGGTAGTGAAGCCTGAAATGATGGATCACTCCACCCAAACAGAGAGCATTGAGGAGGAAGAGAAATCTCCCTCCCACCAGACTTTAGGAAAGGATCAGCCTCCTCAGGGAACTGATCTTACCCCTGATGAAGGAACTGTCCCAGAGGTTGTTAGGCCTGGCCTGACAGAGCCTCTGATGGCAGTGGACCCTTCTCAGGAGGGACCCAGTCTGGAGCAGGTAACCTGCCCCTCTCTACCTTGCCTTACTCAGCCCAGGGCTGCAGAGGACAAGAAGGACAGTGAGACCCAAAGGGCCCCCTGTCAAATAAAGCACCCCCATCAACAGATTAGGGGCACCGAAACTAGTAGCCCTAGTGAGGTGAAAACTTTAAAAACTCCTGAGGGATCCCCCTTAAAAGTAGTTAGGGACCTCCCCCAGATGGATATTGTTGGGCACAGCCAAACCTGGGACCAAAAGGCCCCAAACCTGACCTGTCCCTCCAGTAAGCCAAACAGAGGGACCCAGCCTCCAGCTTTAGGTAGCCAGAGGTTGACCCTGAGAGCACAGTGCAACTCAGTCAGAGAAAGAAAGGCACACATGGTGGAGAGTGATTGGAGGAAGCTGAGCCCTACAGAGGAAACTCACTTCAGTACTCCATCCCAACACCAGCCTTTGACTTTGCAAAGACACACCACAGGTAGAGATTCCCTATGGTGGAGACCCTCAGATACCCTTAGGGTGAGGGATTGCTTAGTGGACCATGAGACAGGGGGTTACCAAGCCAGAGCTGGTACTTCCTTATATGGCCACTTAGGCAATATAGGCTTACCTGGTCAAGGATAGCCTTATCTCCTTTCGTTTGGGGGGGGGGGTTATGTAGGAAGGTGGATATCTGACTATGGTTACCCCCAAACTTTTTGCCTGGTGTTTAGCTGGTTTTTGACTTAGTTGGCCTGGGATCCTGCTATTCAGGGCCCCAGGCTGATTGCTCTCTCCTTAAAATGGACTCCATGTACCTTAGGTGCATAACACAATTGGGACTGGTTCACCTTATGAGCCCCTGTAATAGTGCACCCTAGGTGCCCAGGGCATAGGTGTATCCAAGGCCTACCAGGGGCTGCAGCACGCATTGTGCCACCCCTGGCCTGGCCTCCATATTTGACACAACTGGCTGATCACTCAGCTGGGGTAAGTCGGTGTAACCACCTCTTACTTAGGCGCAGTATGTCTGTGCCTAACCCTAAACTGGACACATATGTTCCTATCAGCCACTCCTATGGAAGGCCTCATCAATCTTGGAGGCAGAGTGCTTGGAAATATGTGAGATGGTGCTCTGGCATGAGCTGAGCCTGTCTGCAGCTGTCGGGAACAACTCCCTAAGCTGTTCCGGGATATTGCCATACCATATACTCTTAAGTGCATTATAATCCTCGCGGTTAAATGCTATCTTTGGTTTGGCTTTATCAAAACATGTCGAGTAAGGTGTCATACGAATTGGAATACTATCCCCTCGCCAATTCTGGCGACGGGGATAGCATTCCACCCTTCTAGAGGGACACGACATGTGTGTAGCCTTAACCCCGGTTAAAGTTAAACAGAGCCTCAGCTTCACAAAATGGACGCTGCCACCACAGACACAAGTCTGGCCTCCTGCTGCTGACCGAAACTCGGCAGATGGTGGCCTGGACAAAGGGTTTCCTGCCTTGGGAGGTGCGAGCACCACCCCAGACAGGATTTTGTGTATTGGGTAGGACAGGGCTGAATGGAATCAGACATGCCCGGGGCACACAAGGTGTCCCCGTGCATAGGCCAGTCCAAACCGGTTCTGGGGCCTTCCAGCCCCAGTCCTGGCGCGGAGCTGGACAAAGGAAAGGGGGTGTAACCGCCCCCCTTCCTGGTTCCTCCCAGAGGAGGGACCTAGTAGGTGATCCACCCCCTAGATTGGGAATAAGAGGGGGAGCAGTGCCATTGCACAGCAGATCATCCCGAAATCAACTTTAAACAAGAAGAAGACTGGACTTCGACATTCTGCTGCACAGAAGACTGAAGAGAATCTCCCTTGTGGCCAAGGAGTGACCACCCTGTGAACACAGGTACCAACCAGCAACTCGACGTCTGCTTTGCCGCCGCCTCCCGCCGGAGACCGAGCCCAAAGCCCAACAAGAACCAGACTCCCAGACCTCTCAGAGCCCGATCCACAGTCCCTGCGAAGAAGGGACCCGTGGAGGCACCGAGTGACGTGGGACCGGACCTCTTGAAAGACACCCGAAAAGCTGACTGCGCAGCTTCTGAGGCATCCTCGACGTTGTGCTTTGGGGATTGAGAACCCCCACCACCGAGCAGCCCTTGCACCGAAGATCAGCCCTCCAGCATCTCCACGATCTGCGTGGGGCCCTTTTGCATTGTGCCACTCGACGCGCCATCCCGGCCACTAGCCACGTGGTCAGCGGCCATCTTGGCGACGAACCCGAAGATTTAAACAGCAGGTCTGGTTGCTTCAGACCTACCCAAGCTCCTGTGAAAAGGAGCACCCACTCTGACCTTGCTGGGCCGAGTGAACAGCATCTTTCAACTTCTGCGTGGCTTGCATTTGCCAAGGCCTGTTTGCTCCGATCAGGTCGCCGACACCGCCAACAGCGAGAAGCCTACGTGGGACAGCTCGTGACAGACTCCTGGACGTCCTCGACCCTGGGTATCCACGTGGCTGCAGAAAGAAGCTACCCGACAACGCCTGTTTGCACCCGACATCGCCTGGTTCCAATCTGGTTCCACGGTAGTCACTGGCTAGTGACTTTGAACACTGTCCCCTCTGCTTTCAGGTCTTCACATCTTCAGATCCACCCTTGGATCCACCGGAACTCTTCTCATCGAGCCGCCTGCAGCATCTTCAGCTCCAAGCACCATCGACCAGCGTGACGAAACCCGACACAACTTCGACCCTGTGCACCCGCTTCCTGTGGGTGAGGTAACTCAGCTCCGCCGGTGCTCCTGCACTGGTACACATCCCAAGAGCCTGTGTTTTAAGTTTCAACTCCGTAGGTCACTCGGAAGGTTCCTAACTTTCTAACTTTGTGCTTTTTACGCACCATAGACTTTGTATTGAGAAGTGCGTGCACTTTGAACACTGCACCCGAGTCCTGTGGGCCTTTCCCGACTTAGTTAACTCCAGTCCCGAATAGCTCCAGCGATTCCCAAGGCCCTAGGCCTCTTCACTTTCCTATTGGTATCTCTTATACCACTTTCTTAGTATATGGTTTAGGTGGCCCCTAGGGCTCATCCATATTGTGCAACTTTTGTGTATTTTAAACTGTCTTGTGATTTAACGCTTGTGCTTCTGTGCTCATAAAGAGTCCAGGGGATTTTAATAGTTAATAAATCAATATATATTTTCAATATATATCTGTGTGGTGTCCCTTTCATTTGGTATTCAAGGGGGTTGTGTATGGTATAACAGCTGGCTTCACATGCCTTTCAGAGTTTAGCCTAAGACTGCTTTGTCCACGTTACCACTAGGATAACTGGTCTACAAGGTTGAATTACAACCATCATCATAAGGGTTGCTTGGCATGGTACAAAGTGATCACTAGAACTAGTGAGCATTATATACCAGGCCAACTTCTCACACTCTTCCTATATATCCTTATTAATCTTTTTCTCTTCCTCTACAGGTATTGCTCTCTTTAAACTCACCCCGATGTGTCCCGTTTGTTCATGTGACGTTCCGGTGTAATTCAACTGATGTACAGTGATGTCTGCTCTCGCTGTTGTCGTCGCCGTCTTCTGGCGTCGTCTAAGCATGAGCGGATTTTGCGGATTGGCAATCCGCGAATTTGCGGATTTGCAAATTTGCGGATTGCGAAAATCCGCAAAATCCGCGAATCCTCGCGGATTTTTTTTATTTTTATGTTCGCACGGGTTTCTGCAAGTTCGCAAGGGTTTTGTACAATTTCGCAAATTGCGAAATTGTACAAAACGCGTGCGAACTTGCAGAAACCCGTGCGAACACAATGTGCCCAGTAGGGTATGTGCCTCTTGTGTGTATAAAAGGTCAGAAAAGATCAGTTCAGCAGATGAAGAGAAAGAAGCTCCTGGTCACAGGAACAGCACGGGTATTGCGCACGTGAAAGTCAAGGATGCAAAGCCTATCCAGCATCACAGCTGATTTTCCAAGGTAGATTTGGGAAGAAGGCACACCTGTCCAGCCTCGACGACGCTCACGATTGTTTTTGGGCTAATGAATGAGTCACTGAATTTGAGCACCAACTAGTTCGAGCGACCATGTGTGTGTTACTATGCAATCGCCCCGAAGGGCGCAGGGGTCCCTTGAGTGAGCTGTGAGCTGTAACTATTTTACAATGGCGCCAGCAAGCTGCCAGCGCCGTTGTAAAATAGTTACAAAGTTAGCTTGCAGAGGAAGCACTTAGATAAAATAAAGCAGCACCTGCTTCGTTTTATATAGTGTTCCTGTGCAAGCTAACTTTGTAACTATTTCACAACGGCGCTGGCAGCTTGCTGGCGCCATTGTAAAATAGTTGCATGAGTGGGGGTTCAACTTTTGAACCCGTTACGTTCGCGGATTTTTTTTGCGGATTTTGCGGGAAATCCGCAAAATTTGCAGATTGCGGATTTCCCAAAAATCCGCAAAATCTGCGAGCGTAACGGATTTCCCGCTCACCCCTAGCGTCGTCACCCCTGCTTGTTGTTTGTATTTGTAGGTATGTTTTTCAGTCGTCTGGTTTTGACTTGTACTGTCTTCTTTTTCTCTATCTTCTACTCTTCTCTTTTGGTCTCTTTGTTCTCTTCCTCTTTTTGCTTTTCTTTGCCCCTTTCTTCTCTTCTCTTACACACTACTCTCCTTTCGCTTTTTCTTTTTTTCTCTTCTTTTTGCTTTTCTTGGCTTCCTCTTTGTCTTTTCGCTTCTAATCTATGCTCAGCTTTGCATTTTCTTTCTCTTTATATTCCTGCTCTTTCTTTTTTATATCTTCTTTTTTCTCAACAATTTTCTTTTTTGATCTAGTAAGCGTAATATCTGCTCATATTCCTTCTCTGTTTCACTTTCCGGGTTGCCACTTGGAACGTTAAGGCTTTAAATAACCCAATTAAAAGGCAACAGGGGTTATCCCATTTAGCCAGGCTTAAAGCTGATGTTGCCCTTTTCCAGGAATCCCATCTTTCAGAGACTGAAGCCTCGAAACTCAAACGTTGTTTGGTGGGACATGTATTCAATCCCCCTGCTGCGGGTAAGAAAAATGGAGTCGTGATTTTATGCCATAAAAAGTTGAAAGTTTCTACTGTTTCTCAGGAATGCAATGTTGATGGTCGTTGGGTGCTTGTTAAACTACTTACAGATAAGATTCCTATTGTTATTTTTAATGTTTATGCTCCTACTGGTGTTGATAAATGTTTTTGGCCTGCTATTTCGGAAAAGTTGGTTACACTTAATGATGAATATATTATTTTTGGTGGTGACTGTAATCAAATTCTTGACGCTATCTTAGACAGAAATTCCAAAGTTAAATTTTCCACTTCTACAATGCATTCTCAATTTACTGCCTCTATTCATCATAATGCTCTAGTAGATATTTGGAGATTATGTCACACCGATCTTAGAGTATATAGTTTTTACTCTCCTTCCCACCACTCACAATCCTGTATTGATTATCTTTTTCTAAGTAAATCCTTAGCTCAACATGCCATTCATTCTGACATTGACTCTATTTTAATTTCAGATCATGCACCTGTTTTTGTTGATATTGATCTCATTCCCTTTTCCTCCCACCCAGGAAGATGGAAGTTTAATAATTCTTTACTCCTCGATCTCATTTTTTGTACTAAATTCAACGCTTTTGCCACTGAGTTGTTTATGATTAACCAAACCCCGATTCCCCTTTTGTTATGGTGTGGGATTATTTCAATGCAGCTGCTAGAGGTTTTATCATTAATTTCGTCTCACAAAAGAAAAAGCTTTTAGAAGCTCAATCTGCTCAACTTCTTAATAAAATCAAACAACTTGAATATAGTTATTACCGTTCCACTTCTGAATCCTCTCTTAGGGATCTTATTGATGCCAAATTTACTTTCAATAAATTTACCACGAACGCTGCCTCAAAATTTTTAATAAAATGTAACTTCCGCTATCATGGTGGTCAAAATAAAATGGGGAAATTATTAGCCAATTATCTTAAAATACGAAAAGAACGAAAATTGAATCTATTCAAGGGCCTACTGGTGATTCTTTATTTAAAGACAAAGATATTCTAAACTAATTTTTCACTTTCTATAAAAATCTCTATACTCCTGAAAATAGTCCTGACCTAGCTGATCTTCTCTCCTATTTTCAAACTATTCCCTCACCTCCTTCCGACCACGTTGACTTTAGGTCCCTAGAATCTGACGTCTCCCTTGCAGAAATCTCTCATGCTGTCTCGGTGTTACGACATGGAAAAGCTCCTGGTCCTGATGGTTTTACCATTGAATTTTATAGTCATTTTGCTTCTCTTCTTTTACCAAAATTATTACTCTTATTTCAATCCTTTTTTGACTCAGGCTCCTCCCCTGGTACGTTTCAAGAAGCTTTGATTTGTTTAATCCCCAAACATGATAAAGATCATTCTCTTTGCAAGAACTATCGCCACATTTCTTTGGTAAATACTGATTATAAAATTTTTGCCAAAATTTTGGCTCTTAGGATAGATCCACTTTTGCTTGATTTAATTGGTCCTGAGCAATCAGGTTTTGTTCAACGCTGACTTTCTTCTGAAAATTCACGCATCTTTTTCAATATTTTAAGTAAGGCCCCTCTGCTTACCCACCCTTTGGCCACTATCTCCCTAGATGCTGAGAAAGCATTCAATAGGATAGGTTGGGATTTTATGTTCCAGGCTCTCAAGTGGGCAGGCTTCCCACCTAAACTTATTTCTCTTATCTCCTTACTCTATTCTGGCCCTCGGGCGTCAATTTTTCCAAATGGTATGGTTTCGGATTATTTTGCATTACAAAGAGGTGTTAGACAAGGTTGTCCATTGTCCCCTTTATTATTCGTGTTAGCTTTAGAACCCTTTCTCACTAAAATTCGACAAGATGATAATATCTCTGGTTTTTATTTCGGTTCCCAAAAAATGTAACCTTCGGTTTATGCTGATGACATTTGGTTATACTGTTCTGATCCTCAATCTTCTCTTCCTTTCTTCTTGCAACAGGTCTCTTCCTTTTCCAAAGTGTCTGGGTATCGTCTTAACGTCGATAAATGTGAAATTCTGCCTTTAAACACTCTTTGTCAAAAACACCTTTTTGAAAACTCTGGTTTCTCTTGGCAACCATCAAAGATCAAATACTTGGGAATTTGGTTTGCTCCTCTCTTGTCCGATACTCTTAAAATAAACTTTGAACATATAACCAAATAATTTCAGGCAGCCATTACCCGATGGAATCCTCTCTTTCTCTCTTGGTGGGGCCGTCTCGACTCAATTAAAATGATCCTATCACCACTTATCTTATATACTATTTCTATGATTCCTATTTATATTCATGATCATTATTTTAATAGAATTGATTCTACTCTACTTAAATTTTTGTGGAAAGATAAACGTTCCCTTATAGCCCTTGCTACCTTGAAGAAGGATAAATCTACTGGTGGACTTAAATTCCCTGATTTTAAAACTTACCATCGAGTTTTCTCCTTGAAACAGGCTATTCGTTGGCTTTCGACTGATCTTCCCTTCTATCCTCCTCTTTTGCTTAAATTAGAATCTCCCTTTCTTACCCCCTTTGAGTTTCGCAAAATCTTATCCTTTACATCTAACATGGCCTCTCTTCGAAACCCTATCATTTCCCACTCTTGTAATCTCCTTATTCCTTTTTTGTCCTCTTCTTACCCCTCTATACACGCCACTCACTTACAGCCTATTTGGCATAATAAACAACTTAAGATTCATAATCGCTCTATATTTTGGAAGACTTGGTATTCCCAAGGCCTGAGATGGATTTCCCAACTTATTTTTCATAATCAACCTCTTCTCTGATCTCCAATCTCAATTTTCCTAACCTTCTTCTTCTCGTTCACAGTATAATTCGCTTTGTCCCATTCTTGTTCAATACATTCAATCACTACCTATTGCTAATGACATTCCCAATACATTTCAACCTATATCATCTGCATTGGTTCAGTCCCCTTCCGCTTCTTTTCTCTATAAATCTATCCAATTTTCAGTAGACAGAACTAAGTCTAAGATTGAGGTGGCATGGGAAAACGATTTTTTACAAGATTGGTCAATTCCATTTTGGGAAAAGATGTGGTCGAAGCTTCATAAAACCTCTAGGGCTGCCAATACCACGCAAACCCTTTTTTAATTTATAATCGGATTTTATTTACTCCATTGACTTTATTTACTTTTTCCTCTGACACTCCCTCTACTTGTTGGTCTTGCTCATGTCCTTCTGCTGAACTAAAACATATGCTATTTGAATACTCCAGTTTTGGAAACATGTTTGGTCCCAAATCCAAAAAATCTTTAAGTTTCACTTTCCCTTCTCCATTGCTAACATTTTTCTAGGTTCTCTCTCTCCTATCTACCCTCAATCTTCAGAACATTACCTGCTCATAGACCTGTTGATAGCTATTGCCTTTCATCTCATTACCTCCAATTGGAAACAGGCTAATAATGTCACCTTTCGCTCTTGATGGAATGCAGTTTGTTTTCATCACCGCCTTGACACAAACTATGTCTCTCCCATTTCCCTGGCAATCAAACGAGACCTCCTTTGGCTCCCCTTGGCCAATTATCTATTTTTAGTTGCTCCTTCGACAAATACCTCTCAAACTAGTTGAGATGAGGATCAAAAACCACCATGATTCTCCCAATGCCTTTTATATTTTTCATTAGCTAACTACCAATTATTTGTTTAGTATTATTATGCTTACGATGTTGAGTCTTTTTGCATATTTCAATTGCAATTTTCCTTTGTTCTCTTTGACGCTTTGTAACTTCTTTATCATGTTATATTTTTATATGGTTGTATCATTTTGACTGTTTCTTCATTTTTCTGTTCTCTTGGTTTCAATAAACTCAAACTTAAAAAAAATATCTCACTATTATCAAGGACACGCTAACGCGTAGTTCCTGGAGTTGGCAGCCGTTTTTACTCCACTTTGCATGTCACCGATTATTATCGCTAATGACATGCAAAGTGGACGTTCCTCACAATGTCTGCATGATAGATGATGCAAACACAACATCGCACTATTTACAATGCGGCCCCAGTGATAAGCAAAGCTGCGCTAACCGCGGTTATCACCGGATTGTAACGCCTGCTTTCAACTTTACTTATCTATCTTCACAATGGGAGGTGGATTGACAGCTTAAATCCACACTCCCCTATTAGCAAGCATCTCTGACATTATCGCTAGATTTCCCTCTGTAGTCCTGATTATTGGCGTCTGTCCCTGTGTTTTACTTCGCCTGAGTGCTAAGCATTGCTGATATGCCGCTAACACGGCAAAGTGAAACATGGATAGACGTCAATATTTAAAAACTCGCTATACGCGTTTAGCGATAATTATCGCTTGTCCTTGTTAATATGCCCCCAAATTAGTGATGTACACTGGATAAATGGACATTACTACTGTTGTCAATATTGTTTGTGTTAGTATAGTTGTTACTGCGATTATTGGTTGTAATATTAATATTCTAGATGAAGCAACATGATGTTAAAGCAGAAGAGTCATGATTTTGTTTTTATATAGTTCTCTTCTCTGCATGACCTCTTAATGATCTCGAAGACACAGTGAGGCAAAGTTATGTGGCCAGGGTCACACAATTTGGTCTATTGGTGCAGCCAGTACTTCAGTTCGGACATTCCACTCAGGCAGTCGGTGGTTCAGCCACAGGACAATTCCCAGCTACTATTTATTTTTACACAGAAATGTAAGCTTCTCCATCAAAAGCTGAATTAGTGGAATGTGTTGAATGAAGCTGACTTGCAAAGTTCACATATTGATTTCTAAATTAATCTTACATTGTAGAGAGATCTTTCTAGGTATAACTTATACAGATCTGCTATTTTCCAGTATGACAATGATAGAGCACCCAGGAGAAAGAACATTTTAGCATATTAAGCAAGCCAGCAAGCTGACACATTAAAAGTGCATTTTTGCTGTTTTCCATGACACAAAGTTCAGTGTAAGACAGATCACTCTGTATGCTAATACCAATGGCCTGCCCTGGATGGCCAAACTCTTTTAGGCGAAGCCTAGCAATTTAATTAAAGTCATTAACTGGGGCAGCATAATTAAGATCTAAGAAGTCCGAGGGAGCTAAGGTTGTGCACTTTACATAATATTGATGTGCACAATGTAGCTCCAATCTGCACATTTTTACTCACATGCTCTGCATTTACACTACAAGTTCAGTGGAAGGAGCTCGAGTAAACATTTAGCCTTCTGATTTCATTTATGGCCAAGCATTGGACTTACCAGCAGTCATAACTCAACTCAACCATCTTTGGCAGGAGACACCGACCCTGGGGGGTTTACTACATACCTTGGTACCCGCGAGTAAGAACTCTGAATAACCTGTGTTTGTACATATTAGCTTGTTTCTTTTAATAATGAATCATTCTCAGTAATTAAGTTTACTATTACTCAGCTACTCAGCACTTATGGTACTCAGTTTACTGACCTTCGGGCGGATAGGAAACTGAGTGGGTCTTCGCTCAGCATCCTGTCATTCTGCCAAAACCACTGAATCTTCGCGATCATAAAAATATGCTTTGTGTCTTATTCTCTTGGCGTCCAGTGTCTTTGAAGAAGTGTGCAATAACATGAAACGCGTCGACATGCTGGAGTGAATTTGTGAAAACTGTCTGATGTGCCTATATGCTCCCTGCAACAAGAATAAAAGTGTGGCCATTACGCACCTGTTTGGTGGCTTTCTTCAACGCAGGCAACTTTTCCTGGATAGTTTTGCGGCTTGCCTGGGCCCCGTTGGAAGCCCCGATGCTGTCAGCACCACAGCAGCGACGCCAAATGACGCCGCCGTAATGGAAACAGGTTCCACTTGCTGCAGGACAAGAGTAGCAACAGGGGCATGAGATTGAATCTCGCCACCCACTTGGGTTCAACCTTTTTAACACTGAGGGGCAAAGTCACGGCTCTCACTGGAGCAAGAAAGGGCAGAACTGCAAAAAGATCCCAAAACAGGCGATGAGGCGCGTTGGCAGCAGGGATTTAACACCTGCTCTTACCTGGTGTAAAGTAGGTCTACAATCTGCACCATAAAAGGGACCCCAGCCCAGAGCCACACCCGAAGAACAACAGATGCCAGGGAGCTACTGATCATGCAGCTCGGACACCCAAGAGGGCAACAACACCCACCGCCACCACCCCCAGGACCCCCCCGGACCAATAATCAACTTCACGAAATCATGAACAAAATCATTTGCCTGATGTCGCACAATTGCAACAATCATGTGTGGATAGAAAAAGTTGAATCATTCATTCACCATTGAAAGCCCAAACAAACTATCACATTCATATTTGACTCAAAACAACTATTTGAAAGAGTCATGGCGGGTCATCCCTGGACAATCTGTAAGTCACAGCCTGCAAGACAAAATTCAGGATGAGAAGGTGTGTCATGCACTTATCAAAGGACAGAGGGAGAGAGAAAGCGAGAGAGAGAGAGAAAGAGAGAGAGAGGGAGAGAGAGAGAGATTGTAGGAGGAGCGGAAGGCCAATCGGGCTCTTGGCTCATACATGCCAAGTGTTGTGTGTGTATCTCTATTGGTGCACGTTAAGTCGAAGGCCTGGCATCAATTGCAGCGCAAGGCCACATCACATTTCAAAAATGCAAGCAGTAGTCAGACTAAAATTAGGGACTGAAGCTCCTTTGTCTCAATACATAAGGCAGAAGGACATCTGCACCTCCGACCTTGGTCTTAAATGAGGCTGGCACCCCCTGAGTGAGATACCACAGCAGATGATGACGACTCCCACACCACGAACTGTGCTAATGAAAAACCAACTTGTCCACACCCAATACACAGTAGTCCCTGCTTGAGGTACTCCTGTGTGGGAGGCCCTTGACGCTTAAGTAAAAAAAAAACAATACGTCCAAACGTTGCACACACATACGACTCATTGCTCCGAGCTGTGGCATATCATCCACATAACTGCCGCCGGTCAGAAGAGTGCCTGGTCTATGAGACCAACAAACACAATGGCAGGCCATCCCGGGCACATGTGACAAGTTTGTGCTCTGCCTCTGTTGCTATGTCGTTCTTTGATGGCTCCAATGGTCCATTGTGGGGTTGTCTTTGCTGGCAGGGCTAGTTCACAGAAAGGCGTTAGCAGGTTTCCCGCATACCCACCTGGTGAATTGTGGTCGTCTGGCCACCTCCTCTCCTCGTCTGTTGGCATTGCAGGGGTTGGCGCAGGTGAAGTGGCTGGGGAAGCAGCCTGGCCTTCAATTGAATTCTGCCCATTGTGACCAAGGGTAACCTTGTCCTGCTGCGCTCCATGAGTCTGGGCACTCACCAGATGAGTCAGAGATATGGGTTGGTTATGCTTTCGACGGGCTCCATATCTGTGGTTCCCTGCAGGTCGTGGTGGGTATTTTCAGGTGCCCTATTATAACATTCCATCGCTCAGTCATCTTCACCTGGCAACTTCAGACCAATGTAGTAGCACCAGGACGTTCTGTACTATGTGCAGTCAGGAGTCTGCATTTATGTATTCTCACTCTCAGCTGCCTGGCTGCACTTTCTGCAGAGTTTGTCCCCTTTTGGGTACCTGGTGTCAATCAATCAGGGAATTGTAAGCGCGCTACTCACCCGTGAGGATCTCAAGGCGCTGAGGGGGGTTGGTCCGCAGATCTGTTTAGTGATAGGCTGGTGCCCATTTACTCTAGAGTTCTTTTCAAACGGAAGAATATACCCCAAGGGTCAAAGTCACTTCTCCTGTAAATTTCTTTCTTCGTGGTAGTCATGAGTCTAATGTCAGTGTACGTTGTCCTTCATTCAGCAATCTGAAGATATGGGGTTGGCTGTGCATGGTTGGCACTCAATGTTGCCGCCCTCCTGATGGGTGAGGTAGCGGAGGGTGATTCAGTGGCGTAGCAAGGGGGGGGCGGTGGAGCGGGCTGCCACAAGCGGCAAGAGTTTTGAGGGAGGCAAGACTCAGCCTCCCCCGTCCTTACATGCAGCTGTCACGGGGCGGCTGCCGCAGAAATCGCCAGCACCCCCTACCCCGCTCTTCAGAAGGCTTCTACGGGTCGGCAAACTCAGGGACCGCCACGGGTGGCCGCAGGTCTAGCTACGCCACTGGGGTGATGTGGTAGCATCTGGTCTAGGGCCGCTCGAGGCCTGCACAAGCCTCTGAGTCCAGGCCACATATAGATTGCATCACAAGACAGGCCAGACTATGGCTTCTGACAGTGCTTGCTTGCTGGGCTGATTTACTGCCCTGCCGTCCACAATTAACTGACACTTTAAATCAAATTGACGAGGTAATACAGCACCCAGTTGTTCACTTTTTAAATCATTTCTCCATAATGACAGGCGGTTGTCAGGTGGTGCTGTAAAATATTTATGAAATCACTGGAAGAATAATAACATCCACACCGAGCCGCGGCGTGAAGCTTTGTGTTAAAATCCATGGGCTCTGCTCGCTCGTGTCTCTGCCCCCCAGTCACGTACTTGTTGTGCCTTAGGGCACTCTGCATAGTTGTATCATGATACAACGCATGCCTTTACCGCCCATGAAGGGTATATTTCGCTCTCTCTCTCTCTCTGCTCTCTCTGCCTGTCTCTCTCTCTCACTCTCGAAATATATATATATATATATATATATATATATATATATATATATATATATATATATATATATATATATATATATATTCACTGAAAAAACATAGGTTTCACACACGTTATAGTTAAAAATTTGCATTTGAAAAATCTTAGAAATTCACTGAAAAACCATAGGTTTCACACATGTTGTAGTTAGCTGGACATTTCACTCACACAAAACCATTAAAAATCCCCCGTTATAGTTAACTATAACTCGCTCGCCCGCAATGCACTGCTGATGACGTCACATATTAAATCACTCATGACATGGTCAGTGACATCA
Source organism: Lissotriton vulgaris (assembly GCF_964263255.1). Classification (NCBI taxonomy): domain Eukaryota; kingdom Metazoa; phylum Chordata; class Amphibia; order Caudata; family Salamandridae; genus Lissotriton; species Lissotriton vulgaris. The sequence continues at coordinate 21,891 of NW_028241704.1, read as the reverse complement.
CTCAGGATTCAAGGGGACTTAATCCTCCAACTTAAAACACGCCACAGGGCATGTTTGCACAGTGGTGAAGGTAGGGGGCGGGGCCTGAGGTGTTATGTGTGCAAACATGCCCTGTGGCGCATTTTAAGTTGGGGAATTGATTACTCTTCAATCCAGAGGTCAGAGCTCTGTTGCAGAGTGTTGTAAAAAGGGGCATGGCCTCTGAACACCTCTCTGCAACGCAGCTCCCTGGCGCATACTGGAGGTACCCGGTGGGCTAGTTTGCCCCCAGGGGACGCAGGATTGAAGAGAAATTAATTCCCAAACTTAAAATGCGCCACAGGGCGTGTTTGCACACATGTCTCCTCAGGCCCTGCCCCCTTCCTTCACCATTGTACAACTATTCCTCTAAAATCAGCTGAACTACAAATTCCGATTTACTCACCTGTTATCAGGATAGAACCCAGTGCAGCATCTTTTAGCCCAGCACTGACCCTGCAAGTAATTCTAAGCGTACTTACCAGTAACTTGTATTTCCTCCCATAGGAATCCATTGTGTGGTTTTCAGCAGAAAAGTTTCTAAGTGTTGATTTTTGAAATGTACAAATATTCCTCTAAAATCAGCCGAACTACAAATTCTGGTTTACTCACCTGTTATCAGGAGAGAGCCCAGTGCTGCATCTTTTAGCCCCGCACTGACCCTGAAAACTAATTCTAAGCGTACTTACCAGTAACTTGTATTTCCTTCCATAGGAATCCGCAGAAAAGTTTCTAAGTGTGGAGTTTTGGAACTTACAAATATTCCTTTAAAATCAGCCGAACTACGAATTCAGATTTACTCACCTGTTATCAGGAGAGAACCCAGTGCTGCATCTTTTAGCCCAGCACTAACCCTGACGAGTAATTCTAAGCGTACTTACCAGTAACTTGTATTTCCTTCCATAGGCTAATATTGACTGGTTTCACTTGGAAATTCTTCAAAGTGTGGAGTTTTGGAACTTTAAAATATTCACCTAAAATCATCCGAGCAATGAATTCGGATTTACTCAACTGTTATCAGGAGAGAACTCAGTGCTGCATCTTTTAGCCAGGCACTGACCCTGAAAAGTAATTCTAACCGTACTTACCAGTAACTTGTATTTCCTTCCATAGGAATCCATTGTCTGGTTTCCACCAGAAAAGTTTTTGTGTCTATTTTCACAAACTAAAAATATTCCTAAAAAATCGCCTGTATGACTTAAGCGCATTCTTTCAACTGTTTACAGGAGATGCACCAGTGCTGGATCCAGGATCCACCACTGAGTAAGAAAAAGTAATGATAACACTACTTACCTGCTAAGTGAATTTCCTGCCTTAGGATAACATTGGTGATTCTATGTGAATAAATGTCAACTTTTAAAATACAATAATATTCCTTAAAAATCACTAGTGTAACCAAAACGCTTTTACTCAACTGTTTACAGGAGATGTCCAAGGACTGAATCTAGGATGCAGTCCTGTGGTTAGAAAAGTAATCCATAAAGTAACTAATTGCATTTAACTAGAAATTCGCATTGAGCTAAATGTTACATTGTGTTTGAAATTATGTTGCTCATTGCAACAACTGTAACTACTGTACTTAAAAGTCTATTGCCTATTTGCAAAGTATTTAAACTAAAGTAATTCATTCTGAGAAAGTATATTTTGTAATGTAATGTTTAATGTAAATATAATGTAATTTAAAAAATAAAATATCTAAAAATAAATAGTTAAAAAAATTTAGGAAATCAGTATCAAAAAAATAAATATAACAATTAATACATTTAAAAATTGTCATTTACAAAACCTTTGAAATTCACTGAAAAAACCATAGGTTTCAGGCCTGATGTAGTTAGGAATTAGCATTTAAAAAACCTTAGAAATTCACTGAAAAAAACATAGGTTTTAGGGGTGTTATAGTTAGCTGGACATTTCACTCGTACAAAACCATTGAAAATCCTCCGATATAGTTAGTTGTACTAACTATATCTCGCGCGCCCGCAATCCACTGCTGATGATGTCATCTATTACATCATTCATGACATGGTCAGTGACATCACTGATGACATCTCAAATGACAACACTGATGACATCATCCAAGTGACAATCAGCTACACCTCATCATAAACTAGTATAACCTTTCATCACTCACTGTAAAATACAGAGTGCCATATTTGAATCCATTGACACACCAATACAAGTATCTAAACACTCACTCAGTGATTCCTAGATCGAAACACACATCTAATCACTTACCTATAGATTCACTCATACATGCAGTCAATGATCAATAGACCACTATCAAATATACTTATACACCTATATCGACATTACACACCAGCACACATCCTATTCACTTATGAAGTCATCCTACTCACTTAGGCAAACAATGGATCATACTTACATTTACTTAGCTCCACACTTATACAAACACCACTTCATCTATTCATATAGATAGTAACTCATACTTAGTGTGTTATAAAATCACTATTACAAGTATACAGTTATCCATACAGTCACTCATACAATCACTGAGTCTTATGTATACTTATTTATATACAACTGACACATACACTGCTTTTTAGTTTTGTAGTTTGTTGGACATGTACCATTGAGAAATATATTTGCTCATCACCACACCCATAAAGATATTCACTCACCCAAACAACTGTTATAACATGTAGTTTTAACTTCATATACCTACTGAATCAACTATTCACACATCAACAGGCGATAAGGCGTGTTATCAGCAGGGATTTAACACCTGCTGTTACCTGGTGTAAAGTCAGACGACAACCTGCACCATAAAAGGGAGCCCAGCCCAGAGCCACACCTGAAGGACAACAGATGCCATGCAGCTACTGCTGATGCAGCTCGGACACCCAAGAGGGCCACAACACCCACCACCACCAACCCCAGGAGCCCCCCCCCCCGCGGATCATATATTACACATCAACTTCACAAAATCATGAACAAAATCATTCACCTGATGTCACACAATTGCAATAATCAACAATCATGTGTGGACAGAAAAAGGAGAATCATTCATTCACCATTGAAAGTCCAAACAAAAAATCACATTCATATTTGACTCAAAACAACTATTTGGAAGAGTCATGGCGGGTCATCCCTAGACAATCTGTAAGTCACAGCCTGCAAGACAAAATTGAAGATGAGAATGTGTGTCATGCACTCATCAAAGGACAGAGAGAGAGAGAAAGCGAGAGAGAGAGAGAGAGGGAGAGTGAGAGAGGGAGAGAGAGAAAGAGAGAGATTGGAGAGTAAGGCCAATCAGACTCTTGGCTCATACACGCCAAGTGTTGTGCGTGTATCTCTATTGGTGCACCCTTTTCATCTATGTTTGCTATATAGAGCGGTGCTCCGTTTACCTGCGCTGCAGCCAGGTGAGGTGGGGCTTTTCTCTCCTGCCACTTAGGTAAGTGAGCATCTACATTTGATGCATTGTAGGCTAATGTGATCTATCTACCAATTGAGGTGACAAACACATTGATTATAAATAGGATTACTGTTCTTTTAAGATATTTCTAAAATACGGTGATCTAATTATGATTATTCATATTGTGCTTTTTTCTATGTACGTGTTTCTTTGGGAATGGTCTGACATCCCGTTGAATCATGAAGTCGGGAAAAGGATGATATCACTAAGATTCAGGTGACATTTTACCTTTCTATATTCTCACCAAGCAGTAGCGTTAATGGTCCTGAGTAAGCAGCAAGATACCGGCTGGATCTAGTCAGTCTGCAGAAACATGTCGACCTTCCATTCTTTATAGTGGTTATTTGTTTAGGCCACTACGCACTTTTTATTAAGTTGGGATTGAAGAGGAGTATATTACATTTTTTCTTTCCCCTTCTCTACCCAATTTTATTGTTACCTACACTTCACTTATTTACTCACTTTATTTCACTTTTATTGTACTGCTTTCCAGTTTCCTTCGGATACACCACCTTACTTTTAAATCACTGGGTCCCAACAAGTTAGTCTAGGCTTTTACATCTGCCAGTCTGCTGTGGGTATACTACTCTACCTTCATTTTATGAAGGATCCCAGATGATGAAGGGCGGACTCGAGTGGTGACTGATGGGAATCTTTTCATGAAGAAGGGATACCCTAGGCGTGTCTCTATCGGCACACATTATTAGTTAAGCCTCTCCTTTACCTTTACATAGTTAATAACCCTTTTTTGCTTTTTTGTTGACTTCTTGCTACTCTTTGTTAGTGTAACTGTTGACGTAGGGACAGTAGCATTGGTAGGTCATTAAACTTTCCCTAGGACCCTCTCCTCCCCTGTTGTGTTTAAGATCCTGGTCACCCTCCACGGATCAAACACTGTGATTCAGGATGAAACACAGATGTAAAACAGAAAAACAAGGGGTATACCCTGAGCTCCAAGACAAGTTTTATAGTCCATCAATTCAATTCAATAAGACGATTAGTCATCGCATTTCATCTTGATTTATTTCAGTCTTCTTCAAACGAACACACACTAGCCGCCAACACGTGTTTCGTCTTGGTGTTGTAACCAAACAACTTCTTCAGGGCTAAGGCTAGTTTCAGTATATCAAGAGGCACGAGTGATGGGCCTTCTTGAATACACGCCAAAGACACCAGAGCAAATGTAAATGTAAAAATTCCAATTATGATACGGGGATCCAGTATTCTTTCAATATTTGATGTCGTTCTCCAATCTTCTAATATTTTCAAATCTCAAACATCAGTCTTGTCGTGTAAAGACATTCCATAATAAAAACCAATTTTACCAGCGTCCTCCGAGTACGGGAAAGGCCAATTACAACTTTTCGGATATCGGCGGTTTGTGACAAACCGCCGATATCCGAAAAGTTGTAATTTTGTATTGAAAGAATACTGGATCCCCGTATCATAATTGGAATTTTTACATTTACATTTGCTCTGGTGTCTTTGGCGTGTATTCAAGAAGGCCCATCACTCATGCCTCTTGATATACTGAAACTAGCCTTAGCCCTGAAGAAGTCGTTTGGTTACAACACCAAGACGAAACACGTGTTGGCGGCTAGTGTGTGTTCGTTTGAAGAAGACTGAAATAAATCAAGATGAAATGCGATGACTAATCGTCTTATTGAATTGAATTGATGGACTATAAAACTTGTCTTGGAGCTCAGGATATACCCATTGTTTTTCTGAGGACAACAGTAACCAGATTTGACATGGCAAGGTCGTAGTTGTGGTAAATTTGTGCTCTGCCTTTGTTGTTATGTTGGTCTTTGATGGTTCCAATTGTCTCTCCCTTGATGTTTGGTGTCTTCACCAATAGTGTCACCAGGGAAGATTTCATTTGTTCGGATCTGGTGTTATAAAGCTTATGTGACCTTCTGAGCGTAATAATGGGATCCAATGTCATTTCTTGTTGTTGTAGTATTAGGCACTAGTATGAAGGACTTGCCCCTTGGATGAGTTACGCCCATATTTCTTTGCTTGGATCATCTTTGGTGCCGGTATTGATGAGCATGGAAGCATGGAAGCTTGTAAGCTTCTCATTTCTTGTTCTCAACTTGCCTTAAATTGAACTTTAATAGTCATGGTTCATTGCGGGATGAAGGTCCCTTCTGGCACTGCTACTGCCCTATCTTAATCTTCTTCACTTTCTGTGTTTGGGAGATTTTGAAATAACCTCAATCTTTCCTGTCCGGCATAAAGCAGGAGTAGCGAGCAAGGTAATTCTTGGTCCGTTTCTTTGTGGTCCTGTAACAGTTGTTTAGGTGTGTCTTCCAGGCGCACCATTGCGGGGTTGTCCTTGCTGGCAACGCTAGTTCACAGAAAGGCATTAGCAGGTTTAACGCATACCCACCTGGTGAATTGTGGTCGTCTGGTCACCCCCTCTCCTCGACTGTTGGCATTGCAGGGGTTGGGGCAGATGAAGTGGCTGTGGAAGCAGCCTGGTCTTCAACTGCATTCTGCCCATTGTGACCAAGGGTAACCTTGTCCTGCTGCCCTCCATGAGTCTGGACACTCACCAGATGAGTCAGAGATATGCTTTGGTTATGCTTTCAACAGGCTCCATATCTGTGGTTCCCTGCAGGTCGTGGTGGGTATTTTCAGGTGCCCTATTATAACATTCCATTGCTCAGTCATCTTCACCTGGCAACTTCAGACCAATGCAGTAGCACCAGGACGTTCTGTACCATCTGCAGTCAGGAGTCTGCGTTCACTCTCAGCTGCCTGGCAGCACTTTCTACAGAGTTTGTCCCCTTTTGGGTACCTGGTGTCAATCAATTAATCAATCAATCAGGGAATTGTAAGCGTGCTACTCATCCGTGAGGGTCTCAAGGCGCTGAGGAGGGGGGGGGGGGGGTCCGCAGATCTGTTTAGTGATAGGCTGGTGCCCATTTACTCTAGAGTTCTTTTCAAATGGCAGAATATCCCCCAATATCCCCCAAGGGTCACAGTCACTTCTGCCGTAAATTTCTTTAATTCTGTGATAGTCATGAGTCTAATGTCAGTGTACATTGCCCTTCATTCAGCATGCTGAAGATATGGGGTGCTGGCTATGCATGGTGGGCGCTCAGTGTTGCCGCCCTCCTGATGGGTGAGGTAGCGGAGGGTGATTCAGTGGCGTAGCAAGGGGGGGCGGTATGGCGGGCTTCCACAAGTTTTGAGGGAGGCAAGACTCAGCCTCCCCCCGCTTTTACATGCAGCTGTCGCAGGGGTGGCCGCCACAGAAATCACCAGCATCCCCCACCCCCTCTTCAGATGGCTTCCGCGGGGCAGCAAGCTCAGGGGCCGCCACGGGTGGCCGCAGGTCTAGCTACGATTTGGTAGCAGCTGGTCCAGGGCCGCTCAAGGCCTGCACAAGCCTCTGAGTCCAGGCCAGATATAGATTGCAGCACAAGACAGGCCAGACTATGGCTTCTGACAATGATTGCTTGCCGGGCTGATTTACTGCCCTGCCGTCCACAATTAAATGACACTTTAAATCAAATTGACGGGGTAACACGGCACCCAGCTGTTCACTTTTTAAATCATTTCTCCATAATGACAGGCGGTTGTCAGGTGGTGCTGTAAAATATTTATGAAATCACTGGAAGAATAATAACATCCACACCGAGCCGCAGCGGGAAACTATGTGTTACAATCCATGGGCTGTGCTCGCTCTTGTCCTCTCCCCCCAGTCACGTACTTGTTGTGGCTTAGGGCACTCTGCATAGTTGTATGATGATACAATGCATGCCTTTACCATGCAGCCTTTACCACCCATGAAGGGTATATCTCACTCTCTCTCTTTCTATATATACTGGCAGCCCGCCCCGGCGTTGCCCGGGTCAGAAGGTGGCTGGGGACAGCATCCTAGCAGGAGAGGCGCAGCAGAGTGGCCGGGAGCAGCAGAGCGTACTTACAGTGTTTCCTTGCTCCGGTTTTGTTGGTCCTGGCCGCTTCTGCCCACGCTCGTGTCCGCTGTTCCCCCCGACGTCCCGACTTTGTGGAAAAGGCTTCCGAGCACTCATGGCCCCCGCCCGTCCCTCCGCCCGTCCCTCGGTGCGCACCCGCGGCTCTTGTCCGCTGTTTCCCCCGACGTCCTGACTTTGAGTAAAAGGCTTGCGAGCACTCATGGCCCACGCCCGTCCCTCGGTGCGCACCCGCGGCTGCTTCACTTACCTCAGCCGCCACTCCTCCCCGCGCTGCTGAGTTTACCGCTCCACTGCTCCGCCGCTCCTCACCGCTTGTCCGCAGCTCGCCGCTCCTCCCTGCCTGTCCGCAGCTCCTCTTGCTCCTGAACGCCGCTCCTCCCCGCGCTCCCGATGTCATCACGCACGTCGCGGCCGGCGCTACTTGCAAGGGACTACTTTTTTTTTATTCCTAAATTTTTTAAAGAACGTATATTTTTTATTTTTATATAGCCTATGTCCTTCTGCTTGCCCTGAGGTTTCCAAAGATGTCTTGGGTGTTTGGATTGGTGGTGTACTTTTCGAGTTTACCTGGCTCAAAGGACACAGTTCTCTCTTTATAATAGTAGTATAGATATATGTAGGCGAAACTTGTCTCTCGGGTCTTCGGGTTGAGGGTGAACTGATCCATTAAAAAATTCAAGTAGCCATATTCTCCTAGGCTTGTGTCCGTGCCTACTTTGTTGGTTGGGTCTGAGGAAGCAGGATTGGGTGTCCATATATATATATATATATATATATTACCTACTGGTGATAGCCAGTGGGTAGTTATAGTTATGTGGGGCCAAAGTTTCCATAGGAAAAGTGTTTTATTTTTGCCAATAACTTTGGCGCCGCTTGACAAATCTTAAACAAAATTTCAAAAACGTCTCCTTTTTGGTTCAGCTGCAGTGATCCGTCCAGCAGGGGCCGAGAAAAAAAGGTCAGTCTCAAAACACGTTTTCTCCCTGTTATTTCTTTGTGGATGTTTCATTTTTATAACATAACTATTGCCCGAACCGCCGAAAGGAATGACACCAAATTTGGCAGAAAGTTAGATGCTGGTACAGAAAGCGTGCTTTTTGTGATTTGGTTTAAATCTGTTCAAGTATTTTGAAAGAAATTAAGATTCAATCTTTATAGATAGGTCATGGTGCGAGGATTTGCTGAGGCGACAGAGCTCAGGATGAAATCTGACTTGCTGCCACCACTTCAACAGCGAATTAACAACAATGCAATAGCCCCCCTCCCCAAGCCTCAGTGAGGTCCAGGGGGACCCCATCCCCCAGAGCCAATTGATAATTGAAGGGGAGGGTGCATACAGACCTGCAAAGGCCCTGATGACCCATCCCTGTAATTATTCAAAAGGGTAGGGGGGTGTTGCCTGGCCACCCTCCCAGAGCCTCGCAATGCTCCAGGGACTACATACCCCAGGCCTGCTATTTTAAAAATGGGAGAGTGGCACTACTATGATGCCTTCCATGAAGCACCCATGGTGGTGTAGCTCTTTATTCTTATCTGCTATGCCTTACCGTTCATGGTTCAGTGAGTGGGGCAGCGCAATACTCCAACTCCTCCCACGCTCAGCTCATTTTGATGAAGGAAAGGCTGGCAGCGGTCATGGAATATTGGCGACACTTGGAGGAAGGCTTCATGGAGAATGCACTATCTGACTGGGTCTGCTAACAGAACTATATATTTCCATGAATCACTGAACTCTCACATTGTTATGGGATGGCGATGGCCATTATCAACTTAACATTGCTTTTGTAGTTAGATGCTGTACATTCGGGATGAGCACAGCATCTGGGTCCACAAAGCAGGAAGTAGTCCAAAATGGCTGCTTGGATACTAACTAAGTCTGGGCAGTGAACTCTGCTATGCTCGTGGAGTTTGCAGAGTTTTCCACACTCCACGTTACGCGGAGCTTGTGGAGTACCGAAAACGTGAGCGAGGAAAATCCACCTCCAGGCGAGATTTTTCCTTAGTTCTCGAGTGTCAACATCAAGTTGGTGAGTGCAAGCATGGAAAATCAACCTCCCGGCGAGATTTCGCAATGCGGGTGGTCAAATTTCTCATTGCGCGTGGTCGCGTATGCACGTGACCGCTCACGTTGAGAAACTTTCCGTTCCCTTTGAGACAGCTGAGATTCGAGTAAAAATCTACTTGAGTGACAGAAAAGAAGCAGCGCACATTTGCACTGTGCCGTCGCGATGATTGCACAGTGCAGACAAGCATCTGACACTGAAAATCACCACAAACTGTATTTATTTATCACACTCCGCCGCTTGCGGAGCTCCGCCTAGTGCAGTGGAGGTTTTTTTTGCACTTCGCGGAGTTCCGTGTACCAGAACTCCGCCCAGGGTTAATACTAACAAGACTAAGAAGGAAACTTCCTTACTCTTCGGTGCATGCATTGTTTGTAAACGCAGCAGCACAAGAGATATCTATGAGGCAGAAGACCTTTTTGTGTTGTATCCTGTAGAGAGAAGGCAGGTAAGTAGCAGAAAGCTTCCACACACACTTTTTTAAACATAAGGTAGGTGGTGCTGACACAAATAAAAAGTGCAAAACAGATAGTGGCTGGGTAACTCTTGCGCAACTACAACTAAATTAATATTCTCCTTATACGAAGGCTCAAGGGAACAGGGGAAAGCGGCCACTTGCGTCCCCAAAGGAGTCCTCTGAAAACAGAGAATTCAGTAACAAAAGGTAAGTTGTCCCCGAGCACATATGTGCCAATTCTTATATTATTCCAAGAGAAAAGATAGCCACAATCAAATGAATGTCCTTTCAAAGTTCATCAGATCAAATTCCTTTAATTTCCATTTCTTTTCTCTTCAAACATCAAATCTCTTCACAGTCTTCATCTAGTTCAAACAGAAGGTAGCCAACACGTGTTTCGTCAGAGGGTACAGTCACCCAAATGACTTCTTCAGGGCAAAAAGATCAATCCAAACAACAAATAGTATAGACCAATTCCAGAAGGCAATTGTTCCTCAATTATAAATTGGAACTCATTCCATTGTGTATATCTGAGTTCTTCATATAGGGTAATATGTAGTTTAGATCAAGGAGAGTACTCCTCACGTCTTTCAGAAGGGGTTCCGTTACAATCACAACAATATAAGAATTGGCATATATGTGCTCGGGGACAACTTACCTTTTGTCACAAATAAAAAGTGGTGGGGTGAGTGGAGGGGTTGCAGGGGGAGCACAGGATCGGTAGCGTGGGGGGGTTAATAATAAACATTTAAAAAAGACTTAACTTAAGCTGCTGGCCTCTCGTGCCTTGGTGTTCCTCTGCATCCTGGTCCCAGCAGGTACTGGTACAGCATCAAAGACTCCCTGGGCCGCTCTCATTCTATGAGACCAGCGCGGGGATTGACCTGAGCAGGCTGGTGTAACGTTCACTCAGGCATAGTGAGTCTATACTGTTTCTCCAACCCATTGTGCAATACAGCTGTGTTGGAGAAACCTAACTGTGCATGTCTGTTTGGTCAACCAAAGGCGGCCAGCTAAACTGACATGCACACTTAGAATTGCACATACCACTTCATTCCTCCTCCCTCCCACGACCCTGCCCTGGCCCTTCCTAAACATGCTGCCTCAGCCAACAGCTGAAAAATAAAACAAAAATAAAATATTGTTTTCAGCTGCTGGCTCTGTGCCAGTGAGGCGATGCTCCTCCGCCATTGCGGAGAAGCCGCCACTGCAAAAGGTCTGTCTCAAGTACCTGGTATCATGTCACAGAAGCTGAGCATGAGACAAACCCTTCTTGCTCCATTGAACACCATGCCTACAAGATCCATATATTTTCTACTTTAAGCCTGAAGGCACCTTGGGAAATACAGGAAGAGATTGTCTGTCTTGGCACATTAGCACATTGATGTGTCATTAGCACATTGGTGGCATATTAGTGCATTGCTGTCTAATTAAAACTCACTCAACCAAGCTGGTTACAATCACTATAGATAAATCCAGGAGTATAAAGATGTGTGATGGAATATGAATTGGGGATATTTGAATTTGACTTTTGAAATAATTGCCACTGAGCTGTTTATAATATTTACAATCATTTTAACAAACATAATTTTTAGACAAACAGCATATAAGAAACAATCATACAGTAAAATACCAACTATTGTTTGTGTGTGTTGATTTCAAGGGTATGGGGTGGGGCCCTAAGTCTGTCATGTGTGAAGAACAGATTATAGAAAAGGTTTATAATGTTCTCTCTGCCATTTGTGGCTTTGGGGATGTACCGGCTGCGACCCAGCAAATTGGAGGTAAGACAACTCTGTGTGCAAAATAATGGACTACAGTGTGTCCCAGAGTAATTACTAAGCGCTAAAAGAAAGTAAATTATTCCACCTCTTTTTTTTTGCTTTTCTCAGTGAGGTTCCTTGAGAAGGCAAAGTATGCCCAGCCGTGCTTAAATTGTAAAAGAAAATAAGTGTTTGCCAGGAGACCACTGCAGCTTGCACTATATATTGCTCCTGCCATGCTGCCAATTATTGTAACAACAGAACTACTAACCAACTCATCCAACAAATGTGACATTTCTGACTATTTCAGGCCCTCATAGCGATAAGAATGACTTGGGCGGCAGGTAAAAGTCATTTTGAATGTATATTGAATTCATAATTAACTGTTGTTGTGCTCATCTCAAAATTGGCTAGACAACGCCACCTTGTGGCAGACTTTCACAAGCGCCGGTGGTGAAAATTAAGTGCCAGTGCCAAGCACCGGAAACCACAGGCTCAAATTAAGCACTCTAAGGGGGGCACTCTAAGGAGGTCGTAGGTTTGCCACCCTCGCTCCCTGCTTGTGGAACTCTCTCCCGATGGAGACCCGGAATTGTCAAGATCTCCTCTCCTTCCGGAAAGCCTTGAAGACCTGGCTATTCAGACAAGCATTTTCATAACTCTCTCCCTCTATGTTCATGTTATTCAACAAATCTTCAACAAAATTTCAAAAATGTCTCCTTTTTGGTTCAGCTGCGGTGATCCGTCCAGCAGGGGCCGAGAAAAAAAGGAGAGTCTCAAAACACGTTTTCTCCATGTTATTTCTTTGGGGACGTTTCATTTTTTTATCACAACTATTGCCGGAACCGCTGAAAGGAATTACACCAAATCTGGCAGAAAGCTAGATGCTGGTACAGAAAGCGTGCTTTTTGTGATTTGGTGTAAGTCCGTTCAATTATTTTGAAAGAAATTAAGATTCAATATTTATAGATAGTTCACGGTGCGAGGATTTGCGGAGCCGACGGAGCTCAGGATGAAATCTGACTTGCTGCCACCACATCAACAGCGAGTTACCAACAATGCAATAACCCCCCTCCCCAAGTCTCAGTGAGGTCCAGGGTGACCTCATCCCCCAGAGCCAATTGAAAATTGAAAGGGAGGGTGCATACAAACTCCCTTGCCGGGCCTGCAAAGGTCCTGATGAACCAGCCCTGTGATTATTCAAAAGGGTAGGGGGTGTTGCCTGGCCACCCTCCCAGAGCCTCGCAATGCTCCGGGGACTCCATTTTAAAAAGGGGAGGGTGGCACTACTATGATGCCTTCCATGAAGCACCCATGGTGGTGTATCTCTTTATTCTTATCTGCTATGCCTCACCGTTCATGGTTCAGTGAGTGGGGCAGCGCAATACTCCAACTCCTCCCAGGCTCAGCTCATTTTGATGAAGGAAAGGCTGGCAGCGTTCATGGAATATTGGCGACACTTGGAGGAAGGCTTCATGGAGAATGCACTATCTGACTGGGTCTGCTAACAGAACTATACATTTCCATGAATCACTGAATTCTCACATTGTTATGGGATGGCGATGGCCATTATCAACTTAACATTGCCTTTGTAGTTAGATGCTGTACAATCGCGATGAGCACAGCATCTGGGTCCACAAAGCAGGAAGTAGTCCAAAATGGCTGCTTGGATACTAACTAAGTCTGGGCAGTGAACTCTGCTATGCTCGTGGAGTTTACGGAGTTTTCCGCACTCCACGTTACGCGGAGCTTGCGGAGTTCCGAAAACATGAGCGAGGAAAATCCACCTCCAGGTGAGATTTTTCCTTAGTTCTCAATTGTCAACATCAAGTTGGTGAGTGCAAGCATGGAAAATCAACCTCCCGGCGAGATTTTGCAACGCGGGCGGTCAAATTTCTCATTGCATGTGGTCGCGTATGCTCGTGACCGCTCACGTTGAGAAACTTTCCGTTCACTTTGAGACAGCTGAGATTCGAGTAAAAATCTACTCGAGTGGCAGAAAGGAAGCAGCACACATTTGCACTGTGCCGCGCGATGATTGCAGGGTGCAGACAAGCATCTAACACTGAAAAAAACCAAGAACTGTATTTATTTATCGCACTCCGCCGCTTGCGGAGCACCGCCTAGTGCAGTAGAGATTTTTTTGCACTTCACAAAGTTCTGTGTACCGGAACTCCGCAAACTCCGCCCAGAGTTAATACTAACAAGACTAAGAAGGAAACTTTCCTTACTCCTTGGTGCATGCATTGTTTGTAAACGCAGCAGCACAAGAGATATCTATGAGGGAGAAGACCTTTTGTGTTGTATCCTGTAGAGAGAAGGCAGGTAAGTAGCAGAAAGCTTCCTCACACACTTTTTTAAACATAAGGTAGGTGGCACCGATACAAACAAAAAGTGGTGGGGTGAGTGGAGGGGTTGCAGGGGGAGCACGGGATCGGAAGCGTTGGGGGGGTTAATAATAAACATTTTTAAAAAGACTTACCGTAAGCTGCTGGCCTCTCGTGCCTCGGTGTTCCTCTGCTTCCTGGTCCCAGCAGATACTGGGACAGCATCAAAGACTCCCAGGGCTGCTCTCATTCTATGAGACCAGCATGGGGATTGACCTGAGCAGGCTGGTGTAACGTTCTCTCAGTCATAGTGAGTCTATACTGTTTCTCCAACCCGGTTGTGCAATACAGCTGTGTTGGAGAAACCTAACTGTGCATGTCTGTTTGGTCAACCAAAGGCGGCCAGCTAAACTGACATGCACACTTAGAATTGCACATACCACTTCATTCCTCCTCCCTCTCATGACCCGCCCTGGCCCCCCCTAAACATGCTGCCTCAGCCAACAGCTGAAAAATAAAACAAAAATAAAATATTGTTTTCAGCTGCTGGCTCTGTGCCAGTGAGGCGATGCTCCTCCGCCATTGCGGAGAAGCCGCCACTGCAAAAGGTATGTCTCAAGTACCTGGTATCATGTCACAGAAGCTGAGCATGAGACAAACCCTTCTTGCTCCATTGAACACCATGCCTACAAGATCCATATATTTTCTACTTTAAGCCTGAAGGCACCTTGGGAAATACAGGAAGAGATTGCCTGTCTTGGCACATTAGCACATTGATGTATCATTAGCACATTGGTGGCATATTAGTGCATTGCTGTCTAATTAAAACTCACTCAACCAAGCTGGTTACAATCACTATAGATAAATCCAGGAGCATAAAGATGTGAGATGGAATATGAATTGGGGATATTTGAATTTGACTTTTGAAATAATTGCCACTGAGCTGTTTATACAATTTACAATCATTTTAACAAACATGATTTTTAGACAAACAGCATATAAGAAATAATCATACAGTGAAATACCAACTATTGTTTGTGTGTGTTGATTCCAAGGGTATGGGGTGGGGCCCTAATCTATCATGTGTGAAGAACAGATTATCAAAAAGGTTTATAATGTTCTCTCTGCCATTTGTGGCTTTGGGGATGTACAGGCTGTGACCCAGCAAATTGGAGGTAAGACAACTCTGTGTGCAAAATAATGGACTGCAGTGTGTCCCAGAGTAATTACTAAGCGCTAAAACAAATTAAATTATTCCACCTCTTATTTTTTCGCTTTTCTCAGTGAGATTCCTTGAGAAGGCAAAGTATGCCCAGCCCAGTTTAAATTGTAAAAAAAAAATAGGTGTTTGTCAGGAGACCACTGCACCTTGCACTATATATTGCTCCTGTCATGCTGCCAATTATAGTAACAACAGAACTACTAACCAACTCATCCAACAAATGTGACATTTCTGACTATTTCTGGCCCTCAGAGCGATAAGAATGACTTGGGCGGCAGGTAAAAGTCATTTTTAATGTATATTGAATTCATAATTAACTGTTGTTGTGCTCATCTCAAAATTGGCTAGACAACGCCACCTTGTGGCAGACTTTGACAAGCGCCGGTGGTGACAATTAAGTGCCAGTGCCAAGCACCGTAAACCACAGGCTCAAATTAAGCACTCCAAGGGGGGCACCCTTGCTGTGCAATAGAACCCAAGAACCACCTCATTGAAAAGGGTCTGTCAAGGCTGAAACCTTTTGGGTGTTTCCTGTTCCTAATTAGAAGGGACATGGTAGTTTGGGTTGGTCTTTTGAGACTGGGCAAGACCAAGACTCATTTGCATAAAGCAGGTCCTTGTCTGGTGCACCATTGTGTGACCAATATAAGACAATGTGGATTATAGTCGAGAGTAAGTAACAGTGGATTTGAATAGATCAAGTATTCAGCCCTCACTTTGGGTTTTCTCAGGGCACAAGTCCTAAAAAAAGAAGTGGGGGGACTCTCCAAGGTAGGCGTGGTCACAGGAAGTGTCATCACGACAGGAAGTGACATCACGACAGGAAGTGACATCACGACAGGAAGTGACATCACGACAGGAAGTGACATCACGACAGGAAGTGTCAGTCTCAGATCTGGATGTCATACCTTGTGGGCCCTTTGCAGCGTAATTTGTTAAGTGCTAGGCCACAACATTCCTTGTGGCAAAGTGCGTGCGGACAATAATTCCTGTGATGAGGAGGCCATTTTCATCATAGAGGCCTTTGTGCATTTGTGGTATGCGAACAAGGTTGATGTACCATGTCACATGGGATTTGAATGTCTGTGTCACTTGCCATATTGGAAGAGCTAAGATTGTCCCCAGTGACTACTGAAATTGAAGGGTGCTGAATTGAAGGGTATACTAACAAATTTCGACTAACCACACATGGCCAAATATCAGTACATGACCGATTTGTGAAAACAAAGAACCATACATCAGTTCAACCACATCAAAAAAGTTATTTGAATGGAACAGGAATCATACATTTAACTTGAGTTAGAATTTTCACTTTTTGCAGTCGGTCTGAGTGTACAAAATCGAGGTTTTTGTGGCGACGTGTGGTTCTTCTTTTTTACTCAAGGGGAGTGATCATATAACATGTATGTGATTTATTTATATGCCTGTTTATCCTTCAAATAGGGATGTGATTGCTGTGATGTTCACTAATGATCAGCGATGTATGTTATTTTTACCTAGCAATCCATTTGAATAATCCAATCCCATGTATCTGATAGACACAACGTTCTGTAAAACAAACGCTATTGACTAGTATTCTGAAGCTTAGCATTTTGTCTAAAGCCTTACCAAGATTAGGACAAGAAAGAGGTATTTTCCTACTAGAACCAGATTGTATGCCCCTTCACACCTCGGGTAACTAGACACAAATAACGATGCTAAATCGGATTCACAGAGAAATGCTTATTTTCAGCAAAGAAACCCCTAATAAACGATAAAAGAATTCTATAGGTAGGCAAAGCTATAAAAAATTAATCTTTAAGCCTGCGCTTGTGTAGAGGAAACCTCAAAACAGAGTAAATGCCATAGTGAACCAAAAATGTATGTATCATAGGAACACACATACACAAATGAGAAGCGCCTAGGGGAGAAGTGACTTTGAAATTAGGTATGATTCAAGTTGTTAAATGTATGAACACCATCTTCTCGGTCGGGGTGGAATTTACTTATACATTTTGATATTAACTGCTAAAGAAATGTTTGTTCCATTCAAGCAAATACTGCTTAAAGACTTTGAATAATTCCAAAAAGAGCGAAACAACTCAGATTCCCCCCCACAGTACTGGAAGGCAGGACATAGACAAAACCTCTTATTAGATCTGGCTACTGACAGGTTTTACCTGTCATCACTGTTTCGAAAAAGTACAATAAATACAGTGAGTCAGTAGGCTTTGGGTCTTCTACTGGCTGACATGCATTTTGTCCTGATTTGTAGTTACTTGGACGGGCTGTTCATCAAGGCTATGGCATTTTGTGTTCTTTGTTATATTTACTTTCGTCACAATACAGAATTTTATTTGCTTGTTCGCTGATTTTTTGTTAGGAGCATGAATGCTGTTTGGATCCCTTCCCCTTTCAGAAAGCTACTGAGCCGTTCACTAATTGCTCCTGAGCAGTCATGTGTCTTACGCTGTGTCATGAAACATGTTGGAATTACAGCTTTTTTTTAAATCACAAAGTAAGGACAAAAGCATACATACAGGCTTTCTTAAATGTGCAACAAAAATACTGACCCTTTGTCAAAAGTGCCTACTGTGCAATGTTTTGATGTGTATGCCTTTAAAGTTCACCATTTACAACACAAATGCCATCTTCTGATTCATTTTCATAAACACTCTTCTTGCAGGGTACAGCTTAACTCTGATAATGCAGTCTTTTCAACAAAGGGACCCTGCACCCAGCTTGCATACAACTGCAGACACAAGATTGTTTCGTTATCTGATTACTTATATGGACAGATTGTGGCAACATAACGTTCCCCAATTATTACCAAACACTTTCTTTAGTAAAAAGCCTGACTGACGGGATTTACCAGTTATTTTTTATTGTGTGAGCTGGACATGCTGAACAGTGAGCGCAGCTGTGTTGATGCTCTGTCCTATCAGAAAGTTGAATCTCCTTCAGTGCCACCGTGGGTGACAGAGTGCTGAGCGGGTACAAGCGAGAGGCTGCACTCAGGTGAAGACAGGAATGACAGCAGACTCACTATAGCATTGTCTGGGAATTCAGCAAAACATTGAAGAGCAGGCGTCACAGGAGCAGCGTGGCGTGGGTCGGTGTCAGCCCCTAACACAGAGGTATTCAAACTTTTCCAGGTTGAGCCCCCCCAGCCGAATTCCCCCAGATGTTGGGCCCCCCCACCACCCGACCGAAACCTCGGGAATCCGGCACACCACATGATCGACTGCAACGCGCACACCACGGGCCATATCCGGCAAACAATGCTCAACACAACAAGAGTGCCTAGCAAACTGCAGGCCTGTGAGTGGGTGTGGCGAAATGACAGAGGCGTACCACACAGCTCAAAACACAATCCTCCAAGGCAAAGGAAGTCATCACAACCCTCCTCATCCATCATGTACACCTTGTCATCCATCATCCATCCATCCCTTCACCCAATCCATCCCCTCACCAATCCATCCACTCTTCCACCCATCCATCCAACCACTCACCCCTTCATCCAAGCTATCCTCCCACTCATCCATCCACTCCTCCATTCATTCATCTATCCACTCCTCCATTCATCCATCCATCCACTCCTCCATTCATCCATCCACTCTTCCACCCATCCACTCACTCACTCATCCATCCAACCACCCACCCACTCATCCATCCACCCAGTCACTCATCCGTCCACCCACTCAACCCCCCACTCATCCATCCACCCACTCATCCATACCTCCCGCTCTCCACCCTCCCCCACTCATGCATGCACTCTCTGACCCATCCATCTCCATGCTCCTCTCCTCACCCATCTATGCACACACCTGCCCATCCACTCTGCCAATCATTCATCCATGTCCTCACTCATCCATCCATCCATCCTCCCCCTCTCTCTCCATTCCCCCCTCACCCAGCCACCCATCCCTCCATCCACCCTTCACCCATCCACCCACTCATCCATCCACTCATCCACTCATGAATCCATCCATTGACCTCTCACCCACCCCTTCACTCCTCCATCCATCCCCGTCCATCCACCCTCCTCAATCACCCATCCATCCCCACATCCACCCCTTCACTCATCCATTCATCCTTTCACCCCTTCACCCATCAATACATCAATACATCCATCCATCACCTCTCTCATCCATCCACCCACCAACTCGTCCACCATCCCCCCCCATCGATCCATCCACCATTTCACTGATCCATCCATCCCTCCACCCATCCATCTACCCTTCCAACCATACACACATCCATCCACTCCCATCCATCCCTCCACTCATGCATCCATCCTCTCTCCCACCATCCATCCACCTCTTCACCTATCCATCCATCCCCTCACTCATCCATCCACCCCCCCACCCATACATCCACCATGTCACCCACACATCCACCATTCCACCCATCACTCCACCCATACATCTATTCACCCACATGGCAACATAACGGACGTCTGGTGGCCGGCTCCACCCGACATCCCTCGCTCTCCCTCTAGCTGCCTCTGTCTCCCTCGCTCTCCTTATGTCTCCCTCGCTATGCCTCCCTCGCTCTCCCTCTGTCTGCCTGTCTCCCTCCCTCGCTCTCCCTCTGTCTGTATGTCTCCCTCCCTCACTCTCCCTCGCTCTCCCTGTCTGCCTCTGTCTCCCTCGCTCTCCCTCTGTCTGCCTCTGTCTCCCTCCCTCGCTCTCCCTCTGTCTGCCTGTCTCCCTCCCTCGCTCTCCCTCGAGCTGCCTCTGTCTCCCTCGCTCTCCCTATGTTTCCCTCGCTATGCCTCCCTCGCTCTCCCTCTGTCTCCCTCGCTCTCCCTCTGTCTCCCTCGCTCTCCCTCTGTCTCCATCGCTCTCTCTCACTCTGTCTCCCTCGCTCTCCCTCGCTCTCCCTCACTCTCCCTCACTCTCCCTCCCTCATTCTCCCTCTGTCTCCCTCGCTCTCCCTCTGTCTCCCTCGCTCTCCCTCTGTCTCCCTCGCTCTCTCTCACTCTGTCTCCCTCGCTCTCCCTCGCTCTCCCTCACTCTCCCTCCCTCGTTCTCCCTCTGTCTCCCTCGCTCTTCCTCTGTCTCCCTCGCTCTCCCTCTGTCTCCCTTGCTCTCTCTCACTCTCTCCCTCGCTCTCCCTCGCTCTGCCTCCCTCGCTCTCTCTCACTCTGTCTCCCTCACTCTCCCTCGCTCTGCCTCCCTCGCTCTCCCTCTGTCTGCCTGTCTCCCTCCCTCGCTCTCCCTCTGTCTGCATGTCTCCCTCCCTCACTCTCCCTCGCTCTCCCTGTCTGCCTCAGTCTCCCTCGCTCTCCCTCGTGCTGCCTCCCTCGCTCTCGCTCTGTCAGCCTCTGTCTTCCTCCCTCGCTCCCCCTCTGTCTGCCTATCTCCCTCCCTCGCTCTCCCTCTGTCTGTCTGTCTCTGTCTCCGTCCTCCCTCCCTCTCCCTCTTCATCTCACCATTCCTGTGTGTGCCCGGGCTGACACAGCTTCTGGGCACACACACACCAGGCTGCCTCACCCGAGCACTTCAAACCTCTTTAAGAGACCATTCGCATGCTAATAAGCTTTGTTCAGCTCTTAGGCCCCTGCAGCCCACTCTGACGGAAATCGCCCGCCCTCACAGAGAGTCTCTACATCGCGCTGCACTAAGGGAAGATCGGCGTGGAGCGCGCGCCCCCCCTGGGATGGTGCCCACAGTTTGAAGAACCCTGCCATGATGCCAGTCCCCTGCAGACATGCACGCGCTCAGTGATAACCAGTTTTCCTTCTTACATGTCCCCTACACTGGCTCAACCCATGCGCGTTGAGCACAAGTAATCCTAGAGTCCTGAAGCCACAAGGCCAGTCTCACTTATTTGCCTGGAATCACAGGATAGTGAACAGGATAGTGAACTGACACCCAGCCTGGAACCGGCTTCCCCTGTTCCCACTTCGACAGACTTCGACAGCATTGAATCTTTTGCCCATTCACAATACCCTCTCTTCTTACAGCAGGCCTTGAATAGAAGTTAATTGTTTTAAGGCGTTCCCAGATGCACTGCTTCGAGCTATTCATGCAGCACGGTGGGTGGTAAAGAGCCGTGAGGTGTTGAAACATTCACCAGGAGTCAGCGTCGCCTACCCTCTTCTGAACTTCATCACTGCATTGGGGGGGGGGGGGGGGGGGAGAGGTTTGCTTAAAACTTAGACAGTTACTGAAGCGTTATTTTACGTGCGACTGAGATCCGAACGCAGAGTGGCATTTGTCCCGCATTGTTTACTTTGCAATGGTGGACGCGGTTTTGATTGAGCAGGGTGGACGGCGTCCACCCTGAAAAACCCTCGAAAATAAGTGGGGGGATGCCGTCCACCCGCGTGGTACCCCGACTCGTGCCCTGGGTTTTCTCTTGGCCAGGTAGTAGTGAAATGAGTATAGCTTTGGCGTCCATACACAGGATTTAGGTGGCACTGTCTATTTCCTCTTTGTTTTGCTCTAAATTATTCAAAACGTGCTAACATTTAGCACTTCTGAACTTGAGTGCATGGCTCACTCCACTGGTTCAGATTTTGGCTGTGCTCCTCACAGGATACTCGCGAAATTTCAGAATATGGAAGTAAAACTATTGACCGCACAACATCGACTTCACAATAGTGAATGCCACTATATCATCAAAGCAGGTATATCGAAGTAAGTGTAGATTTACTATTCCTAACTCA